>NC_092579.1:28400165-28770165 GCF_037975245.1 Apostichopus japonicus
TAAACAGAATCTTTTCAAAACAGAAATTAAATACTAATTGGGAAAAAGTACACAGTAATTGCGATGTTATATATATATGAAAAACATGTGATACAGACACCTTGGAAGGAAGAATGAGAAGGGCACCGACCGGTCATAGAGTGCGCACAGTGTTTAACGGTTACCAGGACATTCTAGGCACGGTAGAACAAAGGTGCTTAGGTTGTTGGGAGACAGGTAAGCGAGGAGTGAAGTAAAATTTTATAAGCTACTGTACACAGAGGCAACTGCAATTTTGTATGCAATAATTTCATATGATATTACATCCTATTTTGTCCTTTTGTTGACATGAGGCTATACAGTATGTACATTAATGTTGCAACATGAATTCCACATAAACATGCACAAAATGATGCCTATGATAAGACTGCCAAGCCAGACAGCTGTTAGTTTGACAAGTTCCATACAATCACATTTTATGATGGGGTACTTCATTACTATCAATAGGAATTAACACCCTTTTGCAAATAATGTTTTTTATCAACTTAAAAGTTAAAACACACTGCAGGCTTGTTTATTAACACCTCCAGCTGATCTGTTATTATTTTGAAGGTATTACAATAACACATGCACTAGTTGTAACTTCCTTTCCTATCAAATTTGAAAAGAAACAGGGATCTCATTTTAACATAAAGGGATCATTTAGGTGGTCATGATAGGCAACAGCTGTTAAGTGCATGTTTACAATGGAATTCATAATGCAGCTCTGTCATGAAGTGGCTTAAAAAGCCAACATTAAGGTCATTAGTGTTGCTCCCAAATATGCTATAGTATCAAATTATGATCACTGTATTCTCTGCAACGTTGAACAAAAGTTTTAACTTCATATGTACAGAAAACTTTTCAACCTATCAACTGTCTATTTTAACAATATTTTTCTATGCCTTAATTTAATTTGGAAAGTCAGCACAAGCCTCCAAGGAATTTTTTTTTTAAATATTCTAGTAATTCTAATACTCTTTTAATTAAGAATTAACAGTTAATTTAGGCTAGAACAGATTTTGTTGTTTCCAATTACAAAATACATATTTAACCTCCATAAATTCATACAGAGTTTATATGGCAATGTTGACTTATTCTCACCTGAACACCTCTGGTAGAAAGAAAGACACATGCATATTTTCTTGTAAATACTTCCATATCCATATAAAATTTTTAAATGCTAAATCCACATCTGTTAAAATAGATTGAAAATTCTCAAAGCCTCAATTAGCCTGTAAACTCTTTATTCTTGACAAAACTTCCCTCGTGTAGTGAACATGTCAAATTTACAAAGAGACACTTTTACTTGGAAGAAGGGAATTCTCTGACATTTTGTTTGCATTGTGTTATAAATACGTATACCAGCTATTCCATGCCAATATAAAGTCCTTGGTGTACATACCAGCCAACTCTAGGGAGTGCCAGAGCATATCCTATTATACAGTATCTGGAAAAAAAGACACCAATCTACCAGCATGGGCTGATCATAAGTTTGATAACATCGCTTCAATAGTTGCTTAATGAGTCAAACACTGTAGTCAGCATTCTCTCCTTGAAAAACAGAGCAAGACAACCTAGGATTACAACAGAGCTCTTACTTAAGTACAGTAAATGCACGAACATGTCAACTGCGGACAGAGCCCCCCCCCCAAATATCTTCCGAGCCCCCCAAAAAAATTGTCGGACCATGACATACAGTTTCACCTCAAATTTCATTCATTGAAGAATGTGAATTAGTTGAGTCGTTTCTTTGATAATATATGCAGCATAAAACGGAATCATATATTTTATTCAGTAAAAACATTTATCTCCTCAGACAGTGATGTGAATCATACTGTGTGTTTGGATCTCAGAAACTGTTAACACAGGCATACATGCTGATTTGTTTAGAGCTTAAACCAAACCATATACCTTATACCACATTATGTTAATTCACAGCAAAACCTGTAGCTTGCCTTTATCACCATGCACACAACACCAGTTAATTGTGTACATGTACCACACTAAGTATTGTTTATGTGGTCACATACAGAAACATTTCCCTTATGATACACCCAGTACTGTAAAACACTTCTGTCCTAGCTATAAGAAATAAATCTTGTTGGACAACCTTGAACAGAAATTCTACATTGTCCAAGATACAAGCCACAAAGATATATTTCACAAATTAACCCATTAAAACATGACTATATGATAAGCTAAAGACGATAGGCCAAGTTTCAAAATGAAAAGAGATTCATAACCTATTCTCATGTAATAATAGTGTGATATAATGTGATGTCTACTTCATCATAGACTTTCTATTATTGGGAGTTGGATTGACTCGGGGCGGGTGTTTAGATTTAAGCTCCCACCAATAGGAGGTGGATATATTGATGTATTTAACACTGTTTTTGGTTACGATCCAGCTGTGGGCAATTTGCTGTAACCACTACTTCATAAAGCATCGTACATAGAGTAG
Organism: Apostichopus japonicus; assembly: GCF_037975245.1. Classification (NCBI taxonomy): domain Eukaryota; kingdom Metazoa; phylum Echinodermata; class Holothuroidea; order Aspidochirotida; family Stichopodidae; genus Apostichopus; species Apostichopus japonicus. The sequence continues at coordinate 28,402,648 of NC_092579.1, forward strand.
GGAATTTACCGATAATTACAACTCATTAGTGCCATGTATACAGTGTAACAGAACTGGCATATCCTAGCTAGATTCATCTACAAATCTCGGTTACACTAAAACCCATGCATGGCTAAATCAGGGCATTAAACCCTGTGCTTTATGGCAATAAAATCACATGGGATAATTAAGCACAACAAATGCATGATCTAATACTGTACAGTGCAGTCTATAAAGCATATGACTATCTCATGGGCTTAAGGTGACTCTTCCTGCATCTATAACATACAGTACTGTACCTACAGTACCAGGCTGGGAGCTGAATCCAGATATATAATCAGATTTTGTTACCATTGTGAGGGTTAATAAAAGGATTACCATTTCATTTCTTCCAAAGCTGCTATCACAGAGACATCCTGAGGTTAATGATGCATGATAAATCTATATAAAGTATGACATACATGTATGTACAGTGTACAGTATATACTGTATAGTGTACAGTACTTACTACAGTATGGCTCTGCATAGGTTTCATATGGAACAAAACTGTCTTTGTCTTGATGAACTGTCTCTCTGTTCACATAAGTGCTGCCTCTTCCCCCTTAGTGGTTCTTCTTAATGCTTTCCCATGCCTTTCTTCTTACTTATCATATGTCTCTGTCCCCCTGATGCTGCATCTTTTTCAACCTACCCCTCCACATAGGTAATTTATCTCTTCCCTATGGTGCTGTGTCTGCTCCCCTTTCAGCCATCTATAGTATGTCTTGCATATATGTTTCTCGTCCCCACTAAGAAAGTCTCTGTTTCCCTGTAGTGCTGTCTATTCTCTTCTCCCTAATGTTGCTGTCCAACTCCCTCCTCCCTTGGTGTTGTCTGCTGTCCCTTGGTGTTATCTGCTGTCCCTTGGTGCTGTATGCTGTCTGTATCTGTTCCAACCCTCCTCCTCATTGGTTATAATGTATATCTTCCCTATTATGTATCTCTGCTCTTCTTTGAGCAATCATCAGAGTGTTCTTCAATACTGTACAGTACATGTATTTCTCCCCAATTAAAGGTGTCTCTGTTCTCCTTTGGTACTGTCTGCCCCTCTCCTCTTGGTGCTGTATGTTGTCCCGTGGAGTTGTGTGTTCTCCTTTGGTGTTGTACATTTTCCCTTGATGCTGTCTCTGCCTCTCCACTCACTTTTGATGCCTCTGCGCCTCTTTGTGCCATCTATGTATTCAAATATGTTTCTCCTTTGGTGATGTATGTTCCCTGTTTGCTGCTGTCTGTCACATTCTCCTTTTGCTGTTGTCTGGCCCCATCCTTCTTGATGCTATCTGTCCCCTCCCCTTGGCACTGTCTGTTCTTTTCAGGTGTTGTCTGTTTCCATCTAAGTTGTCTATTTGCCCCCTTGGTACTATCTGTTTCCCACCCCTTGGTGCTGTGTTCCCCTTGGGGCTATATGCCCCCCCCCCTTTATGCTGTTTCCCCGTGGTGTTGTCTATTCTCCTACAGTATGCCATATCTCTTCTCCTTGATGCTGTCTCTAACTCTGCACTAACTTCAGGTGATTATCTTTCCACTCCATTGGTGATGTCTTTGTTCAAACAGTTCAAATTCATCATCAAACCATGGAATGAAAAATTGTCCTTGTCAAACTTGTGATTATCAGTAAACATGTGGAAAATAGTGAACATTGTGTACCGAGAGGGGAGGAACTGGAACATAGAACAGTGCAAATGTCATAGACTAATGCAGAATTTACATTATTAGTAAAAACGAGCATCATTCTGAATGCATTGCATTTCAATCAGGACAAGTCAACAAGTCAATAATAGAGAGGGAAGAAAGCAAACTGCTGTTTGATTACAGTGATGACATCATACATGCAGCACTGTATGTTATCCGCCAACCAAGCTGTGTTTCCTTAATTCCGGAAGTACCATACTTAGAGCTCTGCATGTGTCCTACATATATCCGACAAAACTATATAACAGTATCTTAGTATAACAACTGAAGTCTTGTAAGATGCTTTGATAAGGGGTTAATCAACGGTCTAGCGTGCGTTACTCACAGGATTAATGCACGATCGGGGGATAATGCAAGCGATGCACGAGGGCGGAGCTCGAGTGCATCCAGCGATAGCATTAACAACCGGAGTGCATTAATCATGTGAGTAACGCACGCTAGACCATTCATTCATACACTACCATTTGTGTGGGGGAAAAAATCATAAAACAAAACATTTTTGGTTACATATAACCAAAGATTTATTAAAGTGATGCCCCGTAATTTTACCATGCGTTACTCACAGGATTAACCACGGTCAGCTGACCTGAATGGACCAATAGGATTTAGGAATCTTTACTAAGTATGAATGAATGATATTTAATATATAATTTATTTTTGTTCCTCACACACCAGTGACTGTCAAATATGTCTATTAAGAATGGCATTAAACAATTTATCTAAACAATTAACTCAAAAAGATATGATTGATGGCTATTTCTGTCAGGTACATACTGCACGTTGTTTTTGGCCCCAAAGTTCTGACAAGCTAAACTTACTAAAGTTTCACAGAAACTGTCTTCCCAAAGCTTCACTCTGTCATTCTGACCTTCAGGCATGTCAGAGAAGTGTTCATCTTAAATAATTGCTCAGTCTCATCAAGGTAATGCATTGAGGGGCACAGCAGTAACTAACCACCAGTTCCAACATTAAGAGGGCTACACAAACCCAACCATTATCATTGGTCTAAGTGATACAGCAGGGAGTTTCCATAGCAACGCCTTGGATACAGATATTGTAACTGCGATGTGATGGAAAAAATTTCCCAAAACAGGAAAAATCTTATATGAAAGGTTTAATGGTCCTTAACACAAACTAGACTCTAAACACTTGATTACCTGTAAGTCTAAATATAACATCGAGACGCACTTGCTTTTACTTTTCAATGTTTTACGCTATAATTTGTCGTCTTATTTTCTGCAAGGGAGAAATGCTTGGAAGGGTGCAAATTGTAACAGTGCAGATTTCTTATGTAGATTGAGGGTTAGAATTAATCAGTTATGTGTGAACGTTATTGTTCTCACTGTTGTGTTAACATCATTATTGTTGTTAAAAGTTATGTTTAGTTCAGGATACCAAAAAGTTCAAACCCAATTTGAGAAGTTTAAGGTGCAGTCTTACGTGACTAACTGCAAAATACATTCCTTCTAGACTGTAAAAAAATTAAGCAAAGTTAACCTTCTATTATAAGCAACTTTTTTTTTATTTAATACCAAACCCACTGAGCAATCAAAAAGGTCAAGTTAGTGTACACAGTCTCCACTTTGAACTTTCAAATATCAAGTGTCCAATTTAAATGCCTACGCTTGACCATCTAAATAGGAAAACAAAGAAACAAGACAAAACAGAACAAAAGCCATTCCTAAACTGGGATGATAAAAAAAATTCTACCTTTACAAAACAAGCAAATCTATTTATTTACCCAAAAAGAAAGAAGTGCTACATGTATGTAAACTTACCTTTGCTATTTGCTGATTAAACAGTAAAATCAGAGATTTGTCAACATCACCCTGACCTAGGAGACGGCATTAAAGTTATACTGCATTGCACTGGTGAGTATAATGTATGTACAGTAGGATTGCATACTTAACATGCAGGTATGCACTTATGAATGAATGGCAAAGGTTACTGTTGATACTGTAGGTCTATGGAAGCTTTCATGTTGTACTACTGTAGGTACAACTATTTCTAACAAGGCAACGTTACATTACCTACTGTACATATATGTTATATGAACACATTTATAACTGGTTACCCCTCAATTAATTAATTTATTTACTTACACGCCTATCTTTCATAGATACGTAGCCCTCGTTAACAATCATTTCACATAAACAGTTCACATATATTTGGATCAGTCTCCTAACCTTCAACTAAGTGAGGGTTGTGTCCACAGTGTGGTTATACAGTTTTCTCAATCGACAAGTAAATTCCACAAAAGGAAACTTATTTCAATTTATAAATGCATACATAGTTTGCACTATTCCTGGTACAATTCTGGTGTCAAACTAAATTATCACATCCTGTCTTTAGTTACATATTTTTCCCCCTTTTAATAGACTATTAAAATATGGAGTTAATTTCAATACAAAATGTAACTGTGACAAAGGAAAATATTTGTACTCTTACAAAACAATCATAACTGCACTCGGTTAACAATATTATTCGATAAATTAGCATAGATAATTTATGCAAATTTTAAAACTATCACTTAAAACTGCAGGTGGGTAAACAATTGTCAAGTAAATTTGCCTTGAAGGGGATAATATAAACATGGATTTCATCTTAAATGGGATGATATGGTGACATTACACTAGCAAGATATATGCTAAACCGGGAGAAAATGTTGAAATTGAAAACTTACTAAGTTTTCAGTATTTCTTTTCATTATTTTCTAATTCACACATATAAGTTGTTTCTTAACTAAACTATTCTTTGGAAGACTCTCATAGAAAATCAAATTTTCCTTTTTGGGTGTTTAGCAAAGCAATGTTCAATAGGATCCCTATCATTCTTTTCCAGATCAGCCTGACTACATTAGTTCCCCAAGGAACAAATTCAGTTTAGCTTAGTCTTTCCAGAGGACTATACCAATACCACCAGAACCCTGTCCATGTGCTGATCATTGGGGAAAGCCAGCTTAATTTACCAAACAATCTCATATCGATGAGTGTTCAGAAAGTTACAAGGCAGGCGTGTATGTTAGTCCCATTCATTCCTGCTCCCAGGACTGCCATGTTACCTCCCCATTAGACACAAGATTACCTCAACATCTGACCTCAAAAAGTCTATTTCGATAACAAACTGTCCACTCTAATTAGTCCTACATTTTAACATTTCAATAAATCACTGCAATTGGCAATACCTGTAGGCATAGATGAAACAAACAGAACTTTTACACAAACTTGGGTGAGGGTGGGTAGGGGGGGGGGGGGTAAAATGAGGGCTTAACAAGAAAATCTTGTTAATTCTTGAAAATTGTCTGTGGTATCATTTCAACAGTGCATTCTGTTATATGATAAATTTTGAAGTTGAGTAAATATCACCGGTATTAAATGACCATTGTATCTAGTTCAGTGGCTACTATACATATTATTCAGTCAATAAACTGACCGTAGAAATCTTTGAATTGATACCCTAGCTTTCTACTGAAAACCTACGATGGACAGGCACTTTCTCGGTACCTGCTACAGGGCCTGCAAAGAAGTTCATTAGAGTTTGTTTACTGCTATGAATGCCAGAGTATTTACAGTTTTAAATTTTTAATTGCTAAAAGATCTCACTTGTTTTTTTTCCCCCCTTCCTTTTCATTTCTGCAGGCACTTAACAGTCGTCAAAATACCTAGAAACAGGTAATTGAGAGGGTAATATCAGATCAATTTGCATAATTTTCTAATAATGTTCTAGGGGATAGCAGTAACTATTTATAACTGTAAAAAAATGCTTATGGAACTTTATTTCCTTTTTCTGGGACATTCAAAGGGCCCATTAACAGGATATTTCATTATTTTCCATACAATATCACTAGCTGTTGGATCATTACTGTACATCCTATTTATTTAAAAAGGACACTACAGACAGCTTAAGAAAAGTGTGGTCAGACTAGGATATGTGCTAAAGGGATTAGACGTGAGCAACTTAATCCAAATTAAGCTGTATCCATGAATGACAAGTGCTTGAAGAGAGTGTCATATAGTGTGTACCATAGCCTAGGGTGTACTAAACAGATAAAACAACAAAATGACCAACCACAATGTACCTGAGTGTACAGAGAAGTTTAACAATAGCAAACATGACAAAAAATTTAAACTCTTATGGCACTATGACTTGCATACAGTATGTACTATTCAATACCAAATACTCTTTTTACAGTCTCTCAAATACCTCAACTTTTTGCACTTTTACCTTTTCTGAGGAAGACAATTTCAAAGCTTGCTTCTCAATGTCCCCATGAATCCTGGGGGAAGAGTAACATCTTAAAATGTAATCGATTTTACTAATGAAACCAAACAGCTGCTTAAACTTTAAAAGCTAACATGATGAAGAAGGGGATCTGAAAACATTGACAGTTCTTATTATTTATTACCTGAGTGACAGTTCTACCACACTGACAAGATGAGCAAATTTTATGTTTAACTTTGAAGGAAAATTTCTTTCTGTTTCATTAAAATCCTGTTTTAGTACAGCGTATGTATGTTCACAAGCTCAATGTACAGTACACTACAGTATATTGTAAAACTCCCCTTTGGTACCTTTGATATGTTTGTTACTACGGAACAGGTACCTACAAGGTTACTAGAGAGAATACATTTTTTTAAAAAGACAACATTTTAGATGAAACAGTTACACAACATCACTGCATTGAATAATGCATAGTGTAAGTCAAGCTGTTTGAAGCTGGTAGATAATGGAACAAGGTTTGGTAATTTTAATGATGAAATGTCAACTAACTACTTTAACGTTTAGCTCAATGATGAGAAAAGGGTAGGTTAGAGTTTCACCGCTTGTACAGTAGTAATTCAATACTTGAATTGTTCTAACAGGCTGACAACACTAGAAAACCTACAGTACATAGATGTACTCAGCTGTTATCAAACTCCCCAGAAGAACTAAGAATTTATAACCAGCACATCTATGCGAAAGCCCTTTGTGTCAATACAGGATATACATTTCACAAACTCATTCTACAGTGATGTCTTTGAAAAAGATGACTGGATTGAAATAAGGTAAACTTAAAGGAATATATGCCACAATTTGCGTCAAACACTTACTTCCTGCAACATGAAGTACAGTACATGTTTTCAGAAACTCATTCTAAAGGTTATTAATACCAGTGATGTGTTGGCAAAAGATGACTAGGATTGAACTAGGATGAACTTAAAGGAATATACCACAATGTTAGAACCATATATAAATGATAATTGCTAAAATGGATGATTAAATGTAGGTGATATTTGTTTTGCTACAGTATATAGGCTTTTGTATAAAGCAATACCAGGATAGGTCATGTTGAAAAAAAAACATTCAGCTGAAAATGTTTTGGTCATTATAACTTAAAACCATCATAAAACACAACATATTCTTAAAAAAGAAATATTAATCATATACCTTGAATTCAGAGTAAACTGACAGAGCTAACCGAGCATTCCAAGCGTATCTCTTCAAGGACAAATTTACAACAATATTATAAAAGCAAAGAATAGTTTTGCTTTGGAAAAAGAAACTGTGCCATGATGACAACACAGACTACCCAGTGCTGTGGTCTATTTTCTGACAAAATTGGTGAACTTCAAAGAACTGAAATCTAGAGCTACAGTACTGTACATTAGCAGCAAAACTTCTTGTCTTTGTTATCACACTTTCTGTCAACAAAATGTCCATCTTATTGAAGTGAAATAATAATAGAGCTCTGTGCAATTTATTCAATTGTTTGAGGGTATTAATACATCTTACTCTCTTAAACCCTCTTACCCTTATACTGTATATTAGTTTCTGTTTCATTTTCTTTTAATTTAGAAAATAATATTTCTTTTTGAAGAGTAACAATCCTATTCATAGGGGAAATGGAGCCCTTGACAATGGAAATTTCCTTTCTACAAGCAATCCTTCACATTAAAGGAAATGAAAAAGAAAGCATACCTATACTGAAGAAAGTCAAAGGTTAAGTGAACAATTTAGTAAAAGACCTATCTTGTCTATCAGTTTCTCTTTACACAATATCAAGGAATGTTGCTATCAATGTTAATCATAAGTTCTCCAAAGCCAAACAAGATATTATTTTGCCTTTAGTGTGATACTATCAGCAAGAAATGGGGTGAGAGAAAGCAAACACTTATATTTACAGACGATTAATCTTCTTTTTTTTAACTTGTACAGTACATAGTTTTCATAAAGCTGATGTGATTGATACTTTTCTAGTTTCCCTAGTTGGCTGATTTAAATCACTCATTTATTTTTAGAAAATTCATTGATTTATTTTACAGCTTTGAATCTTTTACACATCTGGTAAAAAAAATGAAGCAAATGAGAACAGAAATTACTTTCTCAGATCTTCATTTAACACAAGTTAAAAACAGAAAAGCAGATTGGTAAAAGAAGTGATACCACTCCATGAAAATCTTTCTTTCCAATAAAGATACTAGTTGGAAGACCAGCACATATAGAACACTCCTCTCGTTTAGCTTTAGAAAAATCATTTATTTAAAACACAGATTTGAATCTTTTACACATCTGGTAAAAAAAAATTAAGCAAATGAGAACAGAAATTACTTTCTCAGATCTTTCATTTTACACAGATTAAAAAATTTGCAGATTGGTAAAAGAAGTGATTAATACCACTCAATGCAAATCTTCCTCTCCATTGAAGATACTAGTTGGAAGACCAGCACATACTATAGAACACTTTCCAGTAACCCTCCTCCCACTCCCCAGACACTATAATATACAACTACTAAGATCACCAAGAAGCTCATGAAGAGGGAGAGGAAGAAGAAAGAGCATCATATTAGCAATAACAAAGTGAACAACTTAGATCCCTTCACCTCAGTAAGAGTGGCAAGAACCTAAGTAACGAAAGAAAGGGCAGGTGCAACTGATATTCCTCATAAGGAAAGGGAACTTATTTTCTACTTCTAGAAGTTCTGTGAGCAAGCAAATCTTCAACCTTTGACACACAGAAAAATAATTTCCTCACCTATAAATGATTTTGTTTAAAGTATTTTGGCTTTGCTCACCAAAAGAAGTAATGAGATCCTTTTCTATAATTTGTTCCTGTCCCCTCCCCCTCAACCCCTCCCTATCCTTCCCCTCTCATTCTTTCCTCATGCACCTATACCATTAGTTCATAATTTTGTTGTAAAGTTTTGTTTTTTCAAGTTTGAGCACATCTCTGTCTTGAAATAAACAATCTAGTTTATACTCATAGTCATTTTATGACAGAGAGCTTCCTTAATGAAAACCCAACCACCTTTATGACTCTGTTGGTAGATTGACATTTAATCCATTTTTTTTTGCAACCTAATCTGAATAAGTAGGTCAACGTTAAAGTAAGAGGAAGGAGGGAATAATGACGACATTGAGCACTAGGCTAGATTAAAGTTAGCCTACTGAGAAAACTACCTAACTTAAGACTGAATGTCATCACAGTGGTTAGGCCTACAAATTGTACAATATTATAATTACTGAAATATAGTGCTTGTCACAGTATCAGCCTGTCTGATTAAGCCCTCAGAAAGTTCTTATATAGGAGCAGCTAAGCTGTGTAGCTGCCTACTGTTAACAGTCAGTAAAGAGCAAGGCGAGAATTATTTGGGTGTGTCTGAAATGAAAACGCCCTAACGTTAGGACTTCTAAGGCGACCCCGTCCCGCCCACGTACCCTGTGCAGACTACACAATAACATACAGCAAGCAAAGCCTTTCAGGGGTTTACATACCGTCTGCCGACTTTCGTACACATCACATGCTATTACTAGGCTACCCTAAAGTAAGCTAATGTTATGTATGGGTTCTGCGAATCTCGAACCAGTCCTTTAAAAAGTATATGGGCAAAGAGCGCCTTAACAACTACAGAAACAAATCTTTCTGCAGGAATATTATTTATTGCAAAAGCCTAAGGTATTTAATTGAAACTTAGTTAACATTACCGTTATCGTTCAGCCGTCAGCTTTATCAAAGTTCTTCGACTGAATTTCGGTCTCAAGTTCTGCAGGTGACTTGAGTAATCAACGTGTCCAGAACTTGAGACTTCGGAATTGCTAGTTCGTCACGGTTCGCTAGTTGCCGCAGTTGATGTGACGAATGACTGGAGAAAGGGATAGACTATACACACATCAAGAAAATGTACACAGACAAACAACAAAATGAGATCAATAGGAAACAACAATAGGCTTTGACACACATACCCTTCCCTTGGTTTACAGTTATTTAATGAATGTATCTTAACCTGAACCCATATGAGATTGGAATAACGTTTGTTTATACATTTTTTTTAAACTATAGAGTTACAATTTTTATTATTATCAGGTGAATTCCAAAATTTGACTCCGGAAGTAGAAATGAAAAGTTGTTATGACATAATGTCATTTATTTTTTTATATATATATTTTTTGGGGGTTTTGTGTTACATCTGTAATTTGATACTAAAGAGAAAAAATTTTGCAAGGAAGGTGGCAATGACATGTGATAAGCTTTAAACATAAATACATATGTGCTAAACTCAATAATTGAGGTTCCTCTTTCTTTCTTTAGAAATGGTCTGGCTTCTTTTCTATGCAAGAATGTTTGTTTTATGGATATTAAGATGGCTCAGATGGGACCAAAAAAATACGAATATTTATACCAAAATTACTCCTTTTTCTAAATACTTCGATATTTTATTGTTTCATCTAAATAAAATCAACAACTTGAAGGCATTGTGATCTTGCGAGATATATGAAACGACGAACTGATCATTTTGGTTGCCTGGCACTATTTTTTCCTAAAACAGAGGCTTGAGATGATTTAGAACTGCCGTGGAGTGTATCCCTACTTGACAAGGTTAGAGGGCAGAAAGACACCCCTAGACCCCCATTCCACACCCGACCACCACCCCTGTTCCTGGTGCTAATGTTCCGTTACTTCGTTTCATCAATTGTCTAACCGAAATCACTGGCTGTATAGATTTGCGCAATATCTGGATAAGTAATACTAAAACTAGCGCATCAATGATGAGTTCACAACGTTCCATACCTTCTGTGTATTATTAATGATGTCAGAGACACCGGGAACCCGATAATAGATAATCACCATCTAAGACAACACAAAATATAGATCTGTTATGTACTTATATAGTCAACGCGATCGAAAATTAAATTATCCTTTACTTCTTGTGTTTCCGTCCATGTAATATCTTGTTTGTTTAACAATTTTTACGTACATCCCGGTAATTCCAGTACCATATCTTTCACGGAATGTTCCTAATCTCACTATTTTTGTTTTACTCTTTAGTAAGCTTTATTTATCGTAATCGATGAAATAAATTCATGAAGCTGTGACGGGTTGAATGTAGGCCTACATTTCAGTGATCAAGGTTTTTTTTTTTTAGAATTTTTGTTTTTTAGGTATAGGTTTAAGATTATGTGTACGGTGACCTTGCAAAAATAACATACATATATAACAAAGATTTTTTTTAAATGTTTTGTACAATCGGTATGCCTATCAAGTTATTCGCAGATTTACAGGTAAACAGCCTTCAGCCTTATATACGTAAGAGGAAGGCGGGAGTAGGCCTGCCGAGAAGGTCAGGCGATACAGACCCGTAGTCAATTATGCTGCCTGAGGCAAATGGGATATAAATATATTTTCACTTTAATGAGATACTGAAGGATATATACCTCAAATATTGGGCCAAAGAGGATCATGAATGAGGTGACACTGTCTTTCCGAAAAGCAAGAGAAAGTATGCTACTTTTCACATCAGGGAGCCTATATATACTCACACGCATACAATCTAATGGAACGTCACTATGCATCTTTGGATTATCCAGTGTTACCAAGGTAACTAGTTATTTTTCGTCACATTCAAACATCACTTGACGCACAAATGAAGAATCGTTCCTATATTTGGGTCATCCGTAGACTCTTCTGATTTACTTTTCAGTTTAAAATACCAGATAAAACCTAAGAAGCTTTGTGATTCTATAAAGAGAATACATCAACTTTATGCAAGGACTCAACTCGAGCCCGAACTCCAGACACGTGTACTTTAGGAATAAGAATGACTCCAGTCGAAGTTCTGGATTCGAGTCCCCTAAATTAAGGGGTTCTGTCATTTATTGGGTCATGTTAATTCAGGTGGTCCCCTAACTTAAGGGGTCCCCTTATTGATAAGTGTCATCACTTTTTATACTCAACGGACATTCGGTGAATTGCTGTTCTTGAATAACCTTGCAAATAAATACTTTTTAATATAGGCCTATAATATCTAAACTCAAAACATTCTGCATTCACTCTGTTGTCGATAAACCAGAACCGGTACAGACAGGAGTGGAGGCTGGGTAGGGGGAGAGGGGGGTCAGACATGTGCACTAGATTCTTAATTATCTTTGAGACTATGCTAGTGATACGTCACTCCCCATCTCTATGGTAACAAGCGAAACGTTTGAAATCAGTGACATTCAATTTCAGAGGGACATAATATACATATGCAGGTAGTGGAGTAGGCTAAAACTCATACCTTTATTAAGATGTTCAAACCATGCCGTGAAGGGCGGGTTGGAATCGTTGATATTCACAAGATTTCAAAGGTGGGTGGGGGGACTAAATTTCCCCTCCGACCTGCTGATTTCGATAAGGACATCAACCATTATGTGAGGGCGTCCTCGGCCCGGAGGAGTGGTCTAACTTTTCTCCGACTGAATGTCATAGAAACCCCGACCAACTGAAAGTTTACTACAACGACTGACGAAGAGTGCTGGGTTCCAACTCCCACCCCCCCCACCCCACGCAGAAAAATATCTTAACAGACCTCAGTGTGACCGGAACATGAATAATGTCACAAGTTTCAGGGATGTCACAAGCTGTTAGCTGATTCATTTGTTGTATTACCAAATAGACACATGACCTATGTTTATTGAAATATTGTTCGGCGGTAAACAGCCTCATCACATGCATCTATTGTTAAATTCTGTGGAGAGAGGTAGGGGGGAGTTCGACCGAGGAGGAACATGGTAACATTGTTACGTTAACACGTTGTAAACAGTCACATAAGTTGCATGCTGAAACAATCTGCTATCTTGTAGGCAACATTAACAAAACTAATTGTACAACATGGAAGTTTCGCAAAAGTAGGGATGAGCAGATATATCACATCATGCAGCTCTTGTTAAAGTACAGCTGTAACTAAACTTTGAAGCTGGGCTGTAGACATACATGCCGACTCCCCGAAATCTGTTTCTCCTTGATCCGAACAAAGTCAGATTCAAAGTCACCCTTCGGTGTCTCCAGCGATTGTCCATTGGAGACCTTTAACCTTAGTTGAAAAAGGCAAGGATCTTAAAACAGCAACCTACAGTTATTTGAGTTGACCTATTAATGTTCGAAAATGTTACCAAAGCTAGAGAACATTACCCTCATGAAGATTGAAGCTTGTTTTTTCTGGAATGTAATCTTATGATTTTTTAAGGCAAACGATATCATGGAAAATTAAAACCAAGAATCCAACTTCAATTTATCAGCATCGCTCTGCCATCACTCGTCTCCTCTTTTTTACCTTCTTTTTTATTGGGAAAGAGAAAGAGAGATATGTAACGGAATTGTTAAAACTTTATATTTTTCTTCAAAATATAATCTTCCGAACGAGTGAGCTAGCGGATCATATTTATAAATAAATAGAAGTTGACGGCTACTGTTTGTAATCTTTAAACCCGTAGCTGGAAATAAATCTCAGACAGAATGACTCGTCAGAAAATCCTATGAGAATTAACCAAGACAAAGTTTCAATCGGATGTGTTAGTAAACACATTAACGTCAGTAAAACTTGCCAATCTTCTTCCCTTTTGTCAAAAGTACTTTAACCAAAGAGTACAAACGCTTGAGGAAAGAAAGTTTAGCTGATTTCCTAAGTGAGCAGAAAACTCGCGATAGTAAAAAATACAAGTGGGATGATAATATGTATATATTCATACATATATAAATATATATATATATATATATATATATATATATATATATATATATATATATATATATATATATATATATATATATATATACACATATATATACACATATATATAAATTGTATGTATGTTTTTAAATTAAAAAGATTGCACAATTGAACAGCTTTAGCGTATGTACAATGTAAGAGGTACAAGAGCAATTCTTACTTGAGGGGCGCCCTCCTTTATTGATGATTTTTATTTTATGATGGGTCCCATTGGTAAATAATAAACGCAACTGCCTTTAACTTACAGCAATATACAAATACTTTGCTCTGAAACTGTGGAATGTTTGTGGTACAAATACTGATAATTAAGTGGTTACTATCAGTAAATATTAATGACAACATCTAACGTCAGTGAAAGCAGTAGTAGCTTTATCGTCATATTGCTCAGGTCAACTGTTTCATGAAGCCCTGGCTCTGCTATTGGCTATAAATATTTCTTTAAGTAGCGAAAAAAACGGTGATATTTCGCTAGAAATATATGCATTAAAATTAATCATATATACTGGATGGAGTGGTGTGGGTGGGTTTGGGTGACTTGGATCGAAGCGGTGCTGGATCTGGGCAGGTGGGGGATCGTGGCTATTAGCTTTATCTTTTAGAATCGCCGTTTCATTATCAATAAATAATTGAATAGATTTGACTGAGTTATAATTAAGTATATTAAAAGAAACGCCCTCTACAGTTGTTATAAAGGTCATTATTGTGTCGACAATTTTATAACATTTTCAGTGTGTTATATTTCATTCCATGATGTTTAATTTACACAACATTAAGACTTTCACATTTCGTACGCTATCATTCTGTAATTCAATTACTCTTGAAATTGGTAAAGAATGTAACAGACAGACATACAATAAGGGAGCCCTGAGGCAGACAAGAGCCTATTATAAGAAAAAATGATGAAAAGTTGCATATATTGAATATACTGTATGTATTGTGTCTATGCAGAATATAGCTGTCTAGCCAGCGAATCGTTGGTTTGGCCTTGAAGTGTTGAAAACAAATTATTAATTTACGGGAACTTATTTGTTTCGGTCTATGGACCCCATAATTCATTGAATGGTATTTGTATAATAAATTAGTCTATATATATATATAGAAACTGTGAATATTGTTTAAGACTTCCATGTTTACAACAATCCGATCCAGTAAAAAAAACCATCCAAAAGACAAAAATTAGCCGAATTGCTGATGTTTAACATATACGGAAACACATTCTGACGTGTATACATACAGACATTTTTTGGCAAATGTAAATTATGGAATTTTCAATGCACCGTACAATGTTCAGTGAAGCCTATAGTATATACTTACTATATGAACATACCTATATCATATTACGTATATACTATTGTAAATTTCATGAAATCAGCTTTATATATAGAACAGCTATTCACAATTTGGCGCAACATTGATTAAAGTCTCAAAATATTATGCCTGTTTCTCATCACTTACGGGCAAAAATGTTTTGTCACCTTGTGCCTGAAAAATAAATATGTGGAAAAAAAAAACAGAAAAAAGGGAAATGTTATAAATGATATGTAATTACAGGAAACCAAGAAATGTGAGTGTTTTTTATATTTAGATATACATTCACTTTGCATTGAAAACAAAAACGACTGTATCTGCTAGCAGCATTATTCAATGTGTTCAAACTTGCCAAAGGAAAACTGTCTGATTTCAATCTGTAGCTCAGTTTCTCATACTATGTGAAATTGTGTTTAGGCATATATATATATATATATATATATATATATATATATATATATATATATATATATATATATATATATATATATATATATATATATATATATATATATATATATATATATATATATATATATATATATATATATATGTATGTATGTATATATATATATATATATATATATATTTATATATATATATATATATATATATATATATATATATATTAGCTGATACTAAATTTTGGTGAAATTGATTCGATGCCATTTTTGCCGGTTAAATATCAACAACATAATTATAATGTTTGAAAACCTGCCCCCCCCCCCTTCACTCACACACACGAATTAAACAAACTATGTCATTGCAAAGAGTCGATATGTTTGAGTTATTTTGTCACTTTAGAATCTCTGAAATTATCTATTATAAAAATTGATTTAAAAAAATTTCAATAGGGAGAAACCCAAGTATCATTTTAGATTTATATGATAGAGATATTGGTGATTAAAGATTTCGCCAAACCACTAAGAAAAATCTAGCCGAGTCAGGAATCTGTTATTTTGTATCAATATGTGATGTCATATTACCCGAGCATATATGATCTGGAAACTTTTTTATTTTCTCGTTCTGTGTTTCTATTTGTATTCTAAAGGTAAAATGTTAACATTGTTGACACTAGAAAATGCCACCATAAGGTAACATTAAGTGATTCAGCACTTACAAATAAAGCCAACTTTATTACAGAAATTAAATATATTGTCATAAATTGAGCAGGCACTGGTATACTTCGATCATTTCATATCTAGACTTACCCAAGTCTCCTGTTTTGCGTGTGAATGAACGTTAAAACATGTGATTACACCCAAATGGAATAAGAATTTTTTCTTAACTGCTTTGTGGATGTTGTTTATCACAGTTATATATATCACAACGACCAATGGTGATGAGCGGAATCACACCTCCTCTGTCTGTCTGTGTGTTTGTCTGTGTGTGTGTGTGTGGGGGGGGGTCGTCAAATATAACATGATCTCTCTTGAAAATTTGTAAAAGGTATGGTACACCCATATATGGCAGGGAATAGCTTACAAAGCACTGCTCGATGTATTGTCCGAATAAATGTATCTATCGTTAGCTTATTATTGTCAGATTAACCCATCGTTACTCCGAGGAATAAAAAAAAAATGGGAAGTTATATCATGACGAGTAAATGCCTGTAGATAATAGGCTATCATATGCATTTTGTCAGGGAGTTGCAAAGCCTAGCATTATGCTCTTATGTTGCCAGATAAATTAATAGTGATTTAAGATTTAAAGCGGTCTTTACATTTTCAAGCGGGTCCATTATTGCGGTTTAATTGATGCTATCATGATATTATTTGTCACCTCATGTTACAGAGAATTAATAAGATCTTTTCCTCACTCGGGCAATGCATGGTTGGCCACCTTTTAGATTTAAATTTCTCTTTTCATAGGCCTCAAGATTATGGGGTAAATCAACAGTAGACAACTTGCGTTCGGTATAAGGATAAACAACTCTTTGAAAGGGCAGTGAAATTTTGAAATAACTTAATTAGCAGAGCAAGATACTTCCTAGAATTTGGGTCGAGAGTCCCATTCTAGCCAATCACTACTTTGCTATTTCTGTTTCTCTTTTAAATTATATATTCTATAGTCAATGTTGCGTTGTTGATCAACTCCCACGTTGCGTGTACCAAACACTATAGAGTTTAGTAATGTTGCAAGTTTGCTATCCAAGTACAAATGTCCGAGTACAACATTTTAGAAGCAAAAAGAGACATTGAATAGATATTAGCCGTCCATAACTATACTGTAAGAAGTTATTCCAATGATTGATCATTCATAAACCATAAAAAATATTAACCATTGATTCTGCTGCCTGAATAAGTTCGTGAACCTTAGTCCTCCCCCGATGCCTTCGATCTCAACCAGTCTGTTGATATCTTCGTCGAGAATATGTGAATGAAAAGAATGGCATGTAGTACATTAGGTAAACACTGGCGAAGACAAACAAGAGGTTTCATGAACCCCACCCCCCCCCCCCACCCCCATTAACACACACCCTTTATTATTAATACGGTAGAAAGAAGATTGATTAATGATGAACGTAGTTAAGTATGAAGGATACTTTGAAGAGAAAGATCCCGGAAAATAGAGCCGCCTGCCTGGGCAAGAAGATCCAAGCAACTTCATCCACTCTCAACCCCAATCCTCTTACATTAACACTGTAATCATGTGATTATGGCGGTGCTACGTCAAGTAAAGCATTACTAGTCCCTTTAAAAGGGTATAAATACCCAGAGATAACATTTTCAACTGAAAGGTCACACAACATCGATGCTTTCATCTAAAACGAGAACTATCACGTAGTTTGCATAATTTTAGACTTCAAGTTCTCTTTGACAAGGTTCTCATGACTCTAATAATGACAAATAAGACTACCCGCTTTACTCCCCCTTTTTCCTTCTTTTCTTCAGTTAAATCAATATCTCGCATTTCAAAGATCTTTCTTGTTTTGGTTATATCCTGAAGAGGCGTGGTTAATATTTGCCATACAAAGCAGCTGGTGAACCGTGCCTTTATGACGTCAGATACCAATGGATTATAATAAAGAAAGACCGTAAGTTCTTATACGCTCTCTTATAAGCTCTCACCAGTGGCAGCTTTCATCTTCTCCGGGTTTTCTTTTTTATCTCTCTTTCTTTCTCGGCGGCGACTGAAGACTTAATCTGTCAGAGAGAATGCATGCCCTCCTCCTATACGACGTATGTTCTTCAATTAGAAACCATGACGGCTATCCTCCTACCTTGAAATTTCGCGATCAAGAGAAACTCTGAGAAGACAGTGTTCTCCATAGGGGAAAACGTTTCACGGTGGATGTGCTTTCTATCGAGGAGAAAAAAATCAGTCGGTTTGTTGGGTTACTCATTCAAGGTTTTGTTTCTCACACAGATGGGAGGAACTTTTCTCCGCTAGTGAACACAATTTCGTGTCCGTCTTCTCGGCCAATACTTACGGGGATAACGTATAGTTACCGACTTTGTATATAAAGTGAAATAAAATTATTCAAGACGCCTTGTTGAGTCGGGAAAAAAACCTGTTTACCATTTTTCGGGGGCGGTTATTAAAAAAACAAAAACAAAAACACTGCGGTTTCAAGAGAGAGAATATATTTGTGAGCAAGTAATTAAAATTGTCTTGTGACATCAAGGTTTGTGACGGTTCTACTTGTATATATATACTTTTCTGGATGGTCAAATAGTTTGAACTTTCAAGAACCACTGAGATTTCATATAAGCTATACTGCGAGAGACGGACTATACGCATCACTGGTTGCTTGGGATTTTTCTTCAACTTTTTGGAATAACATTATTTGGGTAAGTTTAACTCAATTTCCTTACTTTTATAATTTGATAAAACCGGGTGTCGTAGTAAACTGAAAAAAACCCACAACGTATCTCATGGAATTTTAGTTCTTCAGATTTGAGATTCTATTTTTGTACGTTAAAACAGGGAAATAAACTTATCATTAAACTTTGAGTTTCTCTCATGCACGCTTGGAGTAGGTATAGCTCATTAACGTAAGCTTTCTGTTCGGAGGGAGTAACGTTTGCACGAATCGAGCATACCATAACCAGGTCCCGTGATATCATTCTGTCAGATGGGCCTAGCACATAGTTCCCGATATAGGACAAGATGGGAGTAACATGTGACCTAGTTGAAAACTATGCAATGCATTGGTGTTGCCTCTTTCTATTACGTTTCTATATTACACAGTGCAGCTAATTATATATCAATATAGAAAGCGACGAATAAGATCTTTATAAACTGCTCACTGAATCCTTACCGTGTACCGTACACATATATGTAACCTCGATTACAATGAAAAACACGCCTGCTTTGTGGCCTCACTGCCAGTTGGGGCCCGATATGCATGTCTGGGCCTGGGCCCCACACTAAGGAAACCTCAGCCATGACCTTAATGAATTTCCAAGACAAGGAGAAGTGGCTTGATGGACTCACCCCTCCCCTCCCCTACTATATACGTTCATAATCGTGACAACAGTCAGAAGTTTTGGACATTACTGCAGAAATCGTGACTTGCGAGACCTTTTGTCACAAAAGGGGTAATATTACCAGAAATGCTTGTCTGAGACGCTTCACAGCGCATTCCATTTATGGTTTTTTTTTACCCTCATTTTCTTTTATTGCGAGGGCCGGTTGCCTCAGTATGTAATAGAATCTCGTTATAGACATATAAAGGGATTTCACATTATGTATAATATCTAAACCGGACCTAATGGTTTGAGGACCCCACATCTATTGTTCTGCGGCATTCCTATCTTTTTATAGATCTAAGAACAGTTACTGTTCTATTTATATACATAACATTTTCGTTTTTTTTTTCTCCAATTGGGTCTCTACATTATACCTGTTATATACGTAAAGTTTGCGTCAGCTTCTGTATACTTTTTCATGAAACGCCCAATCTGTATCGTATGGCCACAGATAAGCCAATACAATTTAAGGTACACGGAAACTGGTATTGAGGTTAGGTCAGTGAATGAGGGGAGGGGTGGGACCTATTAGCCCCAGGTTCTATCCTGTGTTCCTTTTTATAATTTGTAGAATATGTCTTTCACTATGCACTAATGTTAATTAGAGAGTAGGCATATACTTCAGAATTCCATTAGGATTATAGAAATACACGTCTACTATATATAGGCACTATGTTTATAATCATTACATTTTAAAATGCAAACAGTGTAGTTGTCAAATACATTATACGTTCTCTTCATTGTGAGAAATGCGACTTGACGTATGTCACAATATTGAAACTGCACAATGAAAATTAAAGCTGCATTCTTTCGTAAAGAAAGACGATGAACATGTAGTACGGAAAAAGTTAAGATACAATCAGAAAAAAAGGCTTTTACATTTTCAAGAAAATTTCATTTAATATGGAGCACAAGGTAAACGTTGACATTAAGCATGTTAGAACATTATATAATGGGTTCCTATTGTCACCTTCAACCATATTTTTCTACAAGGATCATAATTGTAGTGAGTCTGTATACGTGTATTTGCATTCTAGCATATATATAGTTACCTGTACACATATTAGGCTAAACCTCATGTGTTTGTCCTCAGCATCTTCGGGGCATTTTAAAAATCAAGTAAGTGCAATGTTGAGTACCTATAGGCCTTGTACAAACCTGACTCCGGCGTACTCATACCCGACATGGGAATTATATTGATACTCGTACAAATGCTGTTGTACTCGCAGTACAGCTCTTATTTGTACTCGCACCATAATAATTGTACTCCTATACTCATGTTGTTGGTAATCACATCAAATCTGTCTTGTACTCGTATCAATTAGTAGTGGTACTTATACGAGTATTCATGACTGTTGAACTCGTAGTTGCAGTTTTGACTCGTGTTCGTTTGAGCGGAATTATATTTTGTACTCATGCTGCTGTACTCATGTTTAAAGTCTACCTGCAGGGACTCGTATCAAGGGGAATTAATGATAATTGTACTCGTACTCATATAGGACATATCTGGCTCGTATATGGTCAGTGACCAAGGGGAATTCTCCTTGTACTCGCACTGGCATGCTGGTGTACTCACTCACCGTACAAGTTTGACTTAGACACGTACCTTCTTAATTTAGAATATCTTAGCAGATGAGACCTTGGACATGTTAAGTCTCTAGATAGACAAAAAACACCCCTTAAAGCTTCAGCAACTGTAGAACGCTAAAATGGTATGAGGACATTTCTCCTGATGACATATAAGCCTCCGGCAGCTCATCTTTAACAGAGGACTATTCTGAATATAAACAGAACTCATTACAGCTAAATGACCATCGCAGCCTGGAAATGCGACTAATGACAATGTCATTACCTGAACACAGATATGAGGAAGTTATATAACTAACTTCCAATAGAACGCCCTTGGCTCACTTACACACACACTGTTCATATATATACTTATATATTATTATATAGGCTAGGATGTGGTATTGTGTGAATTCAAATTAGGGACGGCCACCTTCCTCGGCGTCATGCACTTGTTAGGGAAGGCTATTCTCTTGGGTTGTGTACAGAACTTGTCACCATGGCAACCACGATTCGCCATGACAGACCTTGGTGTGGAAGATTCTCTAATCTCCTGCTACCTCGACATTATGCAGTAGATATAAAGCAATTTGTCTTAGAAACAAGAAATTAAATAAATAAATAGAAAATAACCAAAGGATCAATATTTAAGTGGATATTAATTTATTATGTAAGCAATTAAGCAAATAAATACAATTTACAAGTCGTCCTATACACAGTAGTCTATAGCTTCAGTTGATGTCAGCTTAGTTTATTCAGCTCCTATAGATTACGTTTATAGTTCAAGTAAACCTGCCGTACTGTATCAGCCTATACACGAGGCGCCTACGGATTACCTCCACAGATTAACATAAAAATATTATTCTAAACGGGCTTACTACATAGGTACTGATATGGGCATGCCGCAGTACAAATATAATAATTTCAAGTGACTCGCGCGAATGTCGTTCATCAATGAATGGAACAAATTGAATAAGTTATGTAACAATGTCCATCACTTACCCTACCCCCCCCCCTCCCTCTCTCTATCTTCCCCCTCCACCTACTCTCTCAAAGTCCGACGTTGTTTTAGAAAAGTAAAGTTTAGAGCATTCTTCTAAATTTTACATGGGTTTACTTTCATCAGCAATTGTTGCCTTACCATCTAGCAATGTAAACTATATATCATTTATTCATGTATGCAAATTATATTTTACGTTGCTTTTTTTACCAACACGGTTCATTTTCTCTATCATTAATATTTGTCTCTATATATATATCCTGACCCGAAATTTGAACGTTGCTTAAAAGCTTGTAAAAGACACTAAGTGCCTTGAAATGGATCAACCATATATCAATCTATAGAACGAGAAAAGAAAGAAGAGTACACACAATAAAAATAAATAAAAAATACAATAAAAAAACGAAAAGAAATGAAAAGAATACCCGGTACACCTCAATTTTCAATTCAGGAGGAAGAAAGATACGGTAACATTTTGATCGCTAAGTGACTGGGTTTTTTAAGCAAGCTGACAGAAGCTTATATATCCCGAGTGTACATTATCCACATCAGTTATACATACGTGTAAACAAATATAGGAAATTAATTGAAAATGGTGACAAATTTACCCTTTTAGACTTGAAAGAGCGCCTTAGGGACATGCACAGGCTCTGACAAATACATATCAAAATGGCAAGGTCAGTTGTCATTCTTCAATAAAGCTGTTAAAGTTGAGTTCGTTGAGGATGTAAGAGTATTAAATCCCGGCAATTAACAACCGGATGAGGAGAAGGGGTTATGCAGGGGCGTATCCAGGATTTTCCAATAGGGGGGGCGCCAGGCATGAATGATCGCCGTCCTGGGGGATGGGTCTAAGGGGAGGGGTGTACAATTTTTGCTTTCAAAGAAGGGCAGAAATGCAAAATGGTGTCATATGCATGGGCGGCGATCCGTATCTATCTAAGCGTAGCGCCACCATGAGTTGGCGCGAAGCGTACAAGAAAATTTTGGGATTAACAAACCCTCTAGATGGCCGGAAACGGCACTTCCCGAGGTTTCCAAGCGGCATATACCCAACTTTAAAATAGGGATGTCATGTCCGAAATATCTCATAATCAGGATCCAAAATACTTTTTTTTTTAATTTCGGGTGTTATTTTGGGAAAATTGCCCCTGTCAATCTTGTTTCAGGCGCAACGTTAGAATGTTCGAGAGCTCTGTTATATTATTCGATGAAGAAAATGGCCTCATGCAGGCTATTATAGGCCTATACACATGCAATACACAATTACACATAGTTACATTCCTAGGTACCGATTGCTAGGGCATCCAGGTGAAACGTGCATTAAGCATTACCCTGGTTACATGAGATTCTCAGCTGTTCGAGGGAACATGTACGTGTGTAGGCCTACTATAGGGCCTATATGAATACTATGAGGGTGCATATATGTACTATATCAATACCGTGGGCGCAATAATACATTTTGTTGTTATAGGGCCAATGAAGCCTACAGTCAACTATTTTTGCTTTATAAAGACGCTTTATTTGAAAAGATCGCACTGCGTTTATGGTAGGCGAGAAATGAAGCTAAAAAAGAGCCGTACATTAACGAAGATGCATAAATGTAGGCATGAAAATATTCTTATCCCTGGCATTTGGTGTGGGGGGGGGGATATGGTGCATTACATCCCCTCCACCCATTTTCATGGGGGGATATATCCCCCCTCCACCCAGGATCGCCGCCCATGGCCATATGTGATCCATTTTTCGACCTTAATAATAAGCAACATTTCCAGTAAATATGGACACAAAATGCACAATTTAGTATGGCTGGCATGTCATTTAGTGTTTATAGTGATAATACAAACACAATTACGATCTATGTTTCTAAAACTATTTTGCCGCCGAACTTCGCCAGAACCTTTTTTTGGCAAACAAAAAATAAAGCATACGGGAGGGGGGGGGGGGTTGAGCGATCACCGACATCTCACATAAAGGTCGTCATCAATTTTTTTTTTTTTTTTTTTTTTTTTGGCTAAACTTTTTTTTTTTTTGGTGACGGCCAATAGGGGGGCGCGCGCCTGTTGCGCCCCCCCTGGATACGCCCCTGGGTTATGGCAGGAACATACGGGGGGGGGAGGTGGGAGCACAGTATAAATGATGGGCTGGGGATGGTGGAGAGGTATCGTATATGACATCCTCTGTCTACAAAATATTCGTTTGCAATTTATACCATTTTGCATCCAGCAATGTCCGTAGAGAAAAAAAAGAAGACAAAACGGTTGTTGTTATTTGTTGCCGGACGTAAGAAAAACACTTCCAGTGCTTTGATAGCTATAATAACATAACAGTTAGTGATTGGATTGTAGGTTTGCTAGCTTTTGCAGTGAAGCACCAAACTCCTTTACTTTGAGGTAAACAAAAATACGAAATCTAAGTATGTCTGTGAAGAAAAGCAAAATTATAATCAGAAGAACTATATTAAAATCCCCTGAGAGATTGTGTTAGACTAATGGCGTGTATAGGCCGACGTAGGTTTCCGTGTTAATCTACTTTGGAGAACATATGATTATCTTTGAATCAAGATCGATTTATGCTAACAACGAAACAAATGTGATACTAAAGATAGAAGCTGACGGTAATGAGGATAAGCTGCATATATATTTATATATATATATATATATATATATATATATATATATATATATTTATATATGTATATATATATATATATATGTATATAAATACATATATATATATATTGTTAAGTTGTCTTAAGTTGTTGGTGACCCTCCCCCCCCACCCTCGGGCCAACTCAGATTTCATGGCTACAAGTAAGATTACCCGTCCCTTAAAGCTATGCTATGTGCGTTTTTATCTATAATTGATGTGCTTAAAAACAAAAGTGTCGACAACCTTTTCAAATAGTGTCCAGTCGTTTTTATCGAGTTGGCGCGGCAAGAATAGCAGCTACAGGGGAATTGTTTCTTTAGTATATTATTTTGGACTTTCATTTTAACACGAAATCTCATCAGTGAAGTAATAGTATTTGCAAGGACAAATTCATGTGCTGCAGATGAAAGTCTCGACCAAATCAATATGAATTGGAAAGAATAATGAAAACAAAACAGAAACAAAACAGGCCTTGAATTTAACGAAATCGCTTTAGGGAAAAAAAAAATCCAAAAAGAGAAAAGGAAAGGCAATTGACCTATCTTCTGAACTTTTCAATGTTGTTATACAACGTGAAGAACCAGAAGAATAAAGAAAATCAAGCCATAAAAAACGCTAACAAGAAGTAAACATGTATATCCATACCTATAGCAAAAAATCTGAAAAGGAGATGCAGATTGCACTTAAACCTTCAATAATTGATTGTTTCACAAATTTTGTCATAATTTGGTAAGGGAAAATATGAACTGAACTGATACTACACGCCAGCATAAATAGAACTAGTGTGGAATAGGCACGAGGAGAATATGTAATAATCAAGTGTTTAATTAACTGCAGTAACATATGTTCATAAATATACATGAAACATCGTTCGTTTCTTGGGCTAAATGTATACCCATTAATTTGTCCATATCATCCAGTTACCCACACCCTCGCTATAGGAAATATCCATAGGCAAACTATCGTTTTTGTGAAGAATATATCCGTGGGTAGTGTGTTGTGTTGTTCATGGAGATGTACTTTCTCTTCAGGGCCTACATCCTTACAAGTTACAATATTATGAAGCGCAACTGATGTGAGAATAAGGTAGTTTTTCTTTCTAAATAAATAACGTTGTCCAAGTTTGGTAATATGAATATGCATAGTCTTGTACGTATTTGGTTATAAGACTTCATGTTTGATATTGTGTTTTATCAAAACGTACCGATATTTACCGGGATAAGATGGCAACTGATCTATCAAAGTTACTCCTAAATACAAATGGACTGTAGTCGAGTTCAGGAACTCCATTAAAATGAGACATTATAGTTCAACTAAGTACTCAAAATTACCGAAAGCACTGCACAGGTGGTCGATGGACGATTGGGTCGAGGGGGTGAAGGGGGGGGGGGAGGAGGGGATTATAGGAGTTGAAAGGAATTTATCAAGCTTTTCCGTAGTGAACCGTATCTGCACGTGCAATATTATACTATTTGTAATGAATCATAGTGCAGTCCTTGGATTATCTTTATCATATTATTGCTTAAACCCTATTATTGCATTTTCGTATTAATGCTTTTAACGTAAACACCGTCCAACATAATATGCCGGATTATCCAAGAGGCAGATGGATAAGGGCCCAAGGGCCCGACAGGTTAAAGGTTAAGAGGCGTCAAAGGTCAAGAGGCTTCAGCGAATACTTCCAGGCAGGACATATATCAAACCTCTTTTCTCGGGTCGCTCATGCAAAGCATAATAACGAGGGAGAGAGGATATGCATATTGTGCCTTAGGGGTTCAGAGGATTTTAATCAGCCGAGACTCATTGCTGTTCATGTCCCACAACCGTACATCAGTAATTACTATTTGTGTTCGTAACGTGTGTAACATATGTTCAGGACATGAACAGTAGTTACTGTACCAGCTATGAGTATCAGGTGTTTTAGTTCTGCTATGCACCAACACAATATGTATTTTAACGATCATACCAAATACATATATAAATACAAATACATGTATATTTACATCAGTACAGAGAAGCATGTCTTCAACACACTCTTAGGAGAATCAGTCAAGTAGAAAACGTTTACAAATAAAAAGAAAAGAAAAGATGACAGATAAAATCTTCTCTATTATACAATAATTCACGTCTTTTTGTTTCACTATGAGAAAGGGTCCCCTATCCGAAACAAAATTCAAGAAATATAATTCTAAGATACATGGCTGTCATTAGGGCTCCGTCAACGGTTGCACTTAACACGCTATTTGTATTTACGACATATCTTCACCAGCACGCAAATATAAACTATTAGTTTATAGCATTAGTCCCATGAAATAGGCTTTGCATAGACCGAATTACTTTCATACTTTCTTGAGTGTCTGAAAGAGAAGTTTTTCAAATGAGAGTTACCGTAATTAAGGATAGGCTTGTAATTCTACCGCAGCTGATGTGGCTAGCCTATAATTAGCATAGTACAATTCGTCTCCAACGTAATTAGTACGGTTAGAACGATTAACCTACTTGGTTTCTAATTACACATGGGCGTTAAAATGTACAATATATCGAAGATAATATGTCTGGAGAGCTGTACACTACATACATAAGTATGTAGGCGCGTGTATACATGTACACACAATTATTAGCATACACGCATACATAGCCGGCCAACTATATATTTATGTACACTCTAAAAACAGTTGGTTAAAAAATTAACCAATACCTTAACCAACACTGGGCACGTATGTCAAATTCGACTTATTGGTGATATTTTAACCAACACCTGTTGGTTAACGGCTTTAACCAGCCGTTGGGTAACATTTTTAACCAATAAAATAACTATAAGTTTGTACCCAACAGTTGTTGGTTAAATTAATTGTGTAAATTATGCCCATCATTGGTGAACTTACAAATGTAGGGATCATTAAATTGGGGAATTAAAAATCATTGTATTGGGCAATTGCTATATTTAAATTGGGCAGTGGCTTTTACCATTACAAAAGGGTTGGGCAGTTAAATGAGCCTTTATTGCCCAATATATGTTGGCGAATGCAATATATTGGACAGTGATGGATAAGACCCTCAGTGAATTTTACTTAATGTAGTTGAAAGACTCCTCACAAGTTTTGTTCATGCAGACCTAGTTTGCAACAATCAGCTGAATATGGCAATGCAAAGAGTAAACAATTCCTTGAAAAATATTGAGAAATTAACACACAGTTACATTACAGAAGCCAGATGGATAACATTTTGAGAACTTGTTTTTATTGAAAACAATAACCAGCTGAACCATGTGAATAAAATACAAACAAAACAAAACAACACACAAATATTCTTGGATGTAACAACTTCTTAGCTGTGCTCTATCAGACCTTTAAGGTGAAACAAAATCCTCTACTCTTCAAGAAGAACCGTATTCATAGAAAACTTGTAACACTAAATATCTCACATATGTAACTATAGATCAATTGATGTATAAACAATCTATGAATCTAAACATCAATCATGATCTGATTAATCAAGGTTTACCTATAGTATACATACAGTTAATTAAGAATTACATTGAGTATCACATACATATGTGGTGTACATGATTACACTTAGAGACATATTTATGATATATGCAGTACATTGCAGCCAGTGCATTGTTCGTTTCCAGTATTTGGATGTATAGTATATATCTTCACCACATATAGAGATACATGTGTAGGTGAAATTTAGCTACATTAAACCTTACTCACTCATGAAAGATCAGTTGATCAGATCGGGATTCCAATAAAAATTAGTAATGAAAGTTTTGATTTGTACCAGCATGGTATGTAAAAATATGTCATATCATGAGTTTTAATTAAATGTCCCTTCAAGATGATGCTATCTGCACCTGATGCTGGTGTGTGAATATTAAAATAGTAATATTATACAAACTTCTTGCTTACAATTATTATATGAGCTTCTTGCTTACAATTTCCTTTTAAGGCAGTTCTTACTTTTCAGGGCAAAGAATGCTATAATACAACTTGGCATATGTGCTTCTTTGATTTCATTAATCACATTTTGAATGAACTGCCAAAAAAGACTGCATGAACAGTGGCGTAGGAAGGTACTTTTGAGTGGGGGGCTGAAGACTGAATGCCGGCCTGGGGGAGGGGTCTAAGGGATTTTTTTTTGCATTTCCAGGTGGCCTCAGATGCAATTTGGTGCAATATAGCACACTTCAACACCCACTCCATTTTGTAAATAATTTTGCATTTTCACCTGGCCTTAGATGCAATTTGGTGCTCCAAATGAGATTTTTTTCTGATTTGGAAATGAAAAAGGGGTTTTCTGACTTGCTGAGCGGGGGGGGGGGCGGAATGATACTTCCGCCCCCCATATTTTTCACTGGGGGGGCTGGCGCCCCCCCCCGGTTCCTACGCCCTTGTGCATGAAGGTCGATAAGCCATGTCCAAAATGCACATTTGCCATGAAACAGAAATAGACAGCTTTTATAGAAGAGATTTGTGAGAAACTGACCTCTGTTCTAAAATAGCAAATATCTGGGTTGGTACCAAGAGGGCTCCTTGCATACAAAAGTAGCTGCAGTATTTTTGTGGCATCAATATCCTTTGAACTTTGTAGAATATCAGCCATGAATATCTTGCTTACAATTCTTTCCTTTTAAGCCACTAATTACTTTTAAAGGCCAAGAATGATCTAAGATCTCTTATGCAACTTGGCACATGTGCTTCTTTGATTTCATAAATCACATTTTGAATGAACTGCCACACAAGACAGCATGAAGGTTGGTAAGCCATGTCCAAAATGTACATTGCTTTGAAACAGAAATCGATAGCTTTCAGTAGTGATTCTTGACGGACTGGCCTCCGTTCTAGAATAACAAATGTTTGGGTTGGTGCCAAGAGACTTCCTTTGCATACAACAAATGGCTGCGGCTTCTTTGTGGCATCAATAGTCTTTGAAATTTGTAGAATATCAGCCACTTCCTGTGAGAAAAATTGAAAAAAATGAAAATTATCACAAGCTGCTCTTTGTCAATCAATATGAAGTTGTGACAGCAAGAACCCCTCCATTCTAGCAGATTTGTATTTAGAAAAAACTTTATATGAAATTATACTTGGCACAGCCAAACTTAATAACCACCCATATCTATGCTTACAATGACATGCTAGTTTAAAAATAAGTACTATGAACGTTTGATACATTTGAAATTTACTATTTAGTTATCATGTTTAGAAGATACTTTTACTATCATTAAATTTTTATCACCAACTCATAATTTATTCCTTAAAATCAGCTACACCTGTGACCCATATCCTACTACTGTCATTTACCTTGAGCAAAATTTGACAAGCCTATTGTTGTTGTGAAATCAATATTTAAGTAATATCAAGTAGGCCCTGCCCACTCATGAATATTAATTATCCATTTTGAACCAAACGGAATATGGTTCATGTGCTTGGGAGCATCTATGTACATTGACACATATCCAGCATAATTGTTGAGATTCCACTTTTACAAGCAATCCATCACAAACTACAAAACATATGTCATAAGCATGTTGTCAATGAACTTCAACAAGTGGACAAATGAATGCTTAAACACCTACTGGTTGAATGTCCACGAAGGAGGTGATTGCCTCTTTTACTGAACACAATCCTTTTTTCCCTTTCCTTTCCCTCTCAAGATGACTGGAAGAAGAAAAAATGCCAATGTTTCCTTCTTATCTGTGAAAGTGACAAAACATAACTAAAGATAATATTCCTTGTGCATAAAACTATAACACAATTAATGACCACTTAACATATAAATTGTCATTATCACGTACAGTACCCGCACAAATTATTTGTATTTTCCCTTGTCTTTATTTGTCTCTAAAACTAGAAGTCCTTCAAGTCATTTTTATCAGAAAATAGCATATCATGAGAATGCAATGAGAAAATGGCATATCATGAGAATGTAATGAGATAAGTTAGCATCTGTTTGGTATTTTGTGTATGTTTATTTTCAATAATACATGTCTCCTTTAAAAGCCCACATTCATAATGTTGTGCTGCTATCACAACCTGTTTGCAAAGTTATCTACTCTTTATATTTTATTATATATTCAGATCTCAAAACACTGATGAACCTTTGACATATTTTGTGTTCTATTGTTCTATAGTAGTCACTAGCTTTTGGCTTAAATGAAATCCCAAAGATAGGTCAGATGGAGTCTAAGCAAGGGAATATATCTGCACCAACCCAATTTGGTTTCTGTCTGAACCAGATCCCATTGATGCTTTTTGTTCAATTTCAGTTTATTATTTTTATAAAAAAAAGAAAAGGAAGTGTTGTTGTCTTTACAAAAAGTAAACTAAGGCTATTTTGAGAACAAGATCAGATATATTACAGATAATTGGTCAAACCTGATCTTTCAGAAGTTCCTAGTGTGATGGTGGTAAAAGGTTGCAAGGAATGATCAACATACAAAAATTAAATTAGCTCAACTATGTGCACTGAAATAAGAAGCACTCTTACCAATAGACAAACTCTCTAGGTCAACGTACTCCAATCCAAGAGGCCTTGCCAATTTTCAACCTGTTTGCCATATTCTATAATCCCATTGTAGTACAAGTCCCATTTCTCATACAGGTGATCCTCATGCTCAGGCCAAAGCACTGAAAAATCTTGTTCTACCTGAAAGAGCAAAGGGAAATAGAATACTTTAATGTGTGTAAGCGTATTCTTTTTTTTTGATCCTCCACTAGGATCCATTAAAAAAATCCCTCTCACTGAATTTGTTAAAGTCTGGTTCCATGCATCTATACAAACACTAAGTATTGTTGAAGCTGGATGTGGTAAATCCAACTGCTTGATACCTTTGGCTAGTTTAATAACATTTAGAAAACATCTGGGAAAGAAAAGTAAGTATTAAACATTTATTGACATATGCTTTGAAAATATCTCGGAATACAGCTCAAAAATATATTTTTTTCAAAATATTTTTTTAATGTGGTGGGGGGGAAAATTTGAATTGCAAAAATTCAATATTTAACATTTGTGATATCATTACTGAACATAAGCATATTCATGGGAATAATTTATCTTGTCTCCCTGTAACAAGATGATAGACAAGTTGTTAGATTTGTACACAATTGCAAGAAATGCAGAGCAAACATTGCACATAAAACCATAGCACTGAATGGCAAAGACACCATATTAAAACAAAAAAACTTTGTACAAATTGAAAACCATATTATACCGCTTGAATCTATACCTTTTTTTACACGCAACATCAGCAACCTTTCTTAAAATCCTAGCTATATCCTTGAATAAGGCAAGATTTTCATCCAAAAATAAAATTTATTCCCAATCTGGTCTTTATAAAGCATACTGATCTGCCAGATGCCTAAGGTTAAATTAAAAGTCAGTCACATTTCTTCACTGTGTGGCTGATAACTGTCATAAACTTCCAGACAAAAATTAAAAGAGATTTAAAATATAATGCCATCATTTAAAAAAAGCAGTGAAACTAGTTCTTTCCAATCAAACTAGATATGTAGACAATCAAAGTACTGTTTTTAAGTTGGCCAAATAGGCTTCAAAGTGAAATATAGTATTAACTCATCAGTGAGGTTAGTGACTTAATTAATTTCAGTGTTTCTGCTAAATCAAAACCTTGCTAGTAATTTTTCCACTTCCTTTTTCAAGAGTTAAAGGATATGGTCTTGAATAGTATCTTCGTGTATTCAGAGCTCACTTCTTTAGTATTTTTGAAGCAAAATCACCTACGTATTTCTCTTTAATTAAGCAGCAAAAAATCAAATTTGATAGTTACCATTCCACGGTCTAACAACCTTTGTTACTCTTTCAGAATATCTGAAATGTTAGTTGAGTGGTCTTTGATCTGCTGTTGTCTGTAAACTGCAGTTTGCCTCATGAAGTCCAATACTTTCTCTCTTGGTTCCATGTTACATTTCAGCCACTCAGTCATCATCACATATTCCTCTTTGTTCTCCAGATCAGCTTCTGGCAAGGACAATAAAAACATATATTTCCTACCAAACAGAGATGCCTTAACATCAAATTTTGAAGTTACCAATGGTTGTGGTAGGTATAACGTGTCCTATGCCAGTCTTTGATCATTGTCATGGCACGAGAGATAAGTCAAATCCTGAGAATAGTTAGTAAAACCTATTACACACCTCTCAATTTTGGTGGAGTGGACACTTTAGTCAAAGGAGTAGGTGGACTTGATGCACCGGGGGAATCTTTCACCATGGCAATCTTCTTTTTGCGTACGTAGCGTAGGTGCTCTTCTAGATACCCTGTCGCCGGTCGTCCTGCAGCACCTTTGCAATACCATGGTTCCTGCACATGAAATCAGCATACTCTTTTATCAAACTGAAGTATGGTAGCAAAATTCAAGTCAACTCAGAAAAAGACTTATTGATCTACATGTAAAGCTGTTGTACACAAACATTTAAAACTTCCTAGCTGGTTGAAACATAGGCTTTTAGCCAGCAAACCAGAAACATGTCTTGTACATGTCCACAACTGCACGGTAACAATATGGACGCTATGACTAAGGACACTGTGGCACTCCATACTGTCCTCACATAATATTGTATGCTTACTGATGAAACAGTATTGTCCCAGGGGACACTATGACAATTGATTTTAAGTGATAAGCCTAAAAGTAATGGGTTTGACCCTAATTGCACATATAATCAATAAGTTGCAGAATTCTGATATTTTATGGAATAATGAGGGTACCTACTGAACAACAAACTTCATTAATACCTTGGTTAGATTGAGAGATGAAGCCCACTGAAAACCAGTGCCTATGTTACAGTTTTTGGATTTCCCAATGTGACAATTGAACAACCATTTTGATATTTTTAACATATTAAAAGGCCTTGTCACCCTAGTGCTGACTTCAATTAGAAATTATTCAGTTAAATGATGCCTATATAATCCTGGTAGTATTAAAAATAGATTTCAGTATCACAGTCCTCTATGAGATGAACAAGTTACTTGGTAGAACCCACAGAAGATTATATTACTTGACTACAGATGACAAAAAGTAGTGATATTGTGGGCAGTGTGTTGTGGTCCACATTTTAGAGACATTTTGAAAGGGCAGGAAAAAGGAAACTAGTCACCTCAACACAACAACGAGAGTGGTCTATACTATGGCTAATGACAACTAAGCCGAGGGATATTAGAACATAAACATGCTTACATAACCCAAGGAAGATTCTGGATCCTTCAGAAAGGGAAACAAATCAACAACTGCTGAGCTGCTAACGCTGCCTTAATAAAGGAGCTTTGCCTGTAGATTAAAAGGAAATAGGTAAAATGTTGATAACAATACAGCAAATTGTATCCTAGGCCTATCTATTGACAATTGAAACAATCCATTCAGAAACATAACCATATTGAATAATTTTTATTATAAATTCTATTAAAAATATCTCTTGGTCTCCAGGGCACTTGAAAATAGGGTGTATACACTAGGCTAGGCTATAGACAATAGGTCAAAGATTTTGTATTTGGACTTTAAAAGGATACATTTTCATTAATAATTAGGCCTAGGCCTATGTCGTTTACACGAACAACACTATATGGTGAAAAACACGAAAAAGATTCATAACATTTAACATCGATTAAAGCACTGTGTTAAACTCAGTGGCAGTTTAGTAGTATACTGTTACTAATATTACTAGTGTTAGTATTAGGCATACTAGTATAGTACTAGTATTAACGTTAGCCTAGTATAAGCCTAACGTTGGCCTCTGAGCCTAACGTTATACTGTCACTGGGGGTCTCAGTGCCCACATAAGTTCAAACTTTTTACCGATGTTAAGCTACACTTACCGATAAAAGTTTCATGTAGGGACTCGATCTCGTATTTTTTCAAGAAATTCAAGACAGCACTGTCTTCGATATCTGCCATGGCGTTAGCTGTAATCTTGATTACTAAACCACCCTGTCAGGGATCGTACTATGCATGACGTGTTATGTAGTGTGTGTTATAGACGCTGCGCTGATGTACGTACAGTGTACATATATGTGTACTCGCGAATTTTTTACTCAGAGAGCGGTAAAGTTATAAACAAGTTGGTTAAACGTCGGGCTGTGAAATGTACACACTTATTGGAATAGCCCAAATACTGCCGGTTAACCAACTTAAGGGTACAAACTAACCAATTAAGTGAACGGGGGTCCTATACCATTCGTTTTTTAACCAACGTTTTAAGAGTGTACGTCCATTCTATACCCAGCATATTTATATAGGAGAACCATGTTACATGAAACTTGGCAAGGATGGGGATCATAGGGGGAAGTTACAGACGTATAGCTGGAAACCCCATGACTTCGGTCTTATATAGGGGAACTTGATGGTCCTGAAATGACCCCCTCAGCCTCCTCCTTCCCCCCTCGTTCATCCCACAACCGCAAACATTTTTTCTAGCTTCGGATGTTGGCAAACAATTAAAGGCAAAATCATCCAAAATGGAATTACTAGTCATGCAAGCACCAATCTTCTAAATTCGTGCTGTGTGGGGGTAAATTTGGGTGTCTATCACTCGGGTCGTTGTACTGTTTTTTACTTCCGAGTATGTTGGGGTGGGGGAGGGGGATGGGCTGACCGGAAGGGCAGAAGAATGGGCTGTGGTGACCAGCGGGAATTAAGTGTCTTTCATTATAATGTGCATGGAAAAAGAATATATATATACTTCCAGGACATTTAAATTTGACCTTCTGTGCACGAGAAAATTTTGATCTAGGAAGAACGTAATAACAACAACGTCAACACCATATTTACCTCCATATGCTTTCACTCATATTTTGTCATATTTATGATTATCTAAGAAATAAAATAAAACGAAATTACACTCATTACCTTAAGGCCCCATGAGCTGTATGATTTACAGTTTTATTATAGTAGACTGCAGCACTCACCGAATAATATTACGGAGCCACTTGATGTGTTGATGACGCCCCGGGCATCGTCCGCTGTGCTGTTGACAAACGTATGTATATATAAGTGTAATAAATAAAGTAAGACAACAAAAATAAGAAAAACATACGAAAACGAAAGAACCTGTTATCGATCAAGTTAACTTACAGATTGTCATTTCTTAATTGTCTTTTATAGTCATATGCTAATGATTCCACATTGCTGCACGACCGCAGGACAGCGTCACGAATTCTGACCATGGTTTATATACGCTCTAGACTGAATCAAAACTCAACGCTTAATCTTAATCAAAGATAATGACAAAATGGCCTCCGGGGTTGTGTAGAATACTTCGGATAAATATCTCTCATCTTGGATCTTTATCGATAGGCAAAAAAAATGATGTACGTGTAGAACTCTCAGTATATGAATGGGTTGAAAAATTTCCAGGTGCAAAGCCCAGCGATATACTGTGGAGGAAAAACCCCTCCCTCTTTTATATTTTTCTTGCGAGTGACATCCCATAAGCAGATTTGAGCACCGTGTAGTTACATATATCGTTAACGACATTTTTGTAGGAGAATGACACCAGAGATAAATTCAAAATTTCCCTCGGTGAGTGATGTTGTTAGAATTGCAGAATTAAACATTTCATAAGGGAACAGTTTTTGTGACGAGTGTCCCCAACCCCCATCCCCACCGCCGATTATGTCGATATGACCGAAGGTTAAATGACGTAACCTTTTCTTTTCTGTTTTCCTGCTGGTAATATCGTCATACGTTAAACAACAAGGGATTTGTAGAATGACAGTTAATTTTACACAAACCGCGTTCTATATTTATAGTCGACTTAATGAATTGATATAGAACTATTCCTGGTGTATAGTCTAAATTAATTCTGTAAGATTACGATCGTGTCCTGTGGCGTATGTCGAGAGACTTTTATCATATATAATGAATTTTTGATAATATCTGTTCGACAATGGAGATGTTATTTCGTGAATGAAGCGGTTCAAAAAGAACCAGGTTAAAGACAGTGTCTTGTGAATTACTAATATCACTTCAAGTGAAATTTGTCCTCTTTTACTTAAATTTAGTGTTATATACATATATATATAGGCTATATATATAGGCTATATATATAGGCTATATATATATATATATAAAGGCTATATATATATATAAAGGCTATATATATATATATAAAGGCTATATATATATATATATCTATATATATATATATAAAGGCTATATATATATATATTTATATATGTAATGATAAATTTGTCATTTTTTCTTAATTTTAGTATTATATACATATATATATATATATATATATATATATATAAAGGCTATATATATATATATATATATATATATATAAAGGCTATATATATATATATATATAAAGGCTATATATATATATATATATATATAAAGGCTATATATATATATATATATATATAAAGGCTATATATAGGCTATATATATATATGTATATATGTAGGCTATATATAAAGGCTATATATATATTATATGCGTTCGTGGATGGTAAGAATTAGAAATACAATGGTTCCGTTACGTTGCCATGGAAACCTCAAGTAATGTTTACAATACCCAAGGAACATTTGCACAGAAATTAAACCAGATATATATTAAACGTTTATTTTCAGAGGCTCGAAGGAAATCTTAAGTCAGATAATAATGTGTAGTCGTATACGTATAATCCGTCTATTTCCTCATTATTCAGTGAGTCGTTTCTATATAGGTATAGTGTAACATTCCTTTGGTTAATGTCCTTTCAAGCTTCAGATTCCAAGACGACAGATACCGTACCGTCTTTGCAGTCAACATGGTTGAACACTCTTATTATCATCGCTCCCATATAGGGAGGATGAGATTATTGTACAGTAGTACAGCCAGCTCGGCCATATACAGCTATGTCAGTTTCCATAGCAACAGTTGTCATGCATGGTAATGGTTAATTTTCATGAGTACCTACTGTCGGGGATTCACCCATGGTGGGATACCCAAGGGTGACCGGAAGTCCATGCCTGAGGGAGGGGTCAAAGCGTGTCCGCGTGTGAGTGTGTTGGTGTGTGTGGGTGTCATTCTGTCATTGTTTGCGCGCGTCCAATTTTGTGTCAAGAGTGCCTACCAAACGGCTGGATCGCTTTTCTTCAAACTTGGTGGGAAGGGGTTAAAACCCAAGGACTGATAGTTCGATTCCTGCCATTACGTTGTGTCCTTGAGCAAGATGCTTTTATCTCAATAGCCTCGCTCCACACAGGGGTGAGTTGGTTACCTGCGAGGCAACTTGTCACTGGGCACAGTCTATAACTGCAGCCGCCTGGAGTGATTGTCTCTGGGACATGATATAATAGACCAGGGTAATATATAACGTCTATAAAGCGCATTGTTACCTATCGCTTGTGTAGAGCTCTACATAAATCGAATATTATTATAATTATTGACATAGAACCTTCACAGGTGAAATGGAAATGGCAAGTACTATCGTAATATGAGATTGTCATGGGAACCGAGGTCAAAGTTCACGTGGTTAAATGTCGAATGTTAGCACAATTTTGTGTCAAACACTCCTCCTAAACAACGGTTTGCTGGCGATGAGGTATATAATATGCAACTCGATGGATTTCTCTCTCGTTGTAATTTTATTGGCAAAGTACAGCGACCCGCCCTAATATCATTTTCACTCTAGATAATGAATGACTGAATCAAAATTTATTACCTTTAAGCCGTAGCCTCCGTCGATAAACTATAAAAACAGGTAAAATGTGAAATAAATGAAGTAATAATAATAGTAATCCCCATATGTATATATTATATGCATCATTCCCATTACAGCAACGCATATTTTATGACATGCTTTATAAACGCTGATATCTTTTTGTGCAAGCACTTCCGCACCGTTTTTGTCTTAACAATTATTATTATTATGAACAAAGGCTTAAATATTTTCAAAGAAAACTCAAGGTCGACTTTTTGGTTACTTTCACTCCCTTAAATTTGTAATAAATTAATCTTGAGTTATCCTGGAGAGGTAGTTTTTCAAAATTAAGAATGTAATACCTTGAATAATGCGCTTCCAAGGTCGGGAAGGTGTCTTAGTTTATTTCTACCTTTCAGAATATTTTACGTCGCGGGAAAAAAAAAAACGGGGCGAAACAACTTAATACATTTCATCTAGTAATTGAGCGAATGGAAAAGATTACTTGTAATGTTGGGGATGCGGTGCATTAAGTTAAGAGTATTCCGGCTAAGAATTGCAACTGATTGCTTTGTATTAGTCAATTCAGATAAATGTTTTCCGCGTACGGCCATATATTCACTCAACTAGAATTATGTATAATTATGTATTTATGTATCATGTCCGGTGATGATGCAATCGAGACGGAACAGTTGAAAGACGTATAGCGGGAGGGATCCAATGTATCGTAATTGAAAGAAAATGGAAATTTAGAAATGTCCTTACAGATGTACGCAGTGGAGACGTATAGTCCGACATGTAATCGGTGGCTTTCATACGCAAATTAAGGAAATAAATCTGTAGATTTTGAGTGTGGCAAGGGAGTAGGATGAGGTGTGAACATGGGGCCGGGATGTTACAAGCCTAATCTAATCGCGTATCGTAATTGTTTTCGTAATTCACAACTTGTCTATAAAGCTCACTTTACAGGTATAATAGTGTTCGGAACTCTATCAAAGTTTCTATTCTCCCCTAAGAAAGTTGGAATTTGTTAGTACTTTGCTTTTCCAAACAACATTTTCAATATCATTTCTTCATGATATGCAATATAAGACGATAATCTATAGGCACACTGCTTCTGTGAAAATGTGGTCGGTCTATGTACGGTCGGCCCCTGTTTGCAAATTTGTTGATATTGTTACTTTAAGAGTGTGAATTTGCGTGATGGGGGTAGGGAGAGGGTTTGGAGAGGGGTTTGGAGAGGGGTTGGGGTTGGGGTTGGGGGGGGGGTTGTGGGTGCAAGAAAGTATTAGATGGTTATCGATTTTCAGTACACAAAGGGGTCGCATTTAACAAGTGTTGGAGTGACCCAGCAAAATAAACCGACATATCGTACTTTAAATTCCCTTAGCTTATCATGTAGGAATGATTACAAAGGATTGGTTGGTATTCACAAGGGCGACCAAACAAACTGACGCACTTGTTAAGACTTAGATGCAAGAGATAACACTCTAACAGTGTAACATGTACTAGTCTACTCAACAAACTATGCGCAGCAGGACAAAACAAAACAACGAGAAAAAGTTCGCAACAAAAGATTCTGTGTACCTTTATTATGTTATGCACAAAATAATATTCCTAATACTACACTCTTGAGTGTCTATATACGGTAGCTATTTGATTTTGTACGGCGCTTTGAATCTGGTGCTCAGAAGTCAGTACTAACGTCAACATTGACCCAACTTCATTCTTTTGTTATCACACCACAATTAATCGCTCCCATTGACTTACACACTAAACTCGTCACTTTAAAAGGCCGATATAGCATAGATGAAAGTTTTCAACTGACATGTCCTATACCCACCATATGATAGCTGATGGCTTGGGATATCACACACAACACTTTCAACTTTTGCCACCATGACTGTTTAGATTTTGAGATAGAAGAACTCAAAGTTTATCATTGTGCTCCCCAACCCATCTGCCAGCTGACGCTGCGGAAACTTCTTGTTTCACCCAAGATTTTCTAAAATACCTTAAACCACTTTCAACCCTCCAGATCTTCAGAACATCAGTAGTTTATTTCATCCTCTTCAACGTCCAAGCATAGAACAGAATGGTGGTATCTCAGAAAATGCTCAAGATCAATACAATAGGTCTCTTTAGGGTTATTTTCCGACAAAGGTTAACCTCTCAGGCGGACGTGCACTATACTCTAATTGTGGTGTGATACCTTTAGCGTGGGTCTACATCACAGAAATACATAGAAGCCACTTCCGGCTAGAGACCCTACTATAGGGTCTCTACTTCCGGCTTGTCGCTTGCAGCAAATTAAAGATGATCAACAGATCACTCAAAAGCGTCAACCTACATTGCTATTTTACGTAGAATCTTAACGTTAGGCACCGAAGTGCTCAGAAGGTTCCAGATTCTAAGAAATTCCTAAAATACAAAATAAATAAAAATACACAGAATTGTGAGCCACTTCTAAGGGTATACGTGTGCGGAATGGAAACGGAAAACGGTCATGTCTCTGTTGAAAAAGAAACATACTGTACGTCGAACGACGTTTTCAAGGTTCCAAGAAATTGAAATGCGGCTTTTAACTGAACAAATCTACAACTCGTAGGATGTAGCCGAATTTTCATCGATCAGTATATGAGATTACCGCAAGAATGTGTCTGTCCTTTGGCATTTCAATGACAGTGACACAGACGGGCGATAGCATATGGCTTGCCTATAGCCTAGCTATACAAGTTAACTTTATAGTACTGATTGCTGCTAGAATAACTATAAAGTTATCGTTGTATTAAAGCTACAGAAGTAAATAGGCATATAGCCTAGGCTATATCCAATTGTTAGGATAGGAAAGTATGCACATGTGAGTCACTATGCATGACAGAAGGCAACTGAGAGTTACAATACGGAGATTAATTTATAAAATGAAAACAATGATGATATTACAGAAGAAAGAGACTCCTTTAAGTAGACAACAATGTACTATGGCAGACTGCTAAAAATGCTGTAACGCACGTTTATAGGCCTACATGTATGATGTAGCCTTGTTCCATTGTAACTTTAATATTTTTCAAGAAAAGCATGCACCTTGTGAAATAATATAGAAACAGCATGTCAATCATTGTTAAGTGACATATTATTTTGTTGAAAACATTATATCTGGGGGGGGGGGATTGGATATTTTTGGAGAGGATTTCTATTTCTTCTTCAATGATAACTTTTATTTTGCAAGTAGATAATTCTATACTGTATCAGTTTTTCACTTGGGCAATCTGTCCATTAGTGGAAATAGTCAGAAACGTCTACCCAAAATCGTTTTGGGTGTTGCCCAATTTGCCAAACACCTGCATCATGAACTTATACACAGGAATAATGGCACCGTGGTTGCTTTATTAATGTGAGGTACCTTTCACTTAAACAATGCAGCAATTTTTAGAACATCTTTCACTGAGCTTCAGCTTTTGTAGACTTAAATTGCAATAAAAATATTTTACCTCAACATGAAAATTCGACTTAATTGCAGTCTTTATCATTCACATATATTGTTCATAACAGCACATGAGTATTTTGCCTCTCCATTAATTATTGGTGCCTCCCAATTAATTGTCGGTGCCGCTTCAACTCTGAGTACATGTTCCCCAGGGGCTCAAATATTTCTGTAAGGCCGTCTCCTCAACATATCGTTCTAATCAAAATTAGCATGGTGAATGATATATATTGGGCTTTGTGCCCTATAACATTGTACAACATTGCGAACATGCTGTAAATTTTTCTTATCAAAAAGTAAGAACAATTTGTAAGCAGCGGGTAAATACCCGACACGGTTGTAATTCATTTCCATTGGTATATCTTTTTCCACAAAAATATAGTGCAAAAATTTATTTTCTAGAGTATATTTATATGTGAAAATGAATCATATTTTGACGATAAGACCAGGATTTCGTCGAATCCTCGTTACTATAACCT
Source organism: Apostichopus japonicus (assembly GCF_037975245.1). Lineage (NCBI taxonomy): Eukaryota > Metazoa > Echinodermata > Holothuroidea > Aspidochirotida > Stichopodidae > Apostichopus > Apostichopus japonicus. Next base: position 28,444,994 of record NC_092579.1, read on the forward strand.
TTACGCGAGTCATTGCTTTTGGGTGTATCAAGATGGCGCGAGTGACCTTCATACAGCTGCAAAGCGTACTGTTGTCAGCAGGTGCAATGGCTTCTATGTATAAACTTCTGTGGTCTACACCACAGAACTTTACATATTGTCTGTGGCCGGTCTAACAGTATACATTAAGCTAGGCCTACCATTGTACTAACGTAAGTTTACCTCATAGAAATTGTGGTTTACCTATATCGACTAGCCTAAGCCAGTGTCATGTTGCTAGTTAGATGACCGTGTAGTCATCAAATCAACCAGTTGCTTCAAATAGGATTGTTCTGCAAAGTTCTTCATACCTTAGTCGCTGGTTTCATTAGTGCATATTATCAGTCATCTATATCTATAACAACCATAGAAATTGATAAGGACTACCAACTGAACATTGAAGGTAACGTTACACGTTAGTACAAACGCCAGTTCCGCTATGTATCTTCTGTTTGGAGCATAACCTAGGCCGGAGTTTTACGTAAGACCTAGCCTAAGATAGTCGTTGCTATCATATAGGCTAGGCCAAACAAAAGTTAATAACCTAGCATTAGTGGCACTCAAAGGGCCTTTGTATATTATTTAAGTAGGGCCTATGGGGTCAAGTACATACGCACCGTTCAAATGACAAGCACTGATTTATGTTGTCTAATTAGGCCAATTCTAACCTTGAAGTTTGAAGTCAAATTTAATTTGTATTAACTTAAGCCCAGGCTAGGCCGGGTACATGACCAACCGACATTAAATTTAAAAGAACTATTAAACGAGGCCTAAGCAAAGTTAGTCTAACTTTAGGAATAATTTTGACTGTTAGGCTAGGCCATAAATAATATTATTTAAATTATTGATTATAATGTAGGCCTAAGGTATAGGTCTTGTGTGAGCATAAATTGGAAACGTTACCCTATGCTGAGGTGAAGTGCAGAACATTTTCAAAGACTAACTTACAAATGCATATGGATTCGCCGAGGGTATACCTTATTCGCCTAATTTTATAGGCTATAGACCTTGCATTCGGCTACGTCAAGTTACAACCTTATTAAAAAGTTTGACCATATCAAATTATACAACTGAAAATTGTAACATTCAAGTCCGTTGAAAAGGGGATGGACATGGACATATCTATCTATATAATATATGTCAGGTTTGTTTTTAAATGAAAGTCGAATAGACTAATGTTTGGCCCTACGTTAGGCTAGTAAGTATGCATAGGGCAATGTTGAACCTCACTCCTCATGATTCATTTAGATAAGTGACAAGTTAATGGCAGTTGTACCATTATTAAAACTGTCACAGTGTGCCATTTTACATGTGTGTAATGTTGGGACTATTTAGCCTTTGGTATATGCGAAAGGCCTGTTTAAGTTCTAACAAAGTTAGGCAATATCAATATCATTCTATGGAAATTACACTTTCAATCGTACCTGCTCTTTGCAATATTTATTAATGGGCCATGAAGGCGATATTTATTGTGATATATAATTGTTAACCCAGGCTTCTTGGGAGGTTTTTGCAGATGAAAGGAATTACAAGAAATTAAACAATTTTACGGTATAGAGTTCAGGAATGCAGATAACTGTACAAAAACAAGTCAAACCAGTGTACAACAGAAAGTAATCAATGTTGTGCGTAACAGATAATATTGAAAAAAAGGAGAGGTCTCAACAGACAGTACTCAAAACGCGCGCAACGGACAGAACTCAAAATAATGCGAAACACACAGTACTAGACAGTACAGCCTAAAATTACTCATTGATGATGATAATAAAAATGATCACCTTTTTCCAGTTAGTTAAGTAATGCCAATCATAGAGATATAACATTTAGATCATCTCACCGCATGAAGAACTTACAAACTACCGCTTTTACACCTTCCATCGACCTTGCGTGTGAGCTGTCTGCACTTAAATTATCCCTTGACACTTTTTCTTACTGGATTCAACATGGCTAGTTCACCTTTAAGCGATATTTCTCCCTTTTTTCTTCGTTAAGATAGAAGTTAGCTGTATTTCCGTCCAAAAAGAGAGGAAATTCCCAAGGGTACCTCATAATATCTGCTTGTATTGACACTCGAGTTAGCAGCTAATATAAGGCTAAACAACGCCCGATTCAGTCAGTCAGTTGTTTAAATTTAAACAGCGAGGTTTCATTCAAGATGGTGACCGGATGACCACTAGAGATGATGGAAAATGAGAATTTTTACAGGCAGGTAAGAAGATTAGACCTATTTCTATTGATGAAGAGAGAAAGAGAGAGAGAGAGAGTGAAAGAAGAAATCTTGTCCCTTTCTTCTTTAATGAACCTTAGTAAAGCCCCGGAGAGTTATAAGTACTGCGATGTGCTCCATTTACGACTGGTTTCTCAAAGGACTTTAATGTCAATGGAGAGCCGAGATTAGATTGTTCGGACGCACCATCGATCTTCATCTTCTTTTGTAAATGTCAATCTGAGTCAATTTTTTACTCTCAAAAATTATCTGTTAATGAATTGTACAGAAGTACATATATATCTGCTATTAATAGACAGAAAGCAGAAAGCAAGAAAGATAAAACCCTTTTAATTGTATCTATTTGCAAATATGAGGAGACAACGACCCTTTTAAGCTTAATTTCTTTGATCGCGATAAATGATTTAAAGATGAAATGAATAGTATACTTTCGCACTCTTTAGATACTTAAAAACAGCAAATCACTTGGAAGAAACTAATAAGTTAGGTGACGTTTTCAACCATTGTTTAACCGACATTTTTTAACCTAATACATGGGATCGACTTACTTGCATGATCTGTATTACCATATTGTATTATCTCTCTTTTGTTGTGCTGGTCCTCCAATCAATCTTTCATTATCCCTACTCAACCCAGACTTGTCTTACTGGTACTCACCTTGTTGTACCAGTACTGGTTTCCAATTGGTTGTACCGTTACTCACCACTACACCTGTTGGTATGAATGGTACCCATTCTACCAATGCAGTTGACTTTTCATTCAATTGAAGTTTGTTATTATATGATGACTATCGAAATGTAATTTGTTTTTTGAGAAGATATTTTACAGAAAAGAAAATGATTTGAATAATTTCCTTCGCGGAAACGGATCTTTAGGCTGAAGACATGGTACCGAATTAGCGATAACAAAGCCGACTGCATTAAAAACCATCACAATTGGGTTCGGCTTCAAGACGTAGACGAAAGGATGCAATTGAGCGTTGACTTGCAATGATTTGATTTCGACCATTTTTTAATGATTTTATATGTCCGTGACCGATGACAAAAATATGCGCATCGTATAACATCTTTAAGTTAAGACTATCTGCCGCGTGTTCAAATGTATGGCGTCTAATTTGAAATGTGCATATAGGTTTCGACTAATAGAATCCCAAATGAGCGGCGTGATTACGCACGATTTCAGCAATTCATATATCGCCTAATAGATTTTTAATTGCGCATATATAGACCCATTAAGCGACAGAGTTGAGGAATGAATATTTGTGTTGTTTTTGTGTGTTTTTTACCCTCTGACGATGTCGCATGGAATGAATTCATATGGACTGAAATATTTCAAAAGATTACAAAACAAGAGAGGAAATGAAAACTATTGGAGCATTGTTTTATATCTTGAGGAGTAGAATTTTCATTGCAGTGTTGGCATTTAACAGATGGCAGTTTTAATGACTCCGTGTGTTTAATGCTCACGACTGAACAATTAAAAAGTACAAATGCATAGAACATGGTCAGAGACTATTAAGAAGGGTGTATTAGTAGTGATATTAGTTCTAGTAGAAGTAGTATTAGTAGTAGTGGTAGTTGTAGTGGTACTGTGGTAGTAGTATTAGTAGTAGTTGGTGGCAGCATTAGTAGTAGCCGTAGTATTGGTATTGTAGTAGCATTATAGTAGTAGTAATATACTACTACCACTACTACTACTACTACTACTACCACTACTACTACTAATAATAATAACAATAGTAATAACAGAAAATGTGCTAGACGTATGAGAAGTAGTGATAGAAACAATGCGGAATTAGAAGTAGTAGTTGTGGTAGTTTCTAATAGTAGTAGTAACAGTAGCAGTATAGTGGTAGTAATAATGGTAGTATAGTGGTTGTGATAGAAATTGCAATATTGCTAGTTGGAGTACTAATATCAGTAGCATTATAAGCAGTTGTATATGTGGTGGTGCAGAAGCTGTAGCAGTAGAGGAAGTGGTATTCATAGTGCGATATATAGAGGTGTTAGCCGGAATTAAATTTAAGAACATTCACATGACAGCCATATATCTTGCTACTTTTAAACTTGCTCAAGTCGTACAACGTCTGTGCGGAAACATAAAAACGATTCGACTTCCCTTAAGAGAAAGAAGACTTTTCGTATATCTCTTTCGGGAGTTTCTCGTCACAACCATCTATATATCAAACAACTAACTGATAACAAGCAGCGATTTTACCATCGTACCCTTACCGAACCTTTCCTACACTAAGGATGTAGCATGTAGCATTTGTTGACTCAGTTAATTTATGAAGAAAAAAAATATTAAAAATGCAGAAGGTTCCATTCGAAATGAATGACCTACATCTTCTTATTTGAAAATTGTGCGCTTTAGATTTTAGCTCACAGAAAAATAAATGCAATTTGTGAATTTTATTTTTCTCCTTTTTTTTTTGTATAAACTTTTGACCTCTGAGAAAAAGCATTACAGAGAATAAAAAGAGATTGCAAATGGGAGCAAAGAAGATCAAAACATTTAAAATAGATGACCTCATTAAGAATTAACGTTACAATTAAGACTTTATTCAAGTCGTATTATTTATTACCAAACGTTTCAGAGTCACGCGAAATAGAATTTGACGTAAAAAAACAGGGTCTGAACTCCAATCAACAGCTCGTAGATGGAGGAATTAATTGACTTTTTAAGTGATCGTCTCATGGAAGACTTCAGGTTATCTTAGCATCTTTATTCGTTAAAAAAGGACACGTATTAGAAGGAAAGGAAAGAGCCTATGAAGAGGGGAAAAAGTGCGGAGTAAAATATATATGTATATTTATACTTTATATACAATATGAAAAGTGACAATGTGGTGATAAATGTGATTGTTATGTCAAGTATAGTATCACGATACCTGATATTTTGAAATGCTGCAACAGATGTTTAATACATGCCGCAAGTCAGGGTACTTTTCTCTCGGAGTTCATGAAAATATGAACTCTTAGGCCAAAATATTCGACTCTCTCATGACAATGGTGCTGATAATAGCAGCTAGAAAATGTTCACTGTTTCACTTGGGAATATATAAGTTGTTCGGGTTTTTTTTTCTTGGGGGGGGTGGGGATTTGGTAAGAAGTTGAATATACGGTTAACTTACTAATGTTTGCAACGAAAGGCAAACATCACGGGGTTTGTTTTGTTAGATAGATAACACTTTAGGCATATATGTGTTGATGCCGAGTGGATAAAGACGGTGACATTTGAAGCAACGTAGTTTAGCAATCGGAGTTCAATCCCCGGCCGGGTCATAGTAAGGTGATTTTTCCATCCACGAGCAATTCTATGGTTTTTCCCATCTGAAGTGACATTCTAAATTGAAAGATTCAAAATCTGAGTTAAAATGAAAGCCACACGACGTGAAAGTCGATTTTCTCGGTTTATCGGCCAGGTTTATCTTATCTTTGAGCACCTTTGTACGTCCTTTATACGTCCATAATATTAACTTTGGAACAATCATGTAATAATAAAATTATAAAAAACAAAACTAGAAAATCTTAATTTCTAAGATATGTACTTTTCTTAGCTTTAGCAATACAAAATAACATTAATATAAGGGTTTTAATATAAAGCACCGTTATTCGTTAAGCCACAAACACTTATGTACAGACAAATGCAGTCAACAGCAATGAAAATGAACGGGTTTTTTTTTGTTAATGTATTCATCGCACCACATTTACGGACAATATTTCGAGTCGCGCGATATGCTAAACACATAAGTTATATCATTCTACTTACTTTCAAGATTCTCAAAATCCAGGACGAATGTCAAACTAAAATGTAAAAGATCCAAGATTCCACACCCCAATCGATATGCAAGTATTGAGTTACCATTATTCTTCCAAGAGCGAGACGTGGAGAGTCGATAACCCTGGGGAGATTTTAAATAAACGGCTGACATGGAGGTTAATCTTTTACTAGAGACGTCAAAGTTACCACCATCGTGTGGAGATGGCTTATCTCATTTTCACCATAACACTTTGGCTGACTCTCACTCACCCGTGAGGGATGTGATTAATGTTTCTTGAATTACTGTGATCCAGTTATGAAGAAAGTAAATAAATGAATAAATAAATAAATACAAACCTAAATACAAAAAACAGAAAATTAAGCAAAAAGGTAAAAAAAAGAAATATTACACTCGTGCCCCAAAATTTAAAAAAAAAATTACGTCAAGCTGTTGATGAAATGTTGCACAGATAACGATCGAATTTTTAATGTAAACCACCTGACCGTGTTTTAGAAATAAAGTCTCTGTTTTTCTTTCGAAGGAAATGAATTTGCAACTCGGCAACGAAACATTCAGCAAGTAAAATTGAAATTTTAAGAAAATATCAGAGACATATTCTGCGGATGTGCAGGACGAAATATGGCATTGAAATATGCTCCTTATATATAGCCATGGACATATAGAAGGCATCCGACTATGCACGTACAGACCTTACGTAACGAGTCACCGATCACGTGACTACTAAATTCATTTTTCTCTTCGAATGACTCGCGATGAATCCTACTAGGATAGTTATAGCGTGCTCCAGTCTGCGTAGGCGGTACGGCTTCCACGGTTCTCATGTATGCCTATGGTATGCATTTGCTTATTCTTTCGTTTAACTTTGTAAACGATGACTTCAGTGACTTCATGCTTATGTCAGAAAGTGAACATAAAAGTCTGATCTAATAAGTGCCGAGTTTCTCCGTCTTTGTAGTAACAAAAAACGATATGGGACCATGGGTTGTAAAATACGATGATCACGTGATAGGTAGCATGTATTATGTGGCCACTGCAACATGTGCAGAACTAGTGTTCAACTGTGTTATGTGCTACTGTGTATCGTTCCGCCCTATTTGTCTGTTTCTACCTGGTATGTCCGATCACTTCGCTTTCATTAATCATACAAAACGCCAAAGCTAAAACAAAAATGAAGTGTAAGCTTATCTTGAGATAAGCCGATCCATAGCATCGTCTGAAAATGTCATCGCTAAACGTCAGTGCTATATATAGTCATGGACATTGTAACACACAGACTAAACCAAAGACGCGGCGGGCAAATAGAGTATTTTAGAATTCATTACCAAAAGAAAAAATGTAGGGAAAAAAGGAAAAAAAGAAGTCGGCACTGTTGCTAAAATCTGTCAAAAGAGATATTTCCTTGTTAAGTATTTTGATCTTGATCAATATGAGCTCGAATCACGCCAAGTCATTTTGACATGGGGCTGAGAAATAGTTAACTTGATTTACACTTGAAGGCTATCAATCAGCAACGAAAATAATTTCATCAAAAAGTATTTTATCTCCGGATCAAAAACGAAAGGGAAACGAAAGAAAGAAAGCCAGTGGCGTTAATAAGAAGAGCTGGTTTACTGGTCTTCAAAGATGAAAAGCAAAAAAAAAAATTGGAAAACAAAATGGCGGTTTGTGACGATAAGCTCTGCCAGGTTTCCCTGTTTTGAATGATATATAGCCCGAAAGAAACGTGATTTTTATTCAACGTAAATAATCCTCTTGTAGTTCCGATTCTTTCTGTTTTTTTGGTTCTTCATGAAATATAGTCAATCCCAAAGATAAGGTCCCTTTTAAGCATATTATGTAAAGAGTGAATATAGAAGTGGAAGATATAGTATTACATATATATATAGCCAAACACAACATAACAAGAGACTGGCCAAGGACTGAAAATGATCAAAGATATATGATAAAACCTACAGGGAGTTGTTATGGAACTCCCTGGATAAACTATAAGAGGAAAGATCGCCGTTTCTTATATCAAATCGTTGTCATTTGCGTCCAATCGGCTAAAAAGGTTGGTCTAAATTTATTTCTTTTCCCCAAGGGATTTGGACTTTTGAGGTCAATGGATATTATTCTTCGACCATTGGGAATATTGGGAGGATATTAATGACATCGATACAACATCAACGATGTAACGTTTAGAAGCCTTGTGTTTTAAAGGGAGATTCCGGTGGCTGCATCTGTCGCTCGTATATAGCCACATGTTTGTAGCATTTGATATGGCATAGATATGGATTTTGTTTTAAATCTGATGATATTTTGGGAAATTTCTAGCAATGTGTGTTACGCATGCTAAAACAAATTTGTGGACTTACCATGTACAACCTGTAAGTTGTGTGAACTATAGTGATCTGCATTTTACCGTATTAATGGCAACGAAGAAAATTTTAGATTAAGAGGGGAAAATGCTTCTTAAAGCCAGGATTTTTGCTTATACCGTTTAAAGCACAGTGTCATGTCTTTTGTCAGTACTACAGTATTTCTCAACCGACTGTACAAAACCGCAGCAATTCCCTCCCTGCGACAATCAATGTGTCTGTAGCATATCTTACTGTGGGATATATACAGCGTGCACGTATGTATAGCGAGATAGAAACAGGACCGTCGATGCATACATTTCCTGCAATATTCGAGATAAGACACACTACATAGAGCACTGCTCTAGCGCAGTGGGCAAACCCGAATTGTCAATACATGTATCATATTACCTTGGACATTTTGGTGCATTTTAAGAAAGAAAAAAAAACTGAAAACAGCAGCACAGCTGACATTTCGAAATATATTAAAGGTTCCTTCTCTTGGTCTTTGGAGCTTGAAATTAATGCTGCCAAGCGGTTGGATCGAAACTGCTTATACACAAATAAAAACATTAGTTTGAAATCACGGTGTGTTTTCGTGTGACGTCAGAGATTCATTCGAAAACATCAAAAACAAAGTTGTAACTTTATGTTAATTCAATTGAATTACAAAACAAACTTCGACAACACTGTATTTTTTTTACGATTACTGTTAAATGTCATGTTGAATTTTGTTGACGAGGGACTCTGCTTGCTGTAGAAGCCGCTCATATACGGAGTACGCCCAATGCACCATTTTTATTGCCGTGTGGGGGAGTAAAATAAATTACGTTTTTCAGAGCACGAAATTTGCCAAAACTTAGTAGAATTAGTAGTAGTAGGTAAAGTAGGATTAGTGCTTTGATTCGTGCTGAAGATAACTATTGTATGTGAACGTTCTGGAAGGATGATTCTCTCAACGGCAGGAAGTAGGCTACAGAAAGTCACGAAAATGTTCAAGTGTTTATTTTAATCAAGGTTTCACCGAGGAAAGCTGACAATATCTTGAACTATAAGTAACCGGAAATTACTTTTCTGGTTCAACCCCCCCCCCCAAATTCGATATTTGACTTCGAGTATACGGTATATACTGTAGGTTAAAGTTAAAGTTTGCAATGAATTTGCCTTATACTTCATGACCAACATTGTGTGTATTCTGGATAGTTTAATATTAACCAGGGAATTGCAGAGTCAGTATCATTTCCCTATATTAACTTTGATGTGTTTATTAGTAAGAAGTACCGGTACGCGATGTGATTATTATACAGGATTTGTACGTTAGCGATATAAAGCCTACCTCATGTAGTGTTTCGATAAAGGCCTATCTAGTGCTTTATAGGCGAACTTTAAGATCTGTGATCTATGAACAGAGAGAGAGGGGGGAGGGAGGGGGGGGGGGCTTGTGAAACGTTTCGACGGTTCTTTGATATGGAGAACCGGAACTTCATATTCACCCCTCTGGACGATACGAATCTATGTCAACGTTATGGTATCTCCCACTTATACTTTACAAAGTCAACATTCAATGCACGGATGATACAATGGCGACTAATCTATAAATCAAGGAACGTTGCATTTTTAGTTTTGCAACAACCATTACAAAGGCATAAATTGTGTTATCAAAGTATTCGTTGACGTAGTAAAAGAGGGAAGCCCGAGGGAGTTTATCTATTTCATCCGGGGTTGTATTTTATATTTATTTTTTATAAAACAATAACATTTGGAATGTAGGCACGAGAAACACCATATGTAGCATACATGTCTGCTTTCAGGACGTGTACATTCTGTATGTTTAAACGTCGTGTTGACTATATGAGGTGACTGAACAGTGACGTCACACATCACATAGGTTAGCAGGTGAGTTCGACTGGCAAGCTCGAGAGGCTGGAATCAGTCTGAGGATAATTGGTTTGGTCTAAAAGCCAAAACGTGAACCAAAACCTCTCATCTCCGTGCCAAATATGTGTCTCGCTAGCCAGAGGGGCCATAACGGCTTACTTCTATACTCGTACGCGTCGTAGAAATTCGGCCACGCTACAGAATCCACAAGAACGTGTTCTCGAAAATGCTGATGCGTGAAATGTAAGTGTTATTATAATATATTAGATACCGAAGCTCTAGCTGCTATCCTGATAACTCTATCCCATTATGACGTTGCTGAATTTCGACCACGCGCTGGCAAAATGTATCACATCAGCGAAAAGAGTCTACGAAAAATGGTTGTTTCGATCACGAATATTCGACTGATGTTATGGCCGGGCACATTGGCTTGCCATAAACGTGAAACCTAAGCTCTGCTGGGTCGACCATATGAGGTGATATACCGTAGGCCTATGTCACACAGAAAGAATGACAATGCATCATGGTCTGGTAAACGAGATGTACAATTCTTTGTGATGAAAGGTGGGTAAGGATATTAGAAAGAAAAACTTCGTTCGAGTAACTTCGTTCGCCAGTGCATGCAGTTTCACAAATAGGAAGATTATTATTTGAGCTACCGTTTGAATTCAGTCAGTCGCTACCACGCATGGCCGTTAACAGGTATACACAGCATCAATTTGATTCGACTGACGTTTTGCACCTATAGCACCTCATAATTATGATTGCGCGACAGAAGCACTCCCCTTTGAAGGATGGCTGGTATAAAGAGGGAGCTGTTGCTGTATAACATCTGACTGGTATACAAATAAACCTAGTCTGATAAGGTTATGTGTCGCACCTTCCTTCCTATATCTATCATACTTGTCATAAACATTTCCCTAATCCCAGGGACGGACACATGATTTGAACGGTTGGGGGACCAAATTAAAGTAAAATTCCCCGAGTGAGTCAAGTAGGGGCACGAACTGTTATGAACGGGTTGTAGGCGGCTTAAAACTTTGATGGATGAGGGGTGTGACTGCGGATTCAATGGGTGCGAATCCCCGACGGGGAGTCTGTGGGTCTCCCCCCCCCCCACCTCCACCATCAAACTTATGGTAAAAGTCTGCATTCTGAGGCCTATTTAAATTTTAAATTAGGTTGTTAGTTAGATCTAAGCAAGATTGTGCTAATAAATATCTGTTAAATGGAACTTCTCCCCAAAAGTAACGATGTAGGTTTTGGATGAGGGAGGGGGTGGGGGGGGTGAGGGGAGAGGATAGCCACTGCTAAGCTTCCTACAGTCTACTTCACACTAGCAACATATCCTGGATCTCTTTCTGCCAAACCCTATTCGGCATATTAACCATAGACAACGTCATACATTCAACCACTACAACTTGCATGGCTATAATTAATGGAACTAAGAATAGAATATATCAGTAACTTACATAGATGCCTGTTATTCCTGTAAGTATATTGCGCTTAGTAACTATATAATACTCACTCTTGGCGTTCTATAGAGCTCATTGCTTCGATGAGTCTCTATTTCTTTTTGATGTGCACCCGTAACCTAGGTTACCATGTTAATCGAATTGATACACATTGTGATGTCAAATTTTGAGAACATTAAGATAAATACTTTGTACTCGAATTGTGTAATAAAGTTAAAATGCAAAACGAAGGCAAGATGATCAACTTGGAAGTCCGAGTGTTGTTTTCCATCTTTCAAGGCGACGAGGATAATACAAAAAGTTTCTTGGGTTTTTTTTTTCGATCCGAGTTTGTGCGGGAAGGGGGAAGGGGGGGGGGCGGCTAAGAGCGACTTTTGGTAGCAATCGAGTCAGCAAAACATAGTTGGTGATTTTAGACTTTCAGTGTGGAAGTCATTAGACAAAACGTATTGGTTCATCACTGCATAATTGATATATCACTATATGTTGAGTCTATTTATCGTAATTTAAATATTAGGAATCTGAATATGAATACTATACGTCGAAGTATGTAATACAGTTTAACTACCAGACAATGCCGGGAGTAATATTACTAATAAATATTACTATTATTACCAGTATTATTTCTATGCATTTTTATGTTTTCGTTTGACTAATTACAAATTATATATATATATATATATATATAAATATATAAAATTTGTAATTAGTCAAACGAAAACATTAAAAAAAGCATAGGAATAATATAAGTCGTAAAAGTAATACCACATCGCAGATAAACATGTTGGCCTCAGCAGAGAATAGTTAGTTAGTAAAGATTGCAAGGTGCATGGCGCCTCTCATGAAGCAATATTCACCGTTGCGATATTACTGTCTTTCATTACTGGTGGCTTCAATTACTTTCCAATAATGTTTGTGTCTGTGTTTGTCCAGCCATGTCGTAAAATCGTCATGAATATTCAACAATCTCTCACAATATACGTCTCTCACGTTATGCATCATTATACTGACAGTATCATCGATAATGAGTAAAGCGTCAGTAATGTATAGGCTATACTGTTAAACGATTGATATGTACATAATTTGTAAAAGAAGAATTATTTCTTTGCTAAACAGAAGAATTATTTCTTTGCTTTAAAAAGAGTAACACTAACCCCACCACCTGGCACCACCCCCGCCAAGAAAAAAAAATAATAATAATTATAATAATAATAATCATAGTAATAATAATAATAATACTAATAATACTAATAATAATAATAGAAATAATAATAGTAATAGTAAACAAACTAATTTTTGAAAATTGATCGTCACTGCATTTTGATCGCCATATTTTCCTATGTCCTCTAACAAAATTGACAATAAAATTCATAGACTCTGCCCCCCCCCCCATTCCCCCTTCTTCTCCATGCACAGAATTTGATCGACCCTGCTCACGTATGCACTCATTACATCCGATACTAGTCTATGTTGGCTTTTATGTTTTCATTTCTTCACAAACGGACTGTGTAGAATGTAACTGGATCGTTCAAACGTGGAAATTCTAGACCAAAGACACTGTTTCTGTAACGGGTACTAATTTCCTGTGCGGGCTGTATAAATGTCTCTAGCATACCACAATGATTGATTTGTAACACGTTTTATTAACAATGATGTGGAGACCCAATACATTTTATTTACGTCTTATATTTCCCTTCTTTCATCAATTTGAGTTAATTTGAGTTAATTAGTAGCCAGCACAGGAAACCATAGATCACTCTTTGTTGAAATAGGCTATATTATTGAAGGAAGATTCGACTATGACGATGTGGGACCCCTACAGGTCAAATAAAATTCTCGATTATGTTAGTTTACTCAATCAAAACACGTTTCATTTTAACATCATATAACACTAGGATTAAGTTAGGCAATGGCTTATCTGACATGTAAATGTACGTTAGGCTATAGCTGCATTCCGATCTGCACAAAGCATTCAGTAACTTTGTGTAAGAGATTACGTTGAAAACTTCCCTGTCCACCGACATGGTACCTCATGTCAAATTTGCCTTTGATAACGTAGATTTGATTTAAGCACTTTCATTTCAGAACGTAAGGAAGCTGAGTGAACAACTGTCATATAATTAGAGGTTAGGCTGTATATTGATGCTGAAATGCACGTAATACATTGCATGTATAAGGTTAGGTTATTCTGTAGGAACTAACGAGGTATGAATAAATTAAAAACTAGCACACACGATGTCATTTATTTTCCTCTGGTTACCTTCTCGATTGAATTAACTTTCAATTTAACTTTACTATAGCTGTTCGATTAAAATCTTGCAAGCAAAGCAGACACAACATATTAACATAAAGGCTAGGCTATATTCATCACATTCAACTAAGTGTTAGGCGTACACGCTCATTCACGGGATGAATGAACCTCTCTTATAGTAACAGATAAATAATGAGAAATTACTTAGTCTGCATCTAGTATAATCTAGTCGGACAATCCAATTAGGTACGTTGAGAAGACTCAAGTTATCGTTAGGGTTTCTATAAGCCTGGCTAGAGGGGGTTAGAGACAACATCCCCGGAGCCAGGAGTCAATTAGGGGGTCCAGGAATGGATGGATAGGGAAATATGGGATAAAACATGGTGTTTTTTAGTTTCCTAATGTACTTAAAGGATATAGATAGGTCCAAACTGGATCTCGATATCTTTGGGTAATATAGGACAAATGGTTTTGCATGACACGTAAGGTTTGGTCTGTTGTTCTGGTTGAGTAATTAATATTTTTCAACGCAATGGATTTACATTAACATTTAAGCCTGGACTTATACGAACCGACACCATCATCAATTGAACGTTGAAGGAGTTAAGCAATATTTTTTATAGGTGAACATCTTAAAAACCGGAATAGCTGTAGAAACACTCCTAAGCAATCAACATTTTCTCTCTTCTTTCTGAGACAATTTACATATCATGACAAAATAATGGCGCTAAAGTCATCCTTTGATGTTCTTCCTTATGCGAGTGTATTTTGTTTGTAATATTATCTTCATTCCCGGCAGCCATATAATGTAAAAGAAATCACATTTATATATGATTCAAAAGAGTGAACGTCTCGAACGACGGTTCGTTACGAGTGCTCCTTGACATGATGAAACCACGATTAACAGATTGGAAATTTTGAGGAGAATGGATAGGGGAGTAAAATTAACCTTTGAAAGGTACTTTGGTAACTTAGCAACAGCCGTCATCAAACCCTGCTTCGATTCTCCTATTGACAAGGGATTTGTTTTCCCCGGTAGATTATTTACTTTGCTTATTTAAAGAGACAGAATAGAACCGATGAATTTGTCGAGTAGTTTGAGTGTCATAGTAATCCGTATTGGCGCTGTATTTCTACAAATAAACCAGGCAGATGTATAGAAAGTAACATTTATCTTCTTCCTTTGAGGTTGGATATTACAAATCCGTTTTATAGAAGGAAAGGAAAGGGAAAAAGAAAGGAGAATGAATTTGTTTTCACACCTCTATATTTAACGGGGAACATCGGTCTTTTTTTGTGATGACAAGCTATAACAGTACTGATGAGTATCCGTCTCGTTTGTAAGTAGAGAACATGCATTGATCACCTATACGAGGTGCAAGTATAGTCATGTCAAATTCACTTTTATGAAAAAGGGGGATTGATCTATCGTTTGCACGGATTACGAAGCGATTCCATTCCATCTCCACAAATTTGTCAGTCGCCCACATATGTGTTACGTTGTCATCAATCACATGCACATTCAAGCGCTTGGAGGGAATGTAATTTCATTACAATACCAGCTAAATGCCCTGGGTATTTGAAATAAACCTTAGAAGATATGATCTATACAATGTAGTAAGATGCTGACATGGAAATGTTTGCCAAAATCAATTCAAAATTTTGCTGTACAGACGGTGGTATACTTTGAGGTTGGGATACCGGTATATAGCTAAAGTACTGACAGGACGCGAGTACGCTATTTAACAGATAAATCCTGACCTCATGCACTTAGTAAACAGACCATTTATAAACGTAGGCTAGGTTAGGCTCAATAAACCTGCCAAGATAGTGTGGTAGGCTAACTTTCATCATGAACCCCAAATGCGCTCTCTTAAGATTTTAAGTAATTACAAGCTTAAGGGTATATACTTAATGAAGAAAGTATATTATAAACATAATAAACTGTTGTATGCGCAAGTCTAAATCGTTTCGCTTTGTATACAGTGTTAAATATATACACTACACACCAATGGTCTCTCTCATACCCAACACGCAAACAAGATATTGATAATCATGAACCAAGCTATCCAAAGCTTTGTTTTGTATACATATTCCAGCCTCGATTGATTAAAACCATTTCCTGCAAGTATATATACGTGAGGAAGCTGCCTTCTCAATAGTTAGCATTTGTCGCAAAAAAAAAAGAAGAGAAAAGACAAAAAAAAAACATCCATTTAATTTGCTTTCTGCCTCAAGATTTCCACTCTGGCTTTCATTGCGAGCTAACTAATGACTACGATATAAATTGATTAAATTTAATCATAAATTTAAATGTCAGTTTGGTCAAACAGGCAAAAAGAAAATATGAAAAAGAATAATAAAGATTGAGAGAGAGGAAGAGAGATAGAGAGAAGTAAAAAAAAAATATTAAAAAACCGCAAAAAGCCGCACAACACAAAATTTTGCTTATTGAAGCGAAAATATTGAATTTTGGTAATGTTGTTATGGTTACGTTCGTAATTAAGAATAGTCATAATTTCGTTAACGTGTATAGCTTAAAAAAAAAAAAACAGCAAAAATTCAATCAGAAAATACATATGATATAAGCGAAAACATAATAAACGGGACCGATTTATTTCAGATATACATAACAATATAACAAAATGTGACGACTGATTAAATGATTACCGCTACAATAATGTAAAAAAAAAGAGGGAAAAGAAATCCAAAAAGGAATTCTTTAGCAAATTTCCAATCGAGCTACAGTCCTTCCTGTCATAACTTTTGTTACTGAAGGCAATCTTCGAGTGTTTCGTTTGTAATTCTTGGTCTGACAATAGAACATTAGTACAAACTTTACGTCGTTAACTTATTGCCTTGAGTGTAACCACATCTGTTTTCAAGCTAAGAGAAAGTAAAAGATTAATTCAAATTTAAATAAGGAACAACAACTGACAGCCCTGTGTCCTGACAACTTGGGTGACCACTTTCGTGAAATTAGACCATACAGTATGTAATGTACAGAATCCATGACATGCATAGACGCTCGAAGACAGTATTGTTATTAGTTCATGATGACGTCATCAGTCATTTGCATACTTATCTAAAGATACTGTGTAGGTCTTGCCATTATTCATTGAGTCAAACTGGCGATATTATGACAGTTGGTTAGTATTTATAGTTTTCTAGTAACATCAAAAAAAAAATTGTTTTAATGCTGCAAGTTTGTTCTAGCAAGCGAATCATATTGCAGAAGGTCAGTTAATGTTCGTCATCAGTGCCACAAAGTAAGAAACTGTTGTAATGTGGTCATCGCTAAGTACAATAACACCATACAGTAGAACATATCTGATGCATTTAATGTGATGCACACACGGACAGTGGACATGCACGCACATTCACGTGGTTAGTTGTGAACAAAAGTATGCAGTGAACAGTAATATATATATATATATATATATATATATATATATATATAGCTAAACATAGCATACATCTAAGATTTAATGAGTATGACGTAAACAGTTAAAAAGACAATAATGCCTTCAATGAAAATTAATCTTCCAGCCAGTTCTTTGGAACAAGGAAAGGTACAAATGCCTAACGTAATTCAAGAAGATATTTGTTTCAAGCTATAGCCATCCACAAGTATGTTACAAACAGTCGTAACCACATTTTACCGATTTCTGAGAATATCTTAACTAATGATAGAAAATCAAAATAGAAGACTCCCACGTAGGTTTGGAATCTTAATTAAAGTGACCACATGTCCAATTATCGTGATTATATGACTGTCATTTTGATTATTTTTGAAAATTGATATTGCTAATTTTTGTCTGAGGTACCTATATAGAGAACATTATGGTATAACCCTCCCTTATACGAGGTCCTAACGGACTATGCTTGACCCTTCATAAAATATCATTCTATTCTCTTTCTTCTATGGTCGGGTTCCAAACTTTGTTCAACTTGGTCGGCTTCTTCGAAAAAAAGCGGGAAATTTTATTCACACCGATCTACTTTTACGACATTGATTAAAAATGTAGATCAAACTTACCAGTAACCATTTCTCAACTTGCGATCTGTTAATCATGACCGAACCTTTCTTTTCATCAGTTTATGGTTCCACTTTTCTGTCAGATTAGATCATAAGTTTGGAAACGTTTGTTTTATATAAAAAAAAAGTCTCTCTTAAAATTCAGAAATAAATGTGGTAGGGTAGTACAATTCTAGAGAGAATCTTGTTTTGTTTAACTTCATAATCATACAAGTTGGACAAGCCCGTGGTCGGCCTCTCGTTGAATATTGGTGTACTGTATACCGTCAAAATATGCTTTCGTTTTATTGCCTCACTTTTATTTAACGACGAAGCTGTTTAATATTCATGCCGTTCACGGGAGCATGCGAGGGAATTGGTTACTAATGTAATTAAGATCACAGAAGGGTCTAAAAGTATGGTTTAATTAACTTGCAATGTGTGTACGGTTACCCTTGAATTATGTTAAGGACGCGGTCGTGCAGAAGTAACATATTTACTGCTCGGCACCTGTAAGTATATTTCTCCTGTTTCGCCTTTTTTGGATGTGTGGAGGAATGTTAAGTATGCAAATCAGCTACATGAAAGGGAGGGGGGGGGGGAGAGAATGAGAGGATGCATGAGAGAGAGAGAGAGATAGGTCACTGGACTTACTTTTTCAGTTATAATAGCGGCCATGATCACTGCTCGGGCTTAAAGGAGCTGGGAGGAAATATGGTCAGGTGTTTCTTTTAGAGGGGGAGAGTGTAGAGGGGAGAGTGTATAGAGGGGAGAGTGTAGAGGGGGTTACTATAACTACTTTACATGCTACGGCGCATGCAATACCTTTCGACACTTCGTGTTGGTCTGTGCGGACGAAGTATCGTGATATAAATCTAAGCTCGTTTGTCAAGCAAATACAAGAACGCGAAATATATCGTTACCATAGTTCGTTGTATCTATGCCATGTTAGTTGTTTCCAATTACCGTTTGAAGAGCTTTATATAAGCTATAGATCTAATGAACTATATAGATATATGTATATATGTATATGTATATATATATATATATGTATTTATATATATATTTATATACATATATATATATAATATATATATATATAATATATATATATAATATATATATATATATATATATATATATCTATATATACACATATGGACTTAACATGAAATAAATCAGCAACCTCGTGGGCAAAATAATATTATTGTTTCCCTATATTCATTATCCAAAGGTGTGTATATGAGTTCTATTTGTGCTAATAACGAATCATCAAACGTGCCTCATGTCTATGCAAAGTGACATAGGGCAAAAGGATCATTCGGATACAACACCGCCAGTGAAATTAAGCGTTCTTAAAGAAATCATTCCGCTCTGTTTACATAAGCGGTAGGTCTTACCACTTTGCATTAAGTGCACCTGCCTTATATCGGAACGGCACTCTGTATTAACGACGCAAACATCTGTCAGATCTGACTATCGACTTGCGTGATTTACTCTTCTTATGTTTTGAGACGACCAATCAGGTTGCGTCGACGCTGGACCGAATACAAGTATGCGCTTTTGATCATGCTATCTCCTAAGCAAATACCTTGACAAATAAAATTGAGAACGAGAGTCTAACATTTCAGTAATTGTGGAAAAAAAGTTTCGTACTGACAACCTGATATTCTATAAGCAACCATTTTATTCTAGTGATTTTAAAATGAAAACTTTTTTACTTTATGATAAGTCAGAGTCATAAACTTTGGAAGAAATTACTGTCACGTGCGCTCGGTGGCGAGAAAACGAGAATGATTTCTAAGGTATGGTTTGTTTCACATAGTCTTGAAAAACAAATAAACGACATTTTGATGACGGCACGAGCTGGTTAGAACATCTTGGCTGGAATCTTTTCATAATTTCATGCTGTGGCGTCATGAGGTGGCAATCGTGATGAAAACTTTCTCCCTATGTTATACTTCACAACATGAAATACATTACAAAAACGTCTTTCTTTTCTGTTTTAAAATTTATTATCGTTTCCGGCATTTGATGTTAGTGACGTTGGGTGGTCATGCTTTCGAGCCGTAATTTAGTTCCAGTAATGTGTACCAACTAGTATACGGTTTAGTGTTGACATCTAAATAACACTTGAATTCTTCCATAGAGGTAACATGACACAATCCGTGCTAACAACAGGGCTCTTCTGTCATGGTATGACCGGATATCTTTATGTGACATTCACGCTCGGACATGAGAAGCTGAATTACCGAAAAAAAGAACTTCAAAAAAGGCCTCTTTCGGCCCCATTTTATAATAATACACCACTACATGTCCAACATCATCTTTATCATACCGTGTAACTGTCCCCATACCCTATTTCACAATTATGTATAAGCCCTCAGTGTAGCATAACATAACGTAGACCGATCCATAAAAGCGCCATACGGTGACACGTTGAACCATATCGCATACTACGGTCGCTATATATGGGATAATATCTCATATCCGAATGGCATACAGTACCGCACCTCTCCTATGCCATATGCATACCAATACACCATATTCCATAACATGGCATACGATGATACACCGATGTCGCATTGTACTGACAAATCATGTCAATTCATATGACACCGTTATGTAGCCATATTATTACATAATGCGGTATCACGCGATATACCATAATATAAAGTATACCGTTCCTGTATTTTACACATACCGGTATCCATATAAACTTTATCAACACTATACTAATAGATTGCTTCTTAACATCACAGAGGTATCGAAAGGTATTACGATAAGGGGCAATCGGATCAGAATATTAAGGCATGAATTATTCAACTATACAAATCACATGATTTGGATTAGCTTTGTTCACGTCTATCCTATAATGAAACAAAGACAACATTACACTTATAGGCTATGCCTTTACGTATCTGTAAGGTTAGACATGTCACGAGGTTGTCGGGATTGTTATGAGAGAGATGGGGGGGGGGATCGGGGATTAGGGGGGCCAGGCGGGAGGGCGGAGAGGGGGCTTTTATGTAAATATCATATTATTAGAATAATGATGCTAAAGTTCGTCATCACAGAGAAGTAATATATTGTAAAGCCTAGATCCCTGGATGCTATTTGGATTTGATAAATCCTGATTACTGATATAATAATAGGAAGAAAATAAAATAAATTTGCATATTCATCAGGTGTATAGGACAGGAAGAATCGCCTGATGATTATTATATATTAATGGTTATCACAGATCTTTGAAATCACAGAGATAGTTTGCCATTAACTCCCTGCAGTAGAAAAGTACATGAAACAATGGCGCATGCATGACAAAGTAGGATCGACCGCGACTAAACATTACCACCTCTTGTTTGGACGATATCTTCTAAAATAGAATCCTATGTACTATGTTGCTTTTTTAAAGAGGATTCTAGCATGATTTAAAAGATATTAGCTGGTGGCTGAAGTTAATAGCCTAGCAACATTGCCTAAAATTGTCTCAATGCTTAGGCGAAAAGCGCATGGTCATAACATTTTGTATCGCGAAGATATGAATTTTGGTCAATTTGGTGATATTTTGTAAAATGCATCTGACAAAATACAGAATGGACAATGTCATCTGGGCCGCACTTGAAACTGAAGAAATTAATTGTAAATTCTTTACAAACTTGTCAATTTTGTTTCCACAGTAGAAAATAATATATCTAAAAAAAAGAAAGCAAGAAGAATAGATACATTTTTATGAATTTCTAAGTACGGAGAATTTCGGCAACTAAGAAAATATTCCAAATGTATCAGATTTCAAGAATAAATCAATAAGAAGATTGCAATATCCCAAGTAAAGCTTTTACAGAAAATTTGCCCAGATGATGTCACAGACCACTTATTGTGAGCCAGCTTCGCTGGAATAAGGAACTTTAGCCAATCCTAAAAGGTTATATTCAATCTACCTTATCTCGAGGTAGTGAAAGGATATTGAGATGGGGGTTTCAATTAACAGCACGGAATATTTTTCCTTTCAATATAACTTTCCAATTGTTTACCATAAGACAATCCTTTCAACCGCCGGGATGCCCCATTTTGAATGATGAATTATGACTCTTTAAAAGTATGCCACATCTCCAGATGTCATGCAACCCATGTCGTCGGGTCCTCCTACCTCCCTTAGAATTATTAAAATAATATAGCTCATAAAAAAATTAGAATAGAATGAAATACTAATCGATTTATGTTCGCGATGAACAAACAGCGTTTCACCCCATCCCGCAGTGATTTGGTTTTAAACAATTCTAATGTTACTTCTCTTTTAACTTGACTAATATAGGTCACGTTGGATATGTTAATGTATCTCCTGGAAAGATCTCTTCATATTTGAGAAATAGCAAAAGAATATTTGCCTTTATAGAAGAACATGGTAATATGCCTTACATCAAGACAATCTTTGTT
This sequence comes from Apostichopus japonicus, assembly GCF_037975245.1. Taxonomy (NCBI): domain Eukaryota; kingdom Metazoa; phylum Echinodermata; class Holothuroidea; order Aspidochirotida; family Stichopodidae; genus Apostichopus; species Apostichopus japonicus. The sequence continues at coordinate 28,467,418 of NC_092579.1, forward strand.
CACGTGTCTGCGGGGATCTTTCAAAAAGAAAAGTATATTTTAGACTTAATGTTTTCTCTCAAAGCTTATCAAAGCATTTCTTGTAAGTCACTTGCGGTGATTCGGTTCTCATTCTTGATTGACAGCAAAATCTGGAACAAAAATTTCACAAAAAAAAAAAAATCACGGCACGTACGGTGCATGCTATAGCGCTGAAAGGTACGACCAAACAGACAGAATATTTGGACATTGAAAACTGACCCTTTTCTCCCCTTTCTTTCAATCCCTTTATTCTATCCATTTCTTCTTTTAATTTGTCTAATGGTTTAAATCCTCACCATCGGACATCCCAAAGGAACTGGCATTAGCAATTAATAAAGACGTGTTGAAGATTTAAGATAAACAAGGCAGTTTGTATTTATAGAACACATATAATATAATTGCTTTGAGTATAGCTTAAAGACCAAATATGGAGGCAATTTTTTTTGTTGAGATTTTCCATTAATTTAGGAGTTTACATACCCATAATCAACATGTGTAAAAAATAATCTTCGAAAACCTACTATAACCCATAAAAAACGACCACGAAAATGGACATTTTGGGTAGTCACGTGACATGAACCTCTGGAATGTCTGAAAACAGAGATTGACCCAAAGGAGCCTCTGGTCACCGTGTGACGTCAAAGTTTGTATACCGCGAAAATCAAACGCTGATATAGGCACTGTTTGTACACAGATAGCGAACAATTGTACTGTTTTTGACTTCCAATTTCGAGCGTTTGAAAAGCTGTTAGCTTAAAACAAGAACACATGAAGGTTAACAACAAGTTTTAGACAATTATAAGCAGAAATTATAGTTAAATTGCTTATTTTATTAGCAAAATTTCCACTCAAATGGAGGCATCTTTTACATAGCGTAGCGTCAATAGGTCCGTACGGTACAATATACTTACATAGTACTTACTCGTTTTAATATCCAAAAGTATACAAACACAGAAAAAGTATCTTGTCAATAAACAAATTTAGCAGTGAATATCCTAATCCACGTTTCTTGTTCAATCCTGGGCGAAAAACTACCGTGAGTCTGTGTAATTCCATAGAGTTAGGTCTAGTTGAAACAGGCCTTGACCAGTACTAACATCCCACAATCACAAGACAGTCACTAACGAAATAAAACGTCCGATCGCTACATACTACCGTTTTTATTCAACTCCTTGGAACATGCAGATGTCGGAATAAACAGAACGGACAATATTACACATGTATCACGAACTCACGATACTGGAATACAACAAATGAAATAGATAAATCCTAACATGGCTTTTTACACATGCTGTGAGCCAACGCCGGCGAGAGTTGTAACTAACTACCGTACATGTACTAACAATGCTATACCCTTGGCACGGTATATATATACGGTCATCTCTTACAGTAAATATATTACTGTCAATTGCGTGATATAATGTTACATGTAAGGACGTCCAGGGCGTGTTTACGGTCAATTTCACATTAGCTATGTCCGACCATGGTCCGACACAGCTATCGACAGTATATAATTTTCACAGAATGAGACATTTGCAGCATATACAGAAGCAGGGTCATGCATGTGGACTCATAGGCATGAGATACTCCGGGTGCTGAAAACTCTTTCCGCGTGGATCTCAAAAAATTGATCCAAAGTCTGCGGCGTTTTACGTCGGTTCTTTTACTCGGAAATCTAAAAAAGCTGATGCTTTTGTTGGATGAGGTATAACTGCAACCTCCAACAACACAGAATTGTGACATTTTGAGGAAAAAGGAGTAATATCGTTGATGTTTTTGGCAGCTCAAGTATACGACTTTACACACTAAAAGTATAGTTGTGAGTGAGGTATACAAACGTTGACGTCACATGGTCACCTGATGTCTTAGGAATGTTTCAGGAATGTCTGAAATAGAAGCTGACTTTTCGTCCCATTTTTCACTTATTTAACGTCCGAAATTGGTAAAGTTAATTACAGCAATGTAATTGGAATCAGTTAAGGATTACATACATGAAAAATGGTGGGATTTTATGTTCATCGAAAAGTCTCCATAGTTGGTCTTTAATATATATATATATATATATATATATATATATATATATATATATATATATATATATATCTACGTGAAGATAGGTATTGGAGAGTTAGAGCAGGTCACACAGAGATTAACTTTAAAGTATGACTTTAGGCGAGAAAAGGAAAACTAATTTTGAATTTTGGTAAACCTTCAAAATAAAAATTGTTATCACTCCACGTTGTATTTCTATACCACTTGCTTTTTTTTATTTGAAAAATAAACCTTCAAGCATGTGAGGCCTATAAATTAAACTGGCTGGGTTATAATTATTATTATTATTTTTTCTATTGTACACATCCCAGTTGGTCAGTTCCTCGGATGCAACACAGAAATTCATAGGAAAACATATGACCTATGACCTTTTTAGCCTCAAACAAAAACGTTTGCAATGCATTACTCATCTATGATGGTAACAATGTGTTAGATATCATCCAGGGTGATCTGTTGCTTATACGGAGTTATGAAAACATGCTTTGGTTTAATTATTTCAATTTATGGAACAAATGGATTAGCGATAACATTTAGGCCTGCACAGAGAATCCGACGTTATCATTTATTTACCAACCAATTAATTAACGTTCTTAGCATCCAAACACTGGTGAAACGAAAATGTTGTGTATGACGTAAGAATAGTTATTAAAAATTGGTATGAAACAACTTCAAATATATGTCAACCAACTACGGCTGTTTCTTTAGCAGGATGTAACTTATATTTTCGATAATTTTTGAAAAAGTGTTTTCATAACTGTAAATTTTGTATCCATGATGACTGACTGAAAACTTGATAATGCATGCTCGCCGACGCAAGGTTAAAAACGCTAATTAGAAATAAGTCGGTAACGGCAGGTGTATAAAATGCAAATAAAACACAAAAAAACAAGCAAAAAAAATGAAACGAAACACAGAATTCTTAAGCCCGACATTGGTCGCCACCAATTATTGTTTACAACGCTGTAACTAATACATGAAATGTCATTTCTGTATAAATGGAGGAGTATTGTGTTTAGTTTGGGTAATGCGTTGAAATGTTATGCAGGTGTTGCCAGATTTCCATTACGCCTATAGCTAATATAATTCATATCTGTACTTTGCGACACCATAGTTCAACGTCCATATCTGGCGACTGTATATATATATATATATATTTATATATATATATATATATATATATATATTTATATATATATATATATTTATATATATATATATATTTATATATATATATATATATATATATATATATATATATATATATATATATATATATATATATATATATATATATATATGAAAGTTATTGCATTGTATTATTCGGTATTAATACATTGAACTTCCCCACTCAAAGATGCCCAGTAGCGAATTCATCCGTTTTTCAAGAGTTAACTTTTGGCATTAAGTGGTAGCTTTATAATATTGTCATTTACAGATTTTTTTTTTATTGGACATTGGACATTTTTATTGGACATTGGACATCATTTACTTGGACAAAGATCTAGTAAAAATTATTTCGTTTATAACTACTGGGTAAGCTGTAAGGTAACTTTTTTGTTTTATGTTTTTCTCTTTCTCACTTTGTCATTAAAAGTGTTTAAAACACTCTATGGAATGTATATATGTGTATATATATACGTTTCAATGAAATGGTCGAAGTCGGAGATGGTAATGGTACAATAGCATTTGTTTGAACCTGTATGATTTACAACCAGCTGTAATTTTTGGTTGAAATTTGAAGGAAAAAAGTTGAACTGTTGATTTTGGCTGTCAATGCTCCATAACAGGTACTGAAAAAAAAATGTAATGTTGTATTGAGATAAATTCACCTGACCAGGAATTACCTACTCGCACATGCGCAGTAGGGAATGTGTTAATCAGTTTAATGCACGATTTTCCCACTGTTGTATACATAATTAACAAAGAAAATTTAAAACAGTTTTAATATCTCTTTTGGCTCCAGTGATTGACCTTCGGTGAAAAAAAATCCTTCGAATGATTTCTATTTTAAATTTCCAATGTCTCAGTGTCCTCTAGATTCGTTTAAGTTGGCCATGAACCATATTTTGCCCCCAAGAGACATTTTGGTTTATCCTCAACCGTTCATTGCCCGATATAGAGTACAATTAACCTATTTAGTCTGCGTTCTTTATTTCCTGTTTAGATACTCTTTTAAAGAGATTTTGTGTTTTATTGGACCATGATGCTTGGAAGAAACATATAGGAAAACAATGACCAGATTAATTGAAAACTCAATTAAAGTCTCGTTTCGTTAATGAAATAGCAAAGTTCCCATTATCATGCAACAAAAGTCATGCTCAACGAATTATTATGTCTTGTTTCCGTCCATATACAGACACAGAAAATGCGGTAGATTGGTGCTAGTAAAACTTCCTATATAGTTGATCAAAATAACATGTCCAACACCTTATAGACAAGGATAGGTTAAGGGATTATATTGGAACAAACTGTTTTATCTGTAACGCACTGTCCATATTTAATAATAACATCATAATATTAAAAGAAAAATACAAACATTTAGGTCAAAAATAATACATCAACAACCTTTCGCGGACGTATGTATAGTCCGCGTGACTGATCCAAATTGTATTGAAAAATATTGTGTTTATTGAAAACAAAAACTCATTAATAATAATGATATAAATGACAAAAACCAATGAATCTGTAGGAGGTCACCTTGGTAGCCAGGAAACGTTATACTATATCTAATTACCCCTAACTTCTATTTTTGTCTGCAAACCCAAAATCCAATACACGCAATGGTTACATCACTATCCTATTCTTGAGGGCGTTTTTTTTATTAACATGTGTTGAGTAGGAGGAGATGGAGAATAAGCACAGTACAAATCATATTGAAGTGAAAGGTCTTGCAAGTCCGTTTGTTTGGAAGATTCTGCCATTTGGCTGCTCAAGGATCGTTAAGTCTAAAGTAAACAGAATGAAATGACAAAAATGGCCGGAATGTAAACAAATTTGGGTATCTTTAATAGCAAATAGCCAAGCACTTTCAAGTTGTCAAGTCAATTAACCTTGACATATACCATCATCATGAAACTGACATTTAACGCTAATTTCTTTTCCCTTTCCAATGTTTCATTATGTCCTGATTTTTAATTTATATATGTATTTTTTTGTGTGTGTAGGCCTTACTAGTGTTATATGATCATAAAACGGACGTGGTCGTGAACTTGATTTTTTTTTCCATTTTATTTTATTTTATAAACGATGGATGTGTTCTTGATATCTTTAAAGTCGATTCCCATGTAGGCGGTGTTGGGATGAGGGGGGGGGGGGGTGGGCTATCCAGGAAAAAATAAATAAGTTAGACGTCAAATGGTGCATTAATATTTATAAATGCTTCTTTAAGTAGGTCTTTAGTGTAAGGTTGAATTTTGTGCGAGGTTGGAAATTCGTTGGAGCGGTGCGCGGGGGTGGGGGCGGGGTTGGGGAATGTATACCCGGAGCAGTGTTCTTACTCCTCCGACTGAACCCCCCCCCCCCCAACTGACGATGACGGTTCGAGCCCAATGTCACCATCCCCCTCCCCTTGAGCATGCCACTGGCAACACCAGACATATACTGTTATTCTAAACCTTCAACAAGACTTTTCCACATCGTATTTATGTAAACGTAAGTTATATATAACATATTATTCTCTGTTACGTCCGTGAAGATTTGCACATAGTCCGTTGGTTAACATGCTTCTTTTCATCGGTTTATTTATCCTAAGAAAAAATAATCCCCTTCTTGAAGGAGTTGGACGAAGATCATATATCCTTACACACCTGCTTCTGAATATATTACTTACCCTTCCTTATACCAGGAATTATCCAATATAATGATAGGTGTTGAATTGTTGACTGATGGGTCATATGTTCATGAAATTAACGCACTGCCACCTGGAATCCAAGTAAGAAATATGAGACTATCTGCTTGCACATGAAGATGAACAAAATGTGAGATAAACAACATTTTCAGTTTTGTACAATATGACGACTTTATTTAAAACTTAGTTTTTGTAGACTGGTCAAATTTTTGACATTTTATGTCCTCACTCATAGAGAGAACATTCGGTACGAAAGGAGTGAAGGTGCTGTGCTGTGGCATCACAAAGCTAGTAATATAATATTATTACGGTAGGCTAACAGACCTATCCATACACTTTATCATGTAAAGATGAACATTTTGACAGTGTGGGTTTCTTGAAATCCGCTACACTGATAATACAAGTAAACTATCAAGCGAAAAGGAAAAACAAAATGGGAGTTTATTTTATTAAATGTGATCATATGAAATAAATTTAAAAAACACTTCAAACAGTTATTGCGTTGAACAGTTCATTCCTCTTTACGAAGTGTTTTCCCGGTGGTTTGCAAAGGTGTATTGATTAAAACACGTGATCTGAATCGCCCTATCACAACAAAGAGTTGATTCAAACGCTATGTGCATCGCGTGTTCCCTTTCTCTATCCACTTTCTGCAGCTGGAATCCGTCCACGATCGCCACAATTAAAAATAAATTCTCTCTTTCATGATGCACGGCATTTCAAGCGATCAACTTTTCTAGCATGCAGACTCACAACCATGCTCGCTCAAACGTGACGTGTAAGTCGGAAAGGATAACACACTTGGAACAAGATTTATATTAACTCTGCGGATTTTGTTGTTTTTTGTGAATTTTTTGTTCGATTTGAAATTTTGTTTAATAATAGATTCGAGGTTAGGTAACGTGGTGTCTTGCTGCATTCATTACGCTAATCTTCCTAAACAGTCAAGTTTCATGACTACATCGTTATTAACTATGTCAACCTGTTGCGGGATCACCAGACGGTATTTATGATTAGTTTATTAAAAATTTGTACTTAGCCAACCTGCGTGCAAATATTTTCGATCGTCTGCGGGCTTTGGAAGATGAGATATATATATTCCTGCAGGTGAGTAAAGACATGCTCCCGTATAGCTGTATTTAAGTATTAATATAGTAACTGAGAATGGAAACTTTGGAAATATCCGGTAGGGATAGTTTAGGGATGGTTCAATACTGTCAAAATGATACCACGGTTTGAATAGATTTGATTATATCACATTTTTAAGCCCATCATGAAATGATAAGCAGTGTTATCGGGGAAATACAGAATATAGTTTGACTTTTTGAAGTTTATATATGAACCTGTAGTAATCTAACAGATTATATCACATGGAAGCGTTCATACCCGAACTGTTTCTCTTTCTGACTGTTCGATTGATAACAGTCATAACAGCATGACTGACGTCATCGACAAATGATTCATAATGACGTCAAAAAAAACCCCGTTTATTTCGACATTTAAGAAATATCTTGTAAACATCATTCAGATACCGGCTTTTCTTTCAGTACTCTTGGTAAAGTGATGAGATGGGGGAGGAGGGGGGGGGGAGGAACTTTAGCTAACTTTTGTCTATGTTAATTTGGCTTTGTTGCGAGTTTGAAAAGTGTTTGAACTTGCCCTCAAAGAACTGAGCCAAAAAAAAAGATGAAGGAAAAAACAAGATGCCCAACAGTTAATTCGCCACCATGATTTTTGTAACAAGAAACGGATGCCATTTTTTTGTTAAAACAGTAAAAAAAAAACTGCAATTTTTGTTGTTCATTTTGCGCATGTGTTACGGGCAAATCTGTTTGTATCAACAACAACGACAACAACAACAAAATAAATGGTAAAAAAAGATGAGTTTTGTGTGAATAAAATCTTAACCTTCTGGACTTAAGAAAGACGTGGGTTATAGCCTTGCGTCGAACATCGAATATTGACTTAACACATAACTCCCAATGGACGAAATGTTTTGACTTAAACGTAGTTTTTTTCTCTCACTTCCTCTGATATATTTAAGGCGAGATATTTGACAGTTTTGGCAAATTAAAAAACTAGTATCCATGTACGTTAACACTTGGCGCAGTTCAACAGCCTTGGCGTAGACTTTCTGAAATTATGTGTTACGTGGTTTTATTGACCAAATAATAATAATAATAATAATAATAAATAATAATAATAAAAATATATACTTCATGCTCATAACCTACAAGGAATATTCGGTAACTAGGGTGCCCTACAATGAATGTGACATACAATAGCAAATATAGCAAAGGGTGAAATGGAGAGGGGAGGGGGGGGGGGGGAAGAAGAGATGGGTATAAACTATATTTCCTTAAAAAGTATAACATTACAAGATAAATGTAACTTCAACAGTTCGTATCGATCATACGATTAATCACGTAATCACGTGACAGGTTTTCAAGTGGTTGAATTTAAATGTTGATATTTCATTTCCCCCGATCGGTATTGCAGTTGACAAACGGTCACACGATTAACTTTGATCTATCGGTTACCCGACTATTAAGTTAGTTATCGGATAGATACTTAAGTTGCTGAATACATATAAATACACATGTTGTATAAAACTTTTTTTCTGTAATATGTTCTATCCGTTTTCCGACGTGTAAACCATGTATGAGCGATCGATGCTATAAGTGCGCAATTAAAGTCGATTTAAATTTTTCAAGAAACTTTCCGATATACCGTGGGGGGACTCATCCAACATTGATTTATTGCATGGTAATGTATAGCTTGAGTATTTATCCAATCAAGATGTATTATTTATTCGATACACTTGCCTCATTTATCATCTAGGCCATGCATGTTGTGTGTAGGCCTACATGTGTTCTATACTTCTATATACTGAATATTTAATGTAAGACATTCGATGAATGTTCGTGTTCTCGTCGCCTTTTAACATTACACTCCTGAAAGTCTCATCAATATTGCATTTGCTCAATCCTTTTGGAAGTGATGTAAACGTCAAATGAAGATTCACGAAATCTTTTAACCAGTCAGTTTTTCGTGCAAATTAATGATCTATCCGTTCAGCCGTTTTGCACTCGAGTTACACTTGATGATTAATAGATGTCATGAATTAATTAGATTTTAATCAGATATAAAAAGAATCCTATTGTTTTATACCACATGTGTCTACATATTAATATTTTAGGCTTATTAAATGTCATAATCCTTATATAGCTGCCTGCTAAATGACAATATATGTACTACTAAATACCAGTATATTTGCTATATGTCTGCAGGCATGTACTAAATTAGAGTACTCGTTCAACATGTTAATGTGCATATCATATAGGCATTCATCACATTACATGCCAATTACATTCATTACATCACATGCCAATAACATACAATAATTTTTCGTGTTATTACCCTTCCATATTGGTTATAATTATTGGGGAAGTCGTTACAACAATAATGATAATAATATTAATATAAGTTTAACCATTGAAAAAACACATTGCAAATTTTTCTTCTTGCAGTAGGTGCCCGAAAATTCTCAGCATATTGCCCGAATTTTAACCAAAAAATTTGAAAAACACATTGAAAATTTTTCTTCTTTCGGTAGGTGCCCGAAAAATTCTCAGCATATTGCCCGAATTTTAACCAAAAAAATTGAGAAACACATTGCAAATTCTTCTTCTTTCAGTAGCTGCCCGAAAAATTCTCAGCATATTGCCCGAATTTTCACAAAAAAATTGGGTTGGGGGCTGCAGCCCCCCAGCCCCCCCCCCCCTCCTACGCCTATGTATGCCAGTATCAGTGCTCAACGGCAATACCTGTGCTAAATGCAATTATCTGTACCAAATACCAGTATCTGTGCTAAGCACTGCAGTATCTGTGCTAAATTCAAGTATAGCCTATCTGTGCTAAATGCCAGTATCTGTATACTAAACGCAGTGTCTGTATACTAAATGCATGCAGTATCTTTGTAATAAATACCACATTAGCATAACACAGAAGTAAATATGCAAAGTCGCCCCCACCCCCACCCCCCCCCCCACAAGCACGAACAACAAATTCCAATACAATCTGACATCTTAAAAGCCTTTTTTGCTACATGCATTTACAAAATCCATCGCTTTTAATTACAAGTCTGACTAGATTACGTCAAAAAGTCATCATTTTTAATAAACGCCCCATAACGATAATTGTTTCTCTGAGTTTATGAGTCTTATAAGTGATAGCTTTTCTTTCATGTTTACTGTGTTTACTGTATGATTTCTCGTACGAGTTTGTGAATTCCATTTGTCAATGTCTCTAGATGTACGTCAGTCTGCAGTGTATATATAGTATATATTATGTGCAGGGATGCTTCCAATGTACACTTTACGCAGTAACTGTTGCCACGACGATATGAACGCTCCCACTGAGTCTGTATGAGGCATGCGCGTTGATAGGCAGGTCGGGCCCCGGGGACAATTATTACACTAGGCGCTCTTTTTGTAGTCATCATTCTTCATTAATTCAGTGTATTACGAACAAAACAAAACATTTTTAAATCCCATATTTTCCCTGGTCCCTAATTGGACCCGGGCCAAGGGATGTTTAGTCGCCCTGGTCCATTATCGTTAAGCCTATTTTTGAAGGGCAAAAGTTTGACGAATGACGTAAGGGATCAACCACCCAAGGAGATATTTTGTTGTTGTTGCTACAATGGGGTCACCATATCACGACCACTTCAACAAATCAATCTCATTCAACGAAACCCATTAGGCTAATGCTTAAAACAATTAATGCAGTAGTTCTTATGTTCTCCAGAAAGAATAGCGGAGAGACACACACGCACGTACGTACACACATACACACGCTGAAACAAACAACTCTTTAATTCTCTGAATAACTGCGGCACGCTTTTTATAGCTTAATTGCTTTATGTATGTAATATATAAATATGAATTTGTGATTTTCGTCACTCGTATAAACAAGGATGGTATTATATTGCACCAAAGCATACCTTTGGGTAATAACATGGGGTCCTTTATTTACCATTTATAATTTACCCCCGACCCCCCATCCCTCCTCTACATCTTTTGAATTCACCTCTTAAATATATACCATGCCTCAGCTGCAACCTCTTCTTGCCCACCCAGAGCTGATCATTCTCGACATTAAATCATAGCTTTTGCCGTTGTCTGTCTTATCAAACCAGTTCCACCAACAAGCCCATCCGTATTATTTTAAAGCTTTCATATAAACACCAAATTGGCATATTGCGGTCTAGGTTCTGCCTCAGTAATTAAACGTCACATTTGATTTCAACCATAAATTCTCTCTCGTTTCATTTTTACGAAATATGAAAAGAGTAGTGATAAATCAAATTATAATGTATGTATGTGCGCGTGTATGGGTGTATGCATGTGTGTATGATTGAGGTTGGGGGGGGGGGAGGGGTGACTTGGAAAATATTCCTATTGGCGTTTCTTTCAAACCAAGGTTTCAAATTTAATTGTTGAAGATGTTTGGAAAGCATCTTATACCGAAGAATGTCAGGGAAAATTTCCAAAGATATTTATAAAATGAATTTTCTTTCAAGTTACGTTATCTTGAGATCTACATTAGTTCCAAAGAAGAAGAAGGAGAAGTCATCTTCATGCAAAGAATAATGCCACAATTGTTTTTCTTATTTTTCATCCCGGTTCGCTCAATTGATAAAATCAATTTATAAAAGTCATTGTCATGGGAGTCTGGAAATGCCAACTGTCTTTGGTCAAGGTTCAATTGATTGGATTAAAGCTAATATACTCAAAATGAAATGGACGACTCGGGCCTGGCATCTTATGTCAACTACAGTTGATCTTGCAAATAGTTGTCAATAAATTGATTATAGCTACAAATAAATAATTGTCAAATTTCGATAAAATAAAGATCAACGTTTTTTTTTATATGTCTGCATGGTCTGATGGGTTACGACATATATCTGTGGTGACATATATCTGTGGTGCCACAATACGTTAACATTATGAGATCTGTCCATTAAAAGCCATAAAACGACCTTCGTTTATTTTGCAGAAAACAGTATTCTAACCTTTGAAAGTTACCGTGAACCCACATGCAATATGCTGTGTCCCGGGAGCTGATCCAGGATTTTGTTAGGGGGGAGGGTGGCACGGGGTTCATTGGAGCTGATTGGACTTTTTGGGGGTGGGGAGACCTGGGTGCATCGACCCGAGATTATGCTACTAATTACTTTGTGTGTGTGTGAGCGAGGTTGAAATGTGGGAGGGGAGGGGAGGGGGAGGGGTTGCACCATTGATAAGTGCCTGACACCGTTACTCTATGCTGATAAGGTGTAAGGGTTCTTCTTGTCATTGATAAAGATAAACCATCATGATGATTTAGTCTTCGGGAGAAGTTGGTGGCGGAGGGAAGGGAGGGGAGGGCTGGATACGAAAGTTTCCTTGCTCCCTAAGAAATAATGACTACACCCAACTTTGAATCTCTTCATTGTCGCATTCCATTTACTGCCGTCTTCAGTTAATGTCATTTGACTACAGCTGCGATAGAGGAAGCACCAACCGCCTTATGGGTAGTTAGCATTTCCTTTCCATAACTATACCGGTAATATACTATGGAGAGTGTTTATAAATGCAAGGGCTTTTCTCACTTAGACGTTTCCTAAGCTGCCCCTTTCACCGTAGCCAAATTAAGAATAAATTCATTTTTTTAAAAACTTAATGACGATTACTCTCATCCCTATGATATGACCTCCTCCATAATGAAGAAGTTTGATCTCTTTAGAAGCCAATAATTTTGTTTGCCATTTTCGATTATTTTGTGTTTATTTACACGTTTTTCGCAAACGGAGGCATGTGAGGTGACATCGTCACCATAAAGATAAAATGTCGAAGTGGGGGGGGGGGGGGAGATGCAGTCGCCAGATTAATTGTTTCCGTCATGAAATAATAACAATATTTATTGCATGAACAGAAATTGTGAAATTGATTCCGGAGCTCAAGGTCTGTAACTGACTCATTCTTTTCAAGATATTAAAATTTCTCTAGGGAAATTATTTCCTTTACCCTTGTGTTCGTTTCAATGCTCGAATCAATAACAAAACACCTGTTTCTTTACCCGGAAATAATGCAATCTATCTCGTCAGTTAGATTTTGAAATCGTCACCGTGACTAACGTTTTTAGCGCGGTTTCTCAATGAGCGACACAAATAGTCGACCCAAATTTGACAAAAGATTCTTAAATTAGTTCAAAGATTGCGGCAAACATATTATATATATATATATATATATATATATATATATATATATATATATATATAATATGTTATATATATGTTATAATCTATATATATATAATATGTTATATATATGTTATAATCTATATATATATATATAATATGTTATATATATATATATATATATATATATATATATATATTGTAGATCAACTGATCATTTTAATCTTGTCGTTAGCCTCATGTTTTCAAATCATTCCATTTTGACTAAATACTTGAGACAAGCCGTCAAGCAGACCAGTGAAAATGACGCTATTTTTCATGATTTTCGCCATTCGCTATCTTCATCTTCTCCGAAAACGTTCTTCCCTGGACACGTGTTGGAAGTAGCCGAATGATTTATTTATTTTCACGGATAACTAGTGAGAGCTACCTCGGCATCGATCACGTCATTAAAATTAATGAAGAGATGCCTGGATTGTCATTACCATGATGAGGTTGATTCCTTCAGAAAGTTGCATCTAAGGGTAGTCGTCTGGAATATGTATATGGCTTTAACCGAAAAACCACAAACAAAAAAGCACAAGCATTTTATGTTGTCTTGTCTACTTGTTTTGCCACACACGCTTATCTCTTCCTCGAGGTTTGGCAGAACCATACAGTAACTTTACCATTTTCTCATAAAGCGTGTGAAAACATTATGTAAAGTAAGATTTTAGTAAGTAAGAAGTCTATACGGCCATGTAAACCTCCTCTAGGGAAAAGTTTCATTTGTGCTCTGACAACGTCTTTCATCAATCTATTTCAAGAGGTTGATATTAACGGCGGCGGTGATGAAACTTTATCGCAACATTCATGATTATAGGCAAACTACTCAAACTTGGTCATAAATGAATAACCCTATTATATATATAATATATAATATATCAAATATAATATATAAAATATAAAATATATTATATTTTATATATTATATATATATATATATATATATATATATATATATATATATATATATATATATGTATATTTGCAAAGCAGTTCTATATAGGTAATAAATACCCATTCAGACCTCCTGTTTATTTTGTTTGTGTCATGTTTACGATTACTTTTACTTGGCTATTATAAACATTACGACTTATTTAAAGATTCCCACTGTATCCACAAGAAAGGAATCTCAAGATGTTCTAAGTAGCAATTTGACGCTTTCTACGTTAGATGACTGCTTATCGTACTTCCAACAACATATTGGAGTCGGTGTTATTTGATATGGCTTATTTGGATACCCTTGTTCCGCGTATCTGCGAAGGATCGCCTAGGGGCCGGTACTATGACCTCAACCTATTTCGCCTTTCCTTCCTTCTTCACATATATATTTTGTCCTCTTCAATTTTAGTCTTATCTTCCGCAAAACATCATCAAAAAAAGTGATAAAAAAGCTTTTGATAAAAGAAAAAAGAAAAACAACAAAACAGCAGCAGACCGTACATTAACCTGCGGGCTGGCATATTACCAAGTTTGTCATTGTGTACACGCGTCATACAGGGGGAGGTTGGACAGCCGGAAGATGTCTTTTGGCGAAATCTCTTGAGTTTTTTTCGTCCCTCCGTCGATGTGGCTTCCAAAAGAATTGGCGTTCAAGGCCTCATTTTGTATACAGGAATAGAAAAAATGATATATCCCGGAAACAGCAGGACGATAAATTCTAAAGGAGATTGCGCGAAATGTTAAGAGTTGTGGTAACATTATATAACTGAACCTATACTTAACTAAGTGAACGTATTTGATGTTAATTCCCTACGGGGAAACAGTAAAGAGATTAAAGATTAAAGAGAGAAGGGGGGAAAAAACACGAAAGAAAAACAAAAAAAAAACTTTAGCGCACAAAGAGCAAACATTATGGCTCCATGCCAATTATAGTCGGTACCCCTTTCCCAACCTCAGCCCCAGCTCGTAGATTAGACCCATGTCCCTGTCATCAAGGCGACGCTATACCCCGAGTGGTGTTGTATCTCATTTGAGGTATTTGTGTCGTTAGTTGATTTGCCATGTAGGCTTTTTGCTAATTGAAACACTTCGCGATTAGGAGGAGGGTGGTTGTCGGATTTTAAGAGAAAACTTTTCTAAAGGGATGTGATTGGGAGAAGAAAAGTACCAGCCGATGCCAAACTATAAATCAGATGCAAGTTTGCTTTTTGTTTTAAAACCAGAAGAGCAAGTATAATCAAACATTGCTGTTATGATGTCTTACACTTACACTTTCCTTTTTTCCTTTGTTTTTGGTCTTTCTTAAAATGATAAGATACCTTAACTTCTTGAATAAACCAAAGCCAATTTTCATCAACTCGAATTTAGCCTTCTATGCGTGGTACTATTTTTAGTATCCTTGGTAGACGAACATCAGCTATTTTGAAAAATCTGAAGTTTTTGACTCAAATAAAGTTTTCTAAGAATGATAAATTTTAAGCAATATGAAAGCTCTTCTTTTTATGGGGGGGGGGGGGGCGGTTTGTTGACACAATCCAAATTTGCGAAGAGTGTTCTGTACATCCAAAGTGATGAATGCTAAAGCATCGCTGCCAAAAGACATGCAATTTTTGCTTAGCTTTCGAAATCTCATCAAACATCCTGAAAATATACAGAAAGCGTTCACCAAAAGCCTCTTGAGAAAAAAAATGATATTTGTGTTTAGAATCATCACTTGTAGACGTGATGTCTTTCTCTGTATTAAAACTGCTTTATTAATATTTGGATCAAAATATTGTTCATTAATGTGATTGCTGTTGTCAAGGGTTCGCTGTCGAAACAAATGCCATCACTTATTGGCCAACAAAGTGTTTGGAACTTACACATTATTAATATAGGCTACACGCCAATTGAATACACGTGTTTTTATGTCTCCCTATGCACCACTGAGGGGTATTACTCTTTATATTTGTCATTCTAATTATTGTTGTTAAGGTAACGTTGTTTTTTTTAGACAGTTCTGTAAATATTGACCAACAAAGCCATTTTTTTTTCTCCTTTGTGGTCTCGATGATAATCGTAACCAATGTAGTCCAAAGGGTTTAATGAGCACAGGGACCACATTTAGGGGGTATACGCGGAAATATATCGGGAAGGGGAGATGGTTTCATCCCTTAGTTTCACACAGAAGATGATATACCAAAACTAAATTAATATGCAAATTTGAGCATATCATTTGTGTTTTCCTGCCAAGAAAAGCTTGATATGAAGTATACTTTGTGAGAAAAGCAGAGATAGAGCCTTGGCATCTGTCCGAGGCGGTGGAAGAGGGTTTCACCGGAGGGGGTGGGATGGGAGGGGATTTCAAAGTTACCGCCAAACGCCCTGACGAAATTCCAGTATTTTAAAGTTTTTGGACAAAACGGCATTGTTTAATTCCTTGCTTTTGTTTTTTATTTTGCAACAAAACTGCCATTTCTAGTTACAGTTTCTAAATTTCTCAACAAAGAGATCATTCTAATGTTTTGGGGAAATATCCAAAGGACACTTTTTCGTGACAAAACGAGAAAGAAAGACGTTTCATTGGGTCACGTTTTTTCTTAACTCATATATGGAGGGGACGAGTCCCACCCCCCCCCCCCAAACACACCAACCAACCCATACCCAACCACCCCGTCCGAAAACCTGCTAGTTGTTTCCTGAATTATTTTACAAAATTAAATTGACTAGCAAGGCAACCGGGTGGATATTTCTAGCTGCCAATTGAAACACACCTTATAACATTGAATGGCAAGTTTAATAACGCCAGCTGCCATGTGAATTTGTTGTATGATCATAGAAAAACAGTTAAGTATATTCTCTCAAGAACTCAGTGCTAGCCAAAGTTATTTGCTTATAGGTTAGAACGGGAGATGTACGTGATTCGCATCATTAGAAAGTAATGCTTAATTAAGCATCGCGAGATTGGGCAGTAGTTCTGTCGGGTGTCACAATACTCGACAAAGGTACTTTAAGAATTTGCAAATGGTGCTTTCAGACATGGTCACTGGAGCTTCAGTATTTGACAAGGATGGTGTCAAAACTTGTAAGAGGCATTTTCGTCACTTGCCAAGGCTGATTACAGCACTCATCATAGGCGCTTTAAAAAATTTGCAAATGGTGCTTTAGTTATTGGTACGTTAATACTTTGTAAGTGGTGCTTTTCAGTAATGGTCACTTGGTTAGCGGTGCTGCAATCCTTAGAGGGTCCATCGTTATTGGTATGTTATGTTGGCTTCATACTTGTCAAGGGTATTTTAATAATTAGTAAATACTATTTCACGTAAAGGTCAAATATGCCTCTTTATAAGGAGACTCGGTCATTCTTAAGGGTGGTTATGTTTTTGTCAAGGGTGGTTTCAGAACTGGTGTAGGATATCTTTAAGGATATCTCCAAGGTGCTGTTAGTAAGTTTATACGCTGCTTCGGTACTTGTGATGGTGCAATGGTGCAGTTTATAAGGGGCTTCGGTACTTGTCATGGTGCAATGATGCAGTTTATATGGTGATTCGGTACTTGTGATGGTGCAATGATGCGGGCTTATATGATGCTTTGGTACTTGTCATGTCGCAATGGTGCTTCGGTACTTGTCATGGTGCAAAGATGCATTGGTGATTTCAGTACTCCTTAAAGTGTGCTTGACGATTTGTAACTGGTACTTTCAGGAACGTTTACTAGTGCTTCAATGCTGGTCAGGGGGGGGGGGGGGGGATTCAGTACTTCTTCAGAGTGTTTTAAGTACTTTCAAATGGTGCTTTTGTACCTGTCAAGGGTGTCTTCAGCATTGGTGATGAGTAATATCAGCCAGCCTGGACATGAAAGCCAAGCAACCGACTACCAACCGCAATTCCCTTACACTGGAGTTAGAGAGGTCTGGCCTGGTACTTTGAACATACGAGGCAAGAGTACTTTATGCACTTACTGCTAGTATATTACTTAAATATTTGTCAACGATCACCATTTAGGTGAAGGTCAATTTCACACTTTCTGGGACATATCCGACAGTCCTGTACAAGACTTCATCAAATTCGATCAATCATATTTTATTAACGTTAGCTTAATTTAAAATTCATAGCAATATATTTTTAGGTTTTTAATATTAGTTACGGTCAGTTTGCATGTTTTATTGGACAACGTTTGGACAAATATCGTGTTGAATCATATGTTTAAGAATAGTAAAAATAAAGTGAGAAAAAAAGACGAATAGTTTGAAATTTGTTGAACAGTTTTTCACACATTTTGGTAGATATTTGCAGAACTTAATATATGTTTTATATCTCGAACTTGTAATCATATATGAAATTAATTCAACGAACCAATAATATTTAAATATATTGACAAAGTGTAAAAAATAGTGCAAATATTAAAAACACGTCTATGCATATACCGCACCGTACCATACCGTAACAGCATAAAATATCATGCAATCACACGATTGAATCATTTTCAAAGTTGTATAATCATTTTTAAGTTGAGAGAAAACAAATGCAAATAAAAAAACAAAACAAGTGTGACATCACAGATTATTGCGTAATGCACTAATCCCAATATTATTATATTATTATATTATTATATTTTATATCTCAAAAAAAAATGGACTTAAGCTATTAAACTGCATGAACTTAAATGTGCTTCGTTTCACAAGCTACTAAGTATCATATATGAAATGTAATCCCTTGAACAATAATGACGAAACGCACTTACCTCTAATTCACAAATGTCAAAGATGTAAATTACCCGTTCACTGTCATCCAACTATACCCTTGATTATTTACTTAGAGATTATCGAGTTATGAGAGCATTCACGTAAGTGTTGCTCTTTTCCAACTAAAATACATGAGACCTCCCAATGAACTGTGAAAGTCTAAGCAAGCTATCATGCCGTTACTCGTATATAACTAACACTCTAATAAATCAAGCTCGTTGCAATTTAAATCTGTATTGTTAAAGGAAAAGTAAACTAAAGGAATTAGCTGTAAATGTTGTTGTAAAGATTATAAGAGCGTGAAAAGATATTTTCTTTCTTGGTTTGGAGGGATATATCATGGTTTCTAAAGAGCAGGGGCTAAATAGGGTTCAACCAACAGGTGAGCGAATTGGGGGCGAGCCGGGGGGGGGGGTGGTTGGGTGTGGCAGTAGGGAGAGCATAAACCTCGATGGGCAGTTGGACATTTCTAAACTTTGATCCTATGTCCATCCCGCAATAATTACTGCAGAATTTTAACAAAACAAGGGCACTTTTCATTACTATTGGTTTTTAAGCTTTCAACAAAAAAGCATTTTTTAAAGACTTTTTTTGTATTGCTTTAACAAAAACTTATTTTATTACCAAAGTTCACTTCTAATGTATGAAATATCACAGATTGGGGTTTTCAAAACTTGTATGTGTGTGGGGGTAGGGTGTGAGGGGTGTTTGTGACTCCCTTTTCCCCTACCCTTCCAGACGGCTACTCCACACCTGTTTAAGAATCGTTTCAAGAGATTGCCATATTGTTCAACTTTGTGCAAATAGCACAGTTTATTAATAGAAACAATGTCGGTTTATATGTAATGTTTCAAAATTAACTACACCACCTCTGTCATAGAAAGTGCGAAAATTAATGCCAAAACAAACAAAAAACATAATAAAATAGGGCGAAAAAGAGAACCATTTCCAAACATCAGACACTAGTAGCTCTGCGACGACATTTTCAGGCAAAAGTGATATCTCCTTAAGGGGTGGATTTCTCTTTCCGTGTTTGAGAAATTCGTTTCAAGTTGTAAGACGCATGCGTCTCTTTTACCTAGGTTAAAAAGATGGTATACATCGCAGGACTAGATTAATTACTCTCTGGAGTCCTTAAATAGCATATTCTTGCTCCCCCCCCCCCCCCGCCACACCTTTATTAAGTTTTGAAGGCACAACACGAAAATAGAGCTTTAATAAGTCTTACATATAAGTGTCAACGGAGGTCCCTTGGCAATTGAGCTCCTAACGTTTGGGTATGGGGGCGCTATAGGCATTTGACTATGGGGACCCCGCGCATGTTTCCGCCTATACTTCTCCTTTAAGGTAAGTATCATATCGTCAAGCCCATTATATGGCATTCAATAGAGGCCCCGCTCCCTTGCGGAGGGGTGGGGGTGTGGTGGGCAGGACATTGAGGGATCATATAGGCCCTTGGATCATTTGCCTAGGAAAATTTACTCGGTTGTTCGCCCTTGACTTTTCCTTTAAGGTGACATTATATCCTATCTTCAAAAGTCATCTGAAATGACATTTACACTGCTCATGTCAACGTTATATTGTATATTTTGCGCAGTTAACCTTTTCTGATGCCAAGGAATCTGGCGTTTAACGACTCTGTATTGAAAACAAGACGTAAAGAATGTTTCTTGTTTTGTTTTTAATATTCACTTCGTGTCAAGAACTGATACCGGACAGGGACGAAAAAGTGTGAAAATCACAACTCTTACCCAGAACTATGTTTCATGATCCTTAAAATACCCCTTTTCACCCCTTCTGTCTTTCTTCACTAAACCTGTGGGGTATTACTCAAAATAAGATGTTAACCATCAAACTAAATTTACCAGTTCCCTATCCGTTTTGCCATCAAATTTTAATCAATTATTGAAGTCCTATTCCATATCCACTGCACTTACGCCGCCTGGACACTTGGCTATTGTAAACTATTCTTTTGCACAATGCTATTTTGGTACATGTCTGTATGTAAGTTTATGAATATTTATGAGTTTATTTGCATAGTCACTCGACTATCCACCTCCCTGCATATGTTCTTTTTTGTTTTGTGTTGTGAAGGATATATGCGATGGAAATAATAATAATAATACATAAATTTCGCAGAGAAATGTATGGATTTCCTTTCGGATATTTGCCTTTATAATTAAGCATAACTGATGGTAGGCTTTATTGTTTTAATAGGGTTTAGTAATTTTTAATAGGATTAGTATTTTTAGTATGTTTATTTTTCATTTATGCAATTGTTATATAGTAAGAGTGTCACACAAATCATCAAGTTGATAGGCTATTCATACCTTTACGTTTGCCTTCAATTATTATGAGCCTTATATACAATCCTTATTTCCATTCGAAGACTAACTAATTATATCTCCTCTGAAAATGCTCCCCCGTGTCCTAAGACTAAAAATCAAATCATAAATTCTTCGTTTCTTTCCTTCTTGTTATCTGTTCTTATCATTATTTTTAGAAAATAAAAAACAGAAATGACATTTCAAGCTAATGAATTGCAATTGTTAACATAATTTGGTTTCAAATATTTATATGAGATTTGCCAAAATAAATCTTTTATCCGAATTGTGTTAGCGAGGTGAAATAAATACCGTGCCCTTAGAGACCCTTATTAATTTTCCACGGTTAAGTCGCTCTCATTGTTTTTTTGGTGTTTTTTTTTTAAACTTAAATTACCACTTTTCTGTTCAATGTAGCTTTGTAAACATTTTATGCAGAGGCACAACATGTTCTTTATCTTTTATATTGGCATATTAAAAGCGACGTAACATTCAAAAATGACAATTGACTAATTGAGTCTCTTACATAACCACGTGATTAATACGATAACAAAATTCAGACGAAAGCTTCCCTATTTTAAAATCTTTAGCGTAAACGATGATGAAGCAGTTTCTGTGCAGTATTTTTTGTTCTTCGCGGATACAAAAGGAAAAGAAAAAAGAGATTCTTCCTGGCCAAATGATTGCTTTGTTAATGGCTTCTCCCAATGGCTTCTTTTTTATTTTATTTTATTTTATTTTATTTTTATCTGATATCGAATTTCCTCGTGTCTTCGTCGCATTTGTATCGAATTAGGTTCCGTCTCGTGTCAACACACATGTTGTTCCAGTTAACTGCAATAGTGTTCCGACGTGACAATCCGATGGGGATCGGGTTAGTAGGGGGGGGCTTGTTGTGGTAAGGGGGGGGCGGTTCAAATAGAGGGCGGGAGAACAGAATTACATTCGTTCATGTGTCTGGTGTTATTTTGCTCCAGAGAGAAACCATAACTAAAATCTGCTTACTTAATCTGTTATGCCAATCACCCTAAGTGTGTTACTATGCGGACGTATAAGCAAACACATGCTCATTCAAGATGTGTTATCGAGCTGAGTTGAATGTTTAGAGGCTACTAGCATCCATATATCAAGTATAAATCGTAGGCAAAAAATTTGCAATGTTTTTCCTTTCTACTTTGAAATGACTTCAAAAGTTAAACAACTGTTTCATTTTTGAAATTTTGTATAATGCAGTACGCAATATATGACCCAAGATATTTCTAGCTCCTGAAAAAAATATCTTTCCACTTTTTCAAATTTATATTTTGTTCTAACTTTGCTTTCATAGGATACACTTACCTGTTATCTCTCTGATGTAACAACCTTTAGACGCAAACGAAAGGCAAACCGTAAGTGGTAAGTTCAAACAGCCTCTTTTTTTCGATCATTTTTTAACTGTTGGTGTATTTTGCTCTTCTTGAAGTCATGCAGTCGGAATTATAATAAATTCCTTTCCACAGAAATGCTAGAAATGAAATCATCATAATATGGTCCAAAGGGCCCGGATGTCATTCATAATATCTTAGAGATTGCGCTTCTTTTTGTTGTGCGCGCTCATATTTTGTCAACCTCTTCTCAGTTTCGATTATTCACGTCTTATCATCCCGTTTATGTATTATTCCATTGCTTATAGTTATACTTATCATTTATGACGTTAGTAACTAATATGTTATTAAATTGTGGAATAGTTGGAACGTTCTGCCTAGCTGGCATGCATTTGCACTTTTCAGTTTTGGAAGGATTCAGTTATTAATTCCAATCTGTTTTGGAAGAATAGATTATCCTTGTGAATAAATAGCAATGATTAGTACATGTTAAGCTGGAGTGAGTGAAATCTTACTTTAAAAAAGTCACCTTTTCTCTGAGGGGGGGGGGGGAGGAGGGAGGATACCTACGGCCCTATATGGTAGCTGGGGATCAAGGACCCGATTGCCACACGCCCACACACCTTCTTTATAAACTCCTGGATCCGTCCCTGCATGCTTAACCATGTCTGTAGTTTGATAGTTTTTTTTAACTGATTCTAAGATATTTCATCTTCCACGTTTATGCTACTCACTAGGGTTGAGTGCTCGCATACTGAACATTAGCAAGATTTATATGTTCTATCTTCTACACTTCGTCATCGCATTACAATTCATAACTTCATAACTTCCAGAAGCTTTCGAACGATATTAATTAAAGCATACCTAAAATATTTTCATAAACTTGTTTGATAAGCAATATTTCTTTCAAATCACGCCTCTGAGCACCGGATGACAGATCAATTTATAATCCATACTTTCATTTGAGAGTATAAATCATTTATTGTTTTGTACAGGTAGACTTTCTTGTATAGGCTTGCAATTTTATTTATGCCCAGCGTGGTGTTTACTTTCATCTGTTGTATGTAATACTCACACATCTAATTTTATTTGTGTAAAAAAAAAAAAAAAAAAAAAAAACTGTCCAAGCCACATCCTTATTTAGCAGGTGAAATAGTATTCGAGCTAACCAAATATTATTTTCGTTAAAGGGGGCACGCGTTAAACCCACAAATCGTTGCATTCACTAATGAATGTCGATAAATTGTTCTGGTTAGCTTATTTCTTTGCGCACGTCCCTACAATTGCTTTCTTGGAAATAAAACAATAGCAACCTATGACGTATCAACCGACACTATGGCAACCAAAGTAACGGTTATGCATGTGACTAATTGTCTTTGGAAGTCACATGGACCCGCTCGATTAATTTATGAACATTGTCAACGTTACATAATATATCAACTGAGGAAAGGTCGGTACGGGAAATGTTTGTTTCGATGAAATGCAATGCTTACTATAGTGTTAAACTAATCATGTAGCCAAGATTCCCTTTTCAGTGAACTTGTGGGTTTGATCACTTCTCTTTAGATAGTATCACATGGCACACACAACCACACACATATCATATTGCTTGAGGTGAAATGAAAAGTATATACAGAAGTGAAATTAACATAGAAGTTTAAGGAACGACAATAACACAGATGAATATGAGAGCATCAAGCAATACGGAGATAATACAATACAATACAATAGAATGTGGTGGTCTATTGTTATTATATATATAAATATATATATATTTATATATTTAAATATATATATTTATATATATATATACATTTATATATATATATATATATATATATATATATATATATACATATATATACATATATATATATAAATATATATATATATATATGTGTATATATATATATATATACATATATATATATATATATATTAGATACGTGGGATGAAATAACATACTCTTATATTGTCTACCAAGTTTTATATCCTTTGAAACAGATACGAATATGCCATCTCATCGGGGAGTTATATGCATAGCGATTCAAGGAAAAGTCCATATTTATAATGAGATAAATGAATTGCAAAACACGCTCGATATTTATAATATGAACATGATACCGGTACCTTGCAGGCGAAAACTTCGTACTCAAATAGCCAAGGTCCGTTAGATAAGAGTTAAGTATAAAGCATGGAATGTAAGCAATTCCAATTTTACATCAATTAACACAGTTTCCTTGACTATCTATGCATTATTTGTAAGAAAATCTTTGAAGAAGCCACAAAGAAGTGATAACTTTAAACGATATATAAATTTGAAGGCTAGATATTCCCAGGATGCTTAGATTGGTATTAATTTATAGATATAAATTCATAATTTTTCATTTCTTTTTCATATATGCACAACCTAAAAAATTAATATATTCACTACAGAAATATGTTTGTTTATAATTTAAGAAACCGAACACTAAACTTTTAATAGCTTTATATAATTTTTTTTATATATTAATATGAGGATTTTTGCTTCGATGTTCGGCGCGAAACGTGAGCGTCATATGTCAAGGAAAGTTTGAAACTCGAAAATATTATGAAAATGCTTTATGAACCCTTCATGAACAGTATCTTTATTTAAGTTCCATTAGTTTCATCAAATTATGCTTTAACGTTTCACTTATTGTGGATGAAGAAATATCCGAAAAGCAGCCTTACTAAATAATGTTAAATTGTTTATTATTTTTTGGCAAACTATCTTTTAAATTGAAAAGGAAAAATAAGGTTATACGCAAATAATTTCCACAAGATCAAAATATCAGATTGTTTAACTAGTTTTACATAATCGAAGTAAAATTCCTTTCTTAATTACATACACCAATGATCTCGGGCGGAAATTGAGTTAATTTATTTTTAATTGGGCCTTTAGCTTTAACAGTCAAATCAACTTTTAAACCAAGTGAAAATTTACTATTTTAAAAATGTAGCTGTTAACATACTCATTTACATGAAATAACATGAGAAAACTATGAATATAAGAAGAAGAAAAAAACTTTCATAATTATTATTTTACCTGCATGATGTAAAAAACAACTAATAACCAATGCAAGTGTGTTTGCGTGTAAAAGTAACTCGACAAAAACAAAACAAAATTACACAAAGGAAATTATGAAAGGGTGTTTTTGCAAAACATTTCCCAAGACGAACCCGTGCACAGACCTCCTACTGTGATCAACTTCCTCGAGTAATGAACAAGAATTCGTCGTGGACAAAACATATATTCACCGTCAACCAACCATTATCTATAGAGTTAAAAATACATCATGGGATTTTAAACTATAGCAATGTGAAATATTGTTGTTTAATTTAATTGTAAGCGTTTGTCCCACAGAAATATTCCACTTCACAACTGGTTTCGACATTTTGGGACTCATCGGGTGAAGGGTAGGAATCAGTCCGTATATAAATCAGATTAAGGGGAGATAAGCAGGGGTGGGGGAGGATTTTTGAACGGTTTGGGTAAGCATCTGTAATGAATCAACATGGCATGTCATCGCGAGCGTTGAACGTGCTCAAATAAAATGAATGAATGAGGAGGAATTCATGTCACTGTTTGCGAATTGATCGCTAGTAATCTTGAAGCTTGATTTGATCACGGTCATTGTCATGTTTCCCATATGTCCCTTTCTCATAGAAAAAGTAGGAAGGCGAATTTGTACGTAAGGTAATCAGAAAGAGTTTTAGAAAGACACCAAAAATTATTTTCGACGTTGTTAATAATGAATGATGTCTTATTAATTAAGAGACACCGTTGATACGTTGCTCGGTTGGGTTTACTGCAATAAGAATGGCAATAAGAGTGGCCAATGGAGACCAAAATCCGAACTAATTGGACCTAATGTTATAGTCGTGCATTGACTTTGAACAGAGGGGCCTACCGTGAAAACGTACGGGAAGTTCATCCTTTAATATCTCAGCGAGACGATTTCACTAGATACAGAAATACG
The DNA here is from genome assembly GCF_037975245.1 of Apostichopus japonicus. Lineage (NCBI taxonomy): Eukaryota > Metazoa > Echinodermata > Holothuroidea > Aspidochirotida > Stichopodidae > Apostichopus > Apostichopus japonicus. The sequence continues at coordinate 28,493,977 of NC_092579.1, forward strand.
ACTCAGATTTTAGATGTGGTCATTATAACAATCATATCAAAGATATGTATGAAAAGCAGATTAAAGACACGATGGAAACTCAAATTTGGCCCCCAAAACGATGTCACTACGGATGCCGTTTAGTGACATTAACATAACTTGATCCCCTTACATCTATCTCTTTGTGTACACCATACTCATTAACCTGTCTGTATTCTGTGCGTATTTTTGTTTTGTCTCTTCTGGTACTGTTACTTGTCATTTAGCCTTTGAAGAAGATCCTACTAGGATCGAAACGTCAGGCCAACTTAGTTTTACACATTAACATAACTTGTTTGTAGTAGGGAAATTTGTTTTGGAATATGCTTAAGGAACTTAGTTCCTCCCATGCATTAGATTAATGAGGGACATAAACATTCACGTTTTACGAGGATATCTCTTGCATTAGGATGTAAGAGAAGTGGTGAGTGTGGGGTTGAGGAAGGGTGTGGCCGAGGGGGGGGGGGGGGCGGGTGTAAATGACCGTAAAACCAGGGGCTCTGATAAGTGGTTTCATATATATATATATATATATATATATATATATATATATATATATATATATATATTGTATATATATATATATATATATATATATATATATATATATATATTTAATATTTAGATAAGGTCTGTGGGACAACAGTCCACTGAGCATAAAGAATACATGCATCCTAAAGAAAGTGATTTGTAACGATTACATTTTATAAACCTCATTAGCCATTCAGACTTAAAACAAAATCAAGGTAACATGTAAGTATTGCGTTGTCATGGTAATAGCTCCATGGTAACAAAAACGTCTTATTTGTATTTACAGGTATATATTTTATAGCCGTGCAATGTTCGGACAAGAAATGCTATCCAAAGGGATATGATTAATTTTGTCTTTCTGAAGACTTCATTTTAAGTTTAGTCATTTGTACACAATTGACGAAAGCGTTTGAAAGACAATTTTGTTTTAGATTGTTTACTTAATGAGAAAGAAGATACTTCTCTTTGTATGAAATGTAATAACTATTTTTAACTTGTTCTGTCTGTGCATTGTGCATGCCCAGTGAGCTCTTGGTGTAAAATGGAGTTGTTTTTAAAAATGTCTATTTTTATGGGTTATATTGAACATATTTGAGAGACCTTCAAATTCATTTCGTTTTTATACCCAATGTTCCAATCGGATATAAGATCTGAAAGATACTAGGTACCTACTGAGGACATATCGGGTTAATGAGGGAATGACGGTTTTCTACAGTGTGCTATGTGACACTTGATATAAATTCTTGATCGTAACCATGGAAACGATTGATGTTTCACAAATCCTTTTTCCCATTAGTTTTAGCCTTTGGCCTTTCTTTCCTATCAGCCTTACGCCCTTCTTTTCCATTAGCCTCATGTCATTCTTTCCCATAAGCCTAAGTCCTTCTTTCCCATTAGCTTTAGGCCTATCTTCCCCGTCAGCCGTAAACCTTTTTCCCAGTAGCTTAGGCCCTTCTTTCCCAGTAGCTTAGGCCCTTCTTTCCTAGTAGCTTAGGCCTTTCTTTCCAAGTAGCTTATGCCCTTCTTTCCCAGTAGCTTAGGCCTTTCTTTCTCAGTAGCTAAGGCCCCTTTTTCCCGATAGCTTAGGTCTTTCTTTACCATTAGCTTAGGCCCTTCTTTCGCAGCAGCTTAGGCCCATCTTTCCCAGTAGCTTAGGTCCTTCTTTCCCAGTAGATTATGCCTTTCTTTCCCATTAGCCTTAGACCTTTCGTTCCTAGTAGCCTTGTAGGCCCTTCTTTCGCAGCAGCTTAGGCCCATCTTTCCCACTATTTTAGGCCTTCTTTCCCAGTAGCCTAGGCCCTTCTTTCGCAGTAGCTTAGGCCCTTCTTTCCCATTAGCCTCATGTTCCTTATTTTCCATCAGCCTTAATGCCTTTCTTTCCTAGAAGTAATGGGGGAATTATCATATATCAAGACTCAATTTCTGCGCCAAGTCGTGAACGTTACGATACGCTAGCTATGATGCGATATACATTCTCGTAAAAACAGTTTCCACCCAAATGGTGTAAGACCAATCATAGGACTGTCTTCTTTTATTTCCTTTTTCTTTCTATTTAATATTTTTTATTTATTGAGCATTGAATTAAGTATTAAAAGTATATGAAAATCGATCACTCGCTCAGAACCCTGAAGACAGTGGTTACTAAATATACATATAATACTGCGAATGTGACATGAGGCTCATATTCGTCTATAACCTCCGGCTTCGTATAGCTTGTGATAGTGATATGAAATATAATGAAATATATGGTTAGTTTCTTTGAAAACTGTCTTACTTAATAAGAGAAACTCGTGTAACACCAAAGGGAGTTTTGGCATTCATTTACGGATACAGGAGAAAGTGGGGGGGGGGGTTGGATGGGGAAGAACACAAGTTCCGGTAGATGCCGGAATAACTATGGAAAATGACGGCGAAAAAAACAACGGTAAAATGTATACAAGTGCGCAATGTGTGTGAAATATTTCCACTATGTACTTTGCACTGAGCAAAATTTTGTTTGAAGATAATTCTTGTTAATCCCAGGTGAAGGGGCGCGGGTTCCCTGAAGGCTGACGCCCTAGACCCTGCTATTGGGGATGGGAAGTATTGTAATACCCTCTTTAAATGCCCTCTTTAAATGAAGTAACCTGACGCTATACAGCTGTGACCAGCGAGTTGTCATAATAACCCTGCGGTAACTAACAGTCATTTAGCATTTTGAAATTCTAAGAGAAAAACACATTTGTTATGTGCTATAGTTAGCAGTGACGTCAGACATATGCACTCCCCCCCCCTATAAAAATGAATAAACAGAATAAGCTTTGAAGTCGAGACCTAATGAGAATCGGAATTTAAATATTTTCTATGTCAACAACGCAGTTGTATCTATATTTAATATTTTGCTAACATTATCAATGTTATACAGTATAAATTTGTTTTTAATTGTCAACTCTAGTTTCCCCTTTAAAATGTGTCGGCTTGTAGGTTAAGAATCATTGGCCGATGTGTCATAGCTTCGAATATTCTAGAGAGTAAAAAAGAAGAAAAATGGTATCAGAAGAAAAACACCATTTTTGACTCTCGATGTTACCATAGCAACCTGTATCCCTTCTAGAGAAAGAATGCCCACTTAACCAATTTATGGAGTGGAGTATATTCACAATATGTAACACTACTTGAGGGCATTCATTATACCAGAGTCACGAATGTCAGAGATTTCAGTCCATATTTTGAGAGTAAGATGCACGTTTGGCTTCCCATGTCTGCGGTCATTGAAAGAGAACAACAAACCCACTCATTTAGCACTTATAATTGTTGCCAGAGTACTACAGACCGTAGTTTTCCGCTTGTGATTTTGAACAAGAAAGAACAAAATTGTAGCGTAACATTGTCTCGAAAGTGAATTGCACTGGTATAGTAACGGGAACAAAATAAGCAAAAATTTAAAAAACAAAATTGAAATTTGCCACAATGGCGTTATTATGTTGTTATTGATGGTTGTGGAAGGCGGGAGTATCGTCATTAATTATAAATCTTTCTAGAAGTTACACTTTCCAGTGTCGAATGGTAAGTTTTGTTTTCATTGTTTTTCTCTATTGGGGCGGGTGAGGGTGTCGGGAGGGGTGCTAGTTTATCCAGCAGCCCTCTTTAACATATTCCTCATCTCTGTTTTATAACAATGTGTACCCCTCCTGCCCTACCCAGCTTTCATATAGTTGTTTTTAACAACCCTTTTTCCAAGGGTCCGAAATCTGAAGTCTAGAAGTAGAGTTTTTACAGATCTGTAATTTCATGTCAAAAAATTTGAAACATGGTTAGAATGTGCGATAATTCCAATTGTAGCTATTTACATTGAATTTGGTGACGAAGTTTGCCCACGCAAACACTGTTTTTTTCACGGCAGTGTCATAACCACACGCAAAGAATAAAATGTGAATATTTCAGCGTTGATAAAATTCAACTAAGAATTCAAAGCTCCTTTAAAGAAAAGAGCGATTACCTTTGTGCCCGTTGTGTCTTGTTATAATTATGTCAGAGCACGTATAGACTTGTAGAGAGTCCGTTCATATAATCATATACTCTATATCATGTTTGTCTGTATTCATGCATTCCCGCATTGGTTTGTACTCATACTTGGCACCAGGGGTATATTGGAGATCTAATACCCTGTTGTAAGATTAAAGTATACTCGGACTCACTCTTATAACATTGCACTCAGGTATACTTGGACCTCTACAACGGAGAAATCGTCTGGTAATCATACCCATGCCGTTGTACCCGCACTTCAAGTCCGTTATGGTCTATAGTGTACTCACATTTACGAGATAAAGAATAGTAGACAATGTAACTCTAGCTTTAATATTAAAAACTGCCCTAAAATTGGCAATATCCTCTACACAATAAAGTTCATTTTTGACAAAAAATATGATCTAACTGGCCCAGCTTTTATCTACATCAGAACCTTTTGAAAAATTAAGTATACGCAATGTCGTCTTGAAGTATACTTGATGGAATAATATACACTGTCCTCATTTTGTGCACTTAATGAGCTGTGTCTTATCACGGATAACAGGTCAATTTACGATTCTTTCCTCTCAAAATTATATATAATATAATATAATATCTGGGAGTTGAACACTCTGCATATAGGCTAAGGTTATAATCGAAATATCACTTGACTGCCCTTTCGTTCATATTAGGAATGAGTGTTTCAGTACGATAAATATTGGTAAAAGTAGCAGAAACGACTGTATTGATATAAGGCGGCTTAACGATAACGTGGAAGCCCTCGAAGGGTGCAATTCATGAGGCCACATTAGCGCAATGAGACTCGCTTCTAATATCTTCTGGATGATATTGAACGCGTCAATTTTGAACGCAATTTGCCTAGCTTATCCGGGTTTTTTTAGGCTCCGTGGCCCGGGCCTCCCCCACTATCAACTCACTGGTGTCACACCGCTGTATATAGTTAGGCCTATCTAGATTGAACTCAAAAATCTAGAGTATGCCGATCCATAGGTTAAAAGTGAAACTATGGCGTAACAAGTGAAAGTTATTACATGAAAAAAACTATGAGACGGAGGCATGGAGGTACTGGGATAGGGTATATAGGGCTAATGGAAGGGTAAGATTATGTAGGGTGTTGCGGCAGGGAGTAGAGAAGCGGTTGGCGATACGGGGTGGGGGGGGGGGGGTAGAGTTGGGTGTGGCAATAGGAGGGTATAGGAATCGCCTCCTAATTGCAGAACTATGTCTTTTCAAAGAATAGCTTAAATAAATGTTCCTGAAGGGTGGATGTGGGTATGGCGAAATACATCACGTCCGTATCCATGAAAAAGAAGATAGAACATGGAATCAGTCTACCTCCACACCTGCCCTCTCGCCTCCCAAGTAACCCCCTTACCTCGCCACTCCAATTCCCACACCCACCCTACCCCCCTCCCACACCCACCCTACCCCCTAATAAAAACAAAACTTAGGAAACCGTTGACAAATAACGAGTCTTCATTAATTAAAGGTCTTTTCTCGTTTTGACTTTCCTATAGCCGTATTTTACAATTGTTTTTGTTTCAATGTAATCCTTTTCCGTTCCGTTCGTAGTTTTTCCTCTTTCTTTCAACTTGATTAATTTAGCGTTCCAAATAACATTAACCTTGTTGTGGTCATGTAATCACTATAGTCAATAATCAAATTAATGCTAAACTGCTCAGTATTCTTTCAAGATTCCCTATATAGTCGAAAGTAATCAATACCTTAGCGTCTTATTAACTGAATAATTCGTCTTTGAACGATCTGTTTATATGTTGTTTTTTTTTTCTCTTGAGGAAGATAACCTTCATTGCAAGTTTTCTCATTCTCCTTGTATCGTTTTTTTTTCTCTTTCTTTCTCTGTTCATGAGTATAAAGATTCTGTGGTAGCAACGTAGTTGATTGTCATATATGTACATCTCAACAAGACACCTTGAAACCGACAATACCGATATCGGGTACATACGATTGATTGCACTAAATTCAACTTTAGAAACTGACTCAAACATTATTCAAGGATTTGGATCAACCTTTTTGTTTCATATTTTAGTTCAATAAGTAACTCTGTATTTTTTTAGTTTTTGTACTTTTATTGTCCCAATATCATGAAATTAATATTTTGCGGTGAGAAACTTGATGAGGACAGGAAACATTCATTTTCGATCACTTTATAAAGAAAATGAAGAAATCTCATCATGGCAAGTCATTCATTAATTTGATTAGTCACATTTCATTTTCATGCAATGAAATAAATGATGGATACTTCTTAAAGTTAAATAATGTCCGATTTGGAAGCGCGTTTATACGTCAACTTTACTGACAGGACGCCTTCGTTGGCGTTTGCCACTGTATCTTACACGTTGAAAAAAGGAGAAAATGTAACGTGTAAAATCTGTGACCTATTCCGCGAAACTAAATTGCTAGGTTACATACAATTTACTCCTCCGTCTGTAGGTACAGAATTATCTTGTACAACTTCGAGGCCCGGAGAGGTGTAACGGGAGGATTGATGGACGGGATCGGGGGGGGGGGGGGGGTAGGGGTAGTTTTCAGTGCAAGTATAGTAATTATCAATATACATATATGTGTTCAAGATAAATACTATGTAAATAAGGTAATAGTAGTAGTTAGTAGTGTTACTTAAAAAACCATGCGAGATTTGTCCATCCATAGTGGATGACGAGGAGTACTGGAGATGGATGAGGGTGCGGTAGAGGGTGGGGACGGTGAAGTGAGGTGAGGAGGGAAAAAGACGAAGAAACAAAATCTGGTTGTAGTGAGTAGCAAAGTCGGCAACTAAACATGATATGCACAAAAAAAAAAGGGAAATAAATTAAAAATCAGTTAGAACAAATTAATGATTGAGAAGTCTCAACCAAACTAGACCTACCCTTGAAACTAGAATTAGAGTCCCTCTTCACGGTCCCAACGATTTATAGGTTTACGAGCCCCATCTTCTGTTTATTCAAGTTGTCTTCCAGCAAGGTATAATTCTTACGGGACTAGGTAAATTAGAGCCGCAGTTCATGAGTTTCCGGAACTGGGGGCTAAGAATTTGTGTCGTACTAGATTTACGGGTAATAGAGGTAGGGAGGTATTGTCGCATGCTGTATACAATACGATGTCACGGTACTAACTCTATATGAAAATAATATATAATAATTAAAAAAATATATAGAATACTTAATTTTCATTACTTTGATATAACTTACGAACCCCCAATTTCATATGAAATGATAGCTCATTGTAGGCGGAGGAAGAACTGTCAGGGGGTCGGGGAGAGGGATGGTGGGGAAGGGTAGGGAATGGGGAGCGGAAGTCAGAGAAACAGGAGTTTGAACTTCTGCGCATAAAGTAAATTATCTCTTTCTTTCACTGTCTGTTCTTTTTCAGTCTTTCACGTGCTTCAGTTTTTGAGAAAAAACGGCTTAACCGGTTCAAGGTCTTTTTTTTTTGCCACCCCATTCATTTATGTAAACTGTTGAAACATTTCAAATTCTTCTCTGTCGGTGAGTAAGTACCCCAAAAAAAGAATGAGGTCGGGATCGTTCTAAATGTCAATTTCGACGGGAGGGTTGTGTTTACAGACACTCAACGTAAAAGGGCACACCGGCAAGGGCCAGTCCTGCAGGAAGCTCCTGGGCAAACAGAAAGATCCAGAAATGATTGATTAGTGGAACTAGTACCTCACGAGTGAAAGGTGCACAGAAACATTATAAGTATCAATCGACGGTTGACATGACGCGATACATCAAATGGTGAGACAACATCAGCGTGGAATTATTAGCCCGACCTTCAGTGATGTAGAAAGTCTTTAAGTTGACGCGTGGTAGTGAGGGTAGATATGTTCTATTTGTATTATTCAAGGAAAGGCAAAACAACAGACAGAAACATATATTCTGAAACGAATAAATCATGTTAACTCTGTCATTGTTTGACACGACTCGCTCTCACACACACATACACACATGTTTGTATTACATTCAGACCGAGGACCCCATTGTATTTTCCATCGTTCAAATCCACGTACCCTAGCCTTAACAATACCCCATACAATAGAATTCTTCCGAGGACGTGGTGATTCTTTAGAAATCACAACCGAGGACCTGGAATTCTTTTGTTCAAGTCCTCGGTCAGAATACAAAACAAACGCACGCACACATGCACACATTCTGACTAGACATGTCAGTGTTCCCTTGTCAGCCCTTTTGATTCCCTAAGAATATATATACATTGTCGTAAAAACTTCACTATTTCTTCGTCTTTCTGCCTGTTTCTCTCTCATGTTATTTTTGCTTCCACAATTATTTTTTATATTTTTATTGTCTCCTTCTTCTCTATACGTTATCTTACCAGCTTCCTGCTAGCGTAACAATTTACTGCTGCAGTCGTACGTATACGTTACTTCATTAACACACTTTTGTACACGCAGACGCACACGTCACACACCGACACACCGGGGCTGTCACTTCCTTTCTGAAGAAATGACATTATTCTGCTCAATACCATTAACCAACCCATTATATAGGGGGCCACTAACACATTAGCAATATCTTAATGGGTGATAAATTAAATTTATACCTGAAATGTTGTCTGAGTTAGTGAGGATTCCCATCAGTGGGTATGCATGTCTGGCTCGTTTCGCTTCCACAGTAAATTTAACACAGAAAATGTAAACATACATTCCCTCCCCTCATCTTCTCATTTCATTTATAGGCTACGTTTTTACTTCCGAGTGGGCAAACATCTTAAATTTCCTCTTACGCTTCTGTCGTTGACTAAATTAGCATATTAACATTTACAGGTAGGAATCCATGAGAAGTTCAAGGACAAATTCGAGAAAAGATTCTAATCTTAGACCAAAAACAGATTTGAAAAAGAAAAAAGTAAAAAAAGAAAACGCAACATTGATCATGCAAGTTTGTCTCATTTTAAAGGATGAACATAATGATAAAATCTTGTCAACTTATTGAAGATGTGTCAATTCCATTCTTCTGCAATTTTCTCTCCTTCCTTTGCTATGCTATATATCCAACTTGTCGTACATTTATGATACCGTCAATCCATTTAACATCCATAAGCATATGTTATTTCAAAATGATGGACTTTTTTCCAGAACCAAGGGCGACACAATAGAGTTTGAAGCTGTGGTGTGGGTAAGGGTAAGGGGAGGGGGGGGAGGAATGGTCATATACTTTGAGGGATAGTGGGACATTTGAGTTTGATTTATAGGGGAGAACCACAAAGATATACCTGAGAAGTTTCAGCCCAAAATAGTTCGTTTGATGTGCATTTCCGTCTGTACGAGCTGTTTGTGGACGGGATTCACAATGGTACCTTATCATAAAGATACCAGCCAGCAGATTTCACCACAAGGACTAAAGCAATTTTAGAAGCTCATTATACCAGAAGAGCTACAGATTTTCTATATATATATATATTTTCTATATATATATATATATATATATATATATATATATATTATATATATATATATATATATATATATATATATTTATATATATATATATATATATATATATATATTATATATATATATATATATATATATATATATATATATACATACATATATTAATTTTCTGGAAAGAAATGCATGACAGACGACAGGAATCAATTCCCAAACACGTGATACTGAATTATAACCAGTTTTTTTTATATGTTTTTGCAAGCTTCATAAATAAATAATAAAACAAATTGACAAGTATTAAAATATTTGACAATCTGAAGACGCACTTCATATCCACCTCAAATGCGAAAAGAAATATACTAAGCGTGCATACGTTACAACCTCCATGCGCATCATAAATAGGAGATTTGAAACACTGTCCGTCGGACTAACCACGGACGTCGTGACGTGGAAGATCGTGGATATTCGGGGCAGCATGCGTGCGCGTATGCGTGTGAGCACGAATTCGACAGTAAGGTTGTAAGTCACATCGGCTTCATTCTGGAATACCTACCATGGAAGGAGGTTTTCCAGTCTTATCAAATGAAACCAATCACTGACAAGTAACTTTACACGTGACCCATAAGAACACCGGTCGTTAACAGAAAGCAATCGTAGTGTGAGTGTTTATCAGTCGTTCGGGTTGCGGCGTTCAGTTGTCCAATGGGGGGGGGGGGGGTCTTCACGACTATCGAAAACTAGGTCACGACGGTCGAGTTGAATCGGGTTGTGAGCAGTCGGACAGTGTAAGTAGGGAATTAAAATCTAAACTTCTTCCCGCCCCTCTGCCTCCGTCGTTAAATTCTGTCCAAGACCCACCAGGCGCCAAATATGCTTGATGTGTATATATTGGTACGCAAGATCCCGCCTTGGGATATGGTTATGTAAATATCTGTTATGAGTGAAAACGTGTGCAGGTTTATTATTTCTTGTTCTTTCATTGAAACCACTTCGGCCACTGTGCTTACATTGCGGTAATTAATTGAGCATGGGAAGGTACGGTTGCGCGGACGGGGAGGGGGGTGGGAGGGGGAGGTGCTGTTTATATTCATCTATCTTCTGTCCGAATCGAGGATGTGTTTGGATGTTAGAGGTATTTCGCGGCATCATTATGTTTAGTATCCTCTCTGAAATCAAGGGTTGGAGCGAAAATGGACACGTCTGTCTTGGCGCTCCCTGTTCTGCATGACCACTTGACTCTTACATAGTCTGTTATGTTAGTCCTCGACGATCTTTCTATACAGAAGACTTGACGCTGTTCTTAAAGATGTGACTCCTTTCCTATGTAAACTCACAGACAATAACCCACAGAGGAAATGGAACAGCTGGTGGGTGGATGGGGGGGGGGGGCGATGGGTACCGTATGTATGTAGCGTATTAGTGTGCATTTGGCGCAAAAGAAAGGGGATAAGTGCAATTTTACAACAGTTTATACCATTAATCGCAAGTAGTTTCAGCCAGATATTACATCTCGCTCATTGTATTTCGGATGTACTTTTGATTCTTAAATGTGCATTTTAACAACGAAATATGTGCAACTATTGAATAGGAAATAAATTCATGGACATGGTATAGAAACCCAATGCAGAACTTTTGCTATATAAATCCACTAAAAATTACGGCAAATTATCTACTTTCCCGACCCCACCGAGACAGCTCCTATATTTGGGATATTCTGCATTTAATATCGACTACAAACCCCCCCCCCCCCCCCCAGCGCCCGTTCCTACCTCGCTCCCATCCATGCACTTACAAGCTTCTTGAAGGATATTATTTCTTAATTTCTGTTTTCATACGTTTTTTAAATAAAACAATTAAGATGACAAGCAAGAAACATAACATATGTAAAGACATTCTTAACCTGTAACTGTATACACAAGCCCCCGGCGTTTGCCTGATATCTAGGGAAGATCGTATCACGTCGCACACCAGCATAATTTAACGTAATAAAAATACATTATCCCGTTCATTACTATACCTGCAGAGCCATGATCTCAGAGAATATGAACGAACTATGCCACAGTTGAATATTCGTTCTTTCTCAGTGGGCGACTTTATAGTTCATCAGATACCAGGGTATACTGTACCTATAACCAGTTATAGGCCTATCCATATAGACGTATTTAAGGTTCGATGACCTGGGTATAGTTTAAAAATTATCATCTTTATCAAGACCATTATTGATTTCTCAGTTGTGTAACAACAAGCTTTATATAATATACATATATTATAATATAAATATAGATATCATTGATTTGTAACAGTTGTGTAACAAGTTTCAAAACTGGAATCCGTGCAATCGATTTGTTATATATATAATTATATATGTAATTATATATATAATTATATATATATATATATATATATATATATATACTGCAAATTACATTTTTGGGAACTTCCAACAAATGTTACAATGCTACCGTAAATTATGCCGGGAAATGTACTGAAAACGTTCAAAGAATTGTCCATTCTATTTTTTTTTCTTTATTCTGATTTTTTTTTTTTGGGGGGGGGGGGGGCTCTCATTATTGAGTTTCATCGAAACTTTTACTTCAATTAAAGTTATGATGCCCAACTATTCCCCACTTTCTGATATACTGATGTGTGACCGTGATAATGCCTTCTTAAAAAAAAAAAAAAATGGATGCATTTAATGAACTAGAAATAGTTATAATCGAAAGGGAATGTTTTCTTTTGAGTCGACTTGTCGATCCATAATAACTAAGAGCGTCAAATTTGGCGTAACATGACAGATTTCAATTGCCAGAGCATCATTAATGTCATAAATTTTGAAGCGAGTTTTCACGAGCTGCATGGGCTACGTTGCTACTTCATTAGAATCAATGAAATCTATCATCAGCGAGGTCGTGAGTTCTAGCCCTGCCCGCTTAAAGTAAGATGGGGTTTATATTATCCAGGAAAAATCCAATGTTTCCCCCCCCCCCCCATCTGATTTGGTCCTCCAAATTGCTCTAAAATCCAGAATGACCTAAAAAGTAATGAAATGGATAGCCGTCAGACATTTAAGTTTTGTTTATGCCATTCAGCGTATCCCAAATGTGTTTTTGTTTGCTTTGGGTCCAAAAGTACTTTAACCGCTTTCAGGCCTATAAGACTACTTTTTCTAACAATTTCTCTTGGAAAACAGGTTCCTGTAAAATAATACACGAGACTGAAATAAATAATGAGCTGTGACAAAATAAATGCTTTGTTCAACTGTTATATATATATATATATATATAAATATATATATATAGGTCGAAATACTGCGCTGCATAGGATAGAAATACTTGGAGGTCTAAAACATGGTTGATATGCAAAAGTAAATTAATTGAATTACAACGTTTCGGGGATAAACCCTTTAACAATGTAACAAAAATACAACTAACAAGACACGTAGAAATACACAGTCTTTAAAGGCATTGAAGACTCGCCCCAAACCGCGTTCCGCGCTCTGAAAAAAAGTTAACTTTCCGTTGCTTGCAAGTGAAGTTTTCCATTGTCGCTACAAAATGCAGACAGTAATGAAACGTGATACCTTGTTATCTTTAGCTGGACCTGAGATGTCCATCGCTGTGTCGTTTGTACACTGTGCTGTGGGTATTGACCGCAGCTGTATGTACTGACTGTACACTAGTGTCTAATTACCGAAGGTAGCAAGCTGTGTGCGTATTTTCTGTAATCGATGGTGGTGTCTAACACTTCTGTTACACCTCATTCGAAACTAGGTCAGATTACCGGCATTAGACGTTTCCTTTTGCGCGAGTCTTCACACCCTTTAAGGATATATATATATATATATATATATATATATATATATATATATATATATATATATATATATATATGGGTGTATGTGTGTGTGTGTTTGAGTATGTACATATATAGGTTAAACCCGAACTGAAGCAGCAATTTAACACATGATGGTGTTATAATGTGATATGTAACGTGATACTCAGTATATTTTAGAACCTCGAGCACGATTTGGCTCAATCAAGACTGGGAAGGGAAACGTGCTGCTCGCCCAAACTTTTTGTATTTCTTTACATTTGAAATGAGGACATATTATTCCACGTGACATATGCTAGAGTGGATACCATCGAAACCGATTTAGGTTTCCTTCTGTAAATTCGAATGCAATAACCAATTCAGAGAGAGAGAGAGAGATAGAAAGAAAGAAAGAAAAAAACAAATAGGAATTAAACGTCGGTTTTCAAAACAAGGACTAATCTAAATTGTGTGATCATCATGTACGAATTAAAGACTTCACAACTACGGAAGAATTCCCAATTGGATTGTGGCATTTTGACGTAACCTTTACAATCCTAAATACACACTAGGTAAGGAGAGATCTTTATCGTTACCGCGAGTATTTATTACTGTTAGACGAACATCCAGCTACTTCATGTAACTTGCCTCGGTAAAGTTGTTCTCGGATTTGTGGAGACTAAATCTTGTCGTCTTTCTCAGACGCTCTTAACAGATTTAAGTACCGGTCTGCAACTTCACCGTTCCAGTTCTAAATTACAAACATTGAAAGAGGACGAAGAAGTAGTAAATGTCCTACAACGTGACAGGCATGGAGATCACATGTCGACCAATCGATAGTGCAGTGTGTAATAAACTTGTCGAATGTGAAAGTAATTTCGTCATCTAATAGCCCTGGTATACACTGTAATGCATGAATATTTATATCGTTATATTCATCAAGTTACACTATGCTTGCCATTTCAGTTGTATAAGCCTATTTAGTTGATTAATCAGCAGATTAACTGCAATAACAGTGCTTTCCTGTTGTACTCGGACATGAATATTCATATGCCTAATCATCAAGATATCAGATGATTGGTTTAAAAGTTTGTAAGTTTGTATATATATATATATATATATATATATATATATATATAGATATATATATATATATATATATATATATATATATATATATATATATATATCACAGCACCGAATAAAGTTAGACAATTAATCAAATCGTATCGCACAGACATTGATGTTAAGTTAGTGTTACTTCTTTTCATATCCGTAATATGTTTTTCGTCAAAGATTTTATTCCTTTCAGCCTTAGACCTGCAGTATATTGGTATATTAATTCAACTGCACAATTTGTAATGTTAGCTATATAGGGGAAACCCATAGGCAACTCGCTACACTGATTTATGAGCATCTTAAAACTGACAAGAATTCACATATTTACAAAACACTTAGATAAATCACACCATTGTAAGAAGCAAATGCGATCACAACTATTTCAAAATTATTGACTCAGCTAGCACTAAGCTCCAGCTTAGGATCAAAGAAAGACTCCACATCATTAACTGGGAGAAGCTTAATCTGAACAAACAGCTTAATAGCCCATTGGTCAGACTGTTAAATAAAACCTATTCTTACACCTTGTGTTATTGCTATACTAGCCATATAGTACCATTACTTGTTCACTATGACTTTGTAACCTGAATATGAAAGTAGTGACTTTCTAAACCTGTCGCTTTTCTTCAGTGTTTTTGTCAATAGATGTATTCGTTAAAGTATGTGGTGTTCTCTGTTTCTATAGTACCTATATACTACACTATGCCTGTTTGAGGGGTCCACTGCTACTTTTGTTTATGGTTTAATTTGCAGACTCTGCACCTGTTTGTAGATACTGGATTAAAAGAAAAGACCGCTTCCAGCAATTTGGAGCTAGACGACGACAACAAGAAGAAGAAGGTAAGATATTTTTCCTTCATTGATCGTGCGTTAGAGTTCGTCATCGCCCATTTTCTCTATTGGTCACAGCTGTTTATAATTGGCGTCCTATCTTATCTATTCAAGACTAAACTTACTTGAGTTCTTGTATATTGCTAATTATCGTACGTAAAGCCCACGTCTTGCCTCAGAGCGTCTTATCAAATCCCAAATTCTTCTAGTATAACTAACAGAGTGTCACATGCCAAACAAAACGAAAAAAAAAAGAAGATAAAAAACAAAAAGGAAAAAAAAACAAAAAAAAAAACAGGACGATTATTTCAAGGTTTCTCGTTTTCCATAAATATTATGTTTACATTTCTTATCTCTATCTATAGGGTGACAAAAAGTTATTAACGATTGCGTAGAGGTAGCGATTCCATAAAGATAAAAATAATAGTAATAATAATAATAATAGTCACGAACAATTGAAGTAAGGGAGGCCTAGTTTACGAAGTAGTGCGTTCCATGTCATGATCAGATGAATAGATAACATACCCGAAGAATTCTATCGACGCTATATACCCCATCCCTAATATGTTCTTCAAAATTCTGAACACGTTTTGACTATGAATATGAAAATTAGAAAAATTTGGGTGTATGAATGGGTATAGGTATATATGGAGGGTATAGGTATATGGAGGGTCGGTATGTAGGGTCGGTATGTAGGGTAGGTATGAAGGTTCGGTATGGAGGGTCGGTATGTAGGGTCGGTATGAAAGGTCGGTATGGAGGGTAGGTATGAAGGTTCGGTATGGATGGTATGTATGGACGGTAAGGTATGGAGGGTTTCTATGAAGGATGGGAAAGGGTGAGGCGGCAATCGGGGAGGGGGCACACTTTACCCAGTTACAATAAAAGTTCTTAACTTGAAAGATAACCCGAAAGAGGATACTAAGTGACCCTTTGAGCCAACCGGCCACACGATTCATCGTTGCTCGGTCTTCCTAGGGTAATTTCCCGCAAGAATGTATACCAGCCTTACAACTGTTGAAGATTCTTTGACACAAATGGGGGTGGCGATGGGTAGGAAATGGGATGGGGTAGGGGAGGGGATTTACATCTGGAACAGGATATAACATGCGTTAACCAGCACTACGGATTAAGTCGAAGCCTCCTTGTTGGACTCGAATTTCCGTGTTTGAAATATTGCGTATATACACATACGTTAAAGAGATTCGCCAATTTCTTTCATCATATTAAATGATTAATGGACTCAACGAAGTGTCTCGATATGGCTCGGCTATACAGCAACAAGTTTCACCAGATACGGTTGACTGCTAAGTGTAAACGCAAACATCACTACTCGCGCTGTGTCTTCATAAAAATAAATAAAAATGAAAAAAAAAAAAACCGAAGGAACGTAACAAACAACCATAACAAACGACCATGGCGGAACATATAGCCTATACGTAATCTACAATATTTTATCATAATATTTCTTAAACGACGGTTGGAAGTAAATGAGTTTTCCACAAGTCATATCGTTGCCATGATGATATAAATAATAACAATAGCAATAGCAATAATAATAATAAAAATAAAATAATAAAATAATAAAAAATAAAAATAATAATACTAATAATATATATATATAGCCTATATATATAGCCTATATATATAGCCTATATATATAGCCTATATATATAGCCTATATATAGCCTATATATAGCCTATATATATATATATAATTTATTTATATTTATATTATAAGTATAGGACATAGTTGTCCATATATAATATACAAATTTGTAATGGAACGAACGATCGTGTACCGCATCTCTGTATGACATGAAGTTGGGAATTTAGAACTGTGTGTGTAGGCAGCCATTTTTTGGAGTGGAGTGGAGCGTGGGAAATATGTTAAGCTACTGTATGGATTTTTCTCTTAAAACATTTCGCATTGCAAAGGGATTAAAAATGATCGTCTGTCAGTTAGGATGTGAGAACCAATTAGTAAGGTCAGAGAATGCCCGTTGTTCAGAGTGACGTCATATAACCACCAGAGACATTTAAATTGTAACTCATTTTCCCTCTTTACGGTAAAAGGTCAAATTGAATTGTTCTTTTGATTGAATCTTTGACTAATGTCGAGAAACAAAATTGGACCAATGTTGATGAACAGGCAGGTTGTACACTCGACATCTGTAAATGAAATGATTACATGTTGATGCGGTAGCCGAATATCTGTAACTAATGTTGTAGTAGCAGAGAGTGAACCTTATACAAGAATTTGTAATAAATTTTTAACATTTGCAAATTCAATGAAAGTATCTTATGGATAAGAAGTAAATAAGTATGTCTACTAAATAGATGGCGGTATTGTGCATCATATTTGAAGATGACATTATGTGTAGTTTGTCAAACGTCGTCAAAATGCCACAGAAAAGTTATCATGTTGTGTGCTAAAACATAATACCGTAAGTATAGAAACACTGTAAAGTTCTTGATATCACTTGTATTCAGTCAATTTGTGTGAAGTTGTTTGAAGAATGTGTAATAGTTTGCGTCCATAACGTTCGTCAAAATACGGTTAGGAACTTGTGGAAGAGTGTAAACTATTTTGTCTCAATTCATGCTTCTATGTTGCTTAATATTTGGATAGTAATACGACCTTCAGAACCTAGTAACTCACTACCATATGAACAGTCCTCGTGGGCACAACACACCATATCGGCCCGCAGTTCCTCATCCCTGGTTAACCAGAAAGTAGAGAAAGTTGATATGTGTTCACGTGGGCTCATTGAACTCAGGGGATCCAATGTGCACTTGCCTCATTTGTTCAGCTGCGTCAGTTATATTGGTTACCTACGAAGGCTTAGAGAGAGGAAGCTTCCATCCGTCCACACCAACCCCCCTTCCCTCCCCAACCCCTATCTCCATCCCCTCCCCTGCCCCTGATAAAACCTCCACCATAGAATGAAAGAGAAGAAGAAAATGAAAAGAATGTTGCAAATTCGGTTTGTAAAATATAACAGTTTTAAATGGAAACACTGAGACTGTGACCATGTGATCACGACAGTGTTACGTCATTTGAAGTACGGCAGTCAGTGTTGATCACCCATCCAATGTTAACCATGGTCTTGTGCAGCATCTATTGCCTTTCGAATGGACTCCGATATAGAAACCAAAAATACGATATGCTTTTTAACCACATGATTTATATGTATATAATTAAGCTGGCTGAGTTATAACCTGACCCACTTTGAGTACAAGAAACAGGGTGGATGTAGCTGATGTATCGCTGTATCGGTTATTTTGTGCCCCTCTTGTAAACAAAACAACCTTATAGACCTCAAACAGATTTTTGCAGGTAGCGTGACTCACATGTATACATATATATGTAGGCTATATACATTCGCACAAAAGAAAACCGATAAAAGATGAACATTTTGAGGCTAAAAAAAAGAGAAAGGTTTAGCAAACAGGTTTTTCATTTGAGCATTTTCTTTTCAATATCCGGCGAACAGATTACACAGCGCGAGAGAGCACACAAACGACACAAAAGAAGCAATATGAGATTCGTTAAAAGAGTCTACATGGACCAGAAAGCAATTTTAAATGTCTTTGAAATGTTAACATGCACTTGACAGTTGAGGTTCCATATATTCCCACTAATGAAGATATTGCATATACGCTTGACGCACGTTTGCTGCAATGATTTGAACACTCGAAGAACAAGACGAGCTCATTCGCTCTCTGTACTTTTTCTCCATTATCCGAAGTATACATTGATATCATAAAAATTAAAGATCTAATTCACTTCATGGTATAAGTACTCATTAAGGATACAGATACAGATAAATGTCACTAGGCCGGTAGTCATTTATATTTCAGTCACAGTGTTGAGCCCTTATGTTCACGGTATATGGATATAATGTCACGATTTAAAAAAGTTGACTCTATAAGATTCAACGTCGCTTTACCCCTTAATTGATGTAGACTCTGCTGATGTGCTTCTTCTGCATCATTGAATGAATTCATATATATATATATATATATATATATATATATATATATATATATATATATATATATATATATTTATATATATATATATATTATATATATATTATATATATATATATTCATGATATGTACCTTAGGTCGACAGTTTATGGTAAAAAAGTGTACCTTAGGTCAACAGTGTACCTTAGGTCAACAGTGTACCTTAGGTCGACATTTCAGTGTCGACCTAATGTTTTCATTTCCATTTTAATACACTTTTTTTTGTCGCAAATAGCTTTATAATGTTCTCCGTCCTCTAAAACGTTCATTTAAAAGTTTTGGTTAGGGTCGGTTCAGGGTTAGGGTTAGAAAAAAGGGTTAGGGTTAGATTAAATTTAGTGTGTAAGTCAATGTAACTGTCGACCTAAGGTATGATCCATATATATATATATATATATAAATGAAAATCGTAAATATCTGTCTCTTACATTTGAAACGTTTATCGCCGCCTTACCTCCTTTAACACGGTGAATCCCATTCTGTGTTTTTCATCAAACATTTTAGGAATAAACACATTTCACCGTTTTCTGGTCACTCCTATTCGTGAGTACAGTTTGATTTCATATTTGCTGGTCAAAAAAAAATTGAGTCATACTGCTATAATTTTTTACAAGTGGAATTTTATACCTCATTTGCATTATTTCGTGCTCAAGCCATTTAGTGCTTGTAACGGGATATGCCTATTGCATATTCATTGATTTAGTTTTGAACTACAAATGCCTTTGACAGACTTGTCTATATATGAAGTTCTAGAGAACAAATTCACGCAATGAATAATCCGTTGATTTCGGCCTAAGTCAGACAGAAGTATAGGTTGGTTGTAGAAAACTTTTTTTCAGGAATCTTTATTCACTCCAATTTGGCCAATTTATTTGTTTGAAAGTATCTTTTAATCTTTTTAATCTTTCATGCATTATTTAACACAATTTGCATATTTTAGTACTTATTAAAAAAAAACAGTAGGCATATGCAACGTGGACAGCTAATTCTGTCGTCCGGTTACGAATTTTCAATTTTGCTTGACCCGAACTGTATAATCTTTAGCATCGAAGAATAAAAAGCTAAAACGCTTCGCGATGTTAAGAGCATCTGAAACGAAAATCTCTCTGATTTTTGCTTTGGAGTTTTGGATTTATCCTCCCGTTTACATAAATTGTATCAATGGTCTTGAACTAACAGATTCCGCTCAAAATGAGACTGTTCACCGTGTGTAGAGTGAGAGCCGCTTAAGTAATTAGAAAATGTGCCCAGCATCGCTGGTGCGTTGAAGCTGTATCATTACGCAAAGTGGTGAAATGATTCAATGATACTGTTTCAAAAATCAAACTTGATGTTTGGCTGTACCGCTGAATCAATTTTTAGCCATTTCTGTTTACGTCTGTGGATTAAAATCGTGTTCGCCAAGTTGTTTAATATTTAGTATTCTCGTGACACGACATCTATTCAGTGTATACAAGAGCAGCTTTATCTGTAAATTACAGATATATATATATATATATATATATATATATATATATATATATATATATATATATATATATATATATATATATATATATATATATATATATGTATATCATGTATAATATAACATAATATAAAATAATAATAAATATAATACATAACATGAAAACTATGCATTCTGAGGTTTCCTACAAAAAAAAACCGTCTCGGCGATCTTACATTTTGACGTACACAAGTTACGCACTTTCATCAGAATTTAAGGAACACATTTGATCTTTTCCCCCAAGGATCTTTTTACTCTTCGTGCATCTCAATGGCGGCACTTGACCGTCTTATGCCAAGCATCAAACCATCATCGAATTTTAGCCTGAAACGACAAGGTGATGAAGGTATATATTACCAAAAAATGAAATAATAGAATTTTTAGTGGTTCAATACCGGCTCAGGTTGCCAGAGGAATGTCACGAAAAAGGGGTAATAATATTGTTATATCCACCCTGCCAAAATGACATACAGAATTAACCATGAGGAGAAGAAGAAGAAGACGCTACGAGGCCTTTGTATCTTTTCTTGATGAAAGTATGCTAATTAGGGAAGCAAGAGGTGGAGAATGGTAAAGACCAACCTAAGACCACCGTTTCCTGTACATGGCTGGGAAGTACTTAACTTGTCAAGCGTGGGCGCCGTGGCCTTGTTGACATGTTTCGCTGGGAGCATTAAACAGACTCAACTAATTCACGAGAAGGAAAAAGAAGAGAAAAAGGATAACAAGAAAGAAAGAGAAATAGGAAAGAAAGGAAACATGCTTAGAAGTAAAACATTGATTGGGGATAATACTGATACAGTTTATG
The DNA here is from genome assembly GCF_037975245.1 of Apostichopus japonicus. Classification (NCBI taxonomy): domain Eukaryota; kingdom Metazoa; phylum Echinodermata; class Holothuroidea; order Aspidochirotida; family Stichopodidae; genus Apostichopus; species Apostichopus japonicus. The sequence continues at coordinate 28,515,574 of NC_092579.1, forward strand.
TATCATTACGTGTTTTGCCGAAGGTTAGACTATAAGGGTATATATTATGCGTTATGTTTTTTAACTGGGGGGCTAGATCAATGACATACTTTATAAAAAGGAATTGAGGGGGGGGGGGGGGAGGTAAGAGAAGGAAAACAGGGGAACGAAGAACGAAATGTGAGGACAAGACGTAAATGATAACCTTGACTTTTCAACAGACGGATACAAGCCGTTAAGCCAACTTTTTGGGGTATGCGATGTCATGGCCAGGTATGTGGCTTACGTTTGAACGGCAATTGGGCAAATTTGCGTTTCGAGTTGGTTGCCAGAATTCTACGCTCAGGGAAGAAAGTAGTAGTGGTAGTGTGTGAGGGGTGAGGGGGGGGGGTGAGCGATGGTGCATACAGCAAACACGTAACAGCTTGGCCTACCACACTTCCTTTTCAAAGGTAATAAATAGCCTTGCCTGTACTTATCATGGAGTGTCACTGTCAAATATTTTTAGTCGTAATTTAAGATTTTCACTAACGGCCAAATGATTTTCAGATGAAAAAGGGAGAAAAATCTTCATATGAATCTCCAGGGCGTTAAAAACCTGGTTGGGTACTGCGGGACACTTACGTCACCGGGTCTGTTTATGATGTATCAAAGTCTTCATGTTTTATCAAGTTACGGTATATTTTGAAACTGACAATATTCTCCATCACACTTTCTTTCAGGACCCTTAATTGACCTCGGGTCCTGGTTGTGCCCCCTTGACCCCCCCCCTTCCGGCCGCTGTTTCGCCATGTATGTGAATCGAAACGAGCAGTGTTGAGGTACGGTACCTATAATTGAGATGTTGAATATGTTTAAACAAAGTTTCATACAACTCTCTACCCGTGATTCAAATTGCACTCTTCCATGTGTATGTATATAGCCTGACATGTTAAACAGGGCTTTGCAATGGCTTATAATAAAAAGAACAGCAATAAATTACACACAATGACGTCATTCGCTTACCCCCTTAGGTGTTATTAATTTATTTGGTTAGTATAAATCAATCGTGTGGAAGAGAAATCACAGGAACGTTCCTTTAAACATGACATTCTATATATATAAATATATACGTCAGATAAGGCATGCCTTATACATTAAACTCTGTTTACTTCACGGCAGATTTTGTCCACTCATCTACAGGGCCTTAGACTTACTTACGTTCCCGAAGTCACTGCCAATTAGCCCTCACATCTTGTTTAATCGTTTAATCCCTCAATTTCCCCACTTCTGAATCTTTAGAAATGTCCACGGCTTAAGTTGCTGATCTCATTGAAGGTTGATATAAAGCTGTTTGGAAAAGCCTTTTTCAAACACTTATTTCGAATCGTGTGCGTATAACCTTTAAACATCTTTTCCTCTGGAATTTGAATTATTCTTTCAAAAAAAAATATATTACTCTTTACCGATATCCACATAAATCATCGAGGTTTAACTATAAAACACAAACTATAGGAGGCTAAATTATTTTGCTAAGGACTACGCGGATATATAGTAAACGTGCGTATGGGATAGATTATCTGTACCAGGTCAATCCATGCGGTTTCTTAATTACTGCAGGGTGATAATTAGGCACAATATTATCATTGGACATGTTATGTTGTTCACCATAAGAAACACTGTCATCAGACCAAGTCTATTTTTCTTACCACTTATTAACGTTGTGAAAATGATCCTTTGAACATCTAAGGCGCATCACTAAAAGTGGCTGGATTTCTAAGTTTAAAACAAAGAGACCATAAGGTCCCAGTTCGTCAGGTGCAACATAAACCTTAATGGGTAAACATAACACTTTATGTTCTCATATGACATGTTAACAATCTAAATTTGTCAGGGAGAAATGGGGGGGGGGGAGGGTGCGCGGGGTAAATGTTTATCCAAGGGTAATGTGTTGTTGCTATGAATTTGATCGACAATGTTTATGTTTGAGTCATTATAATTTAATTAACATTATCATTAAGTTTTGCAGAGAGGAGCTGATGTCGACGTTAATTTTAATCTTAAAGATACATTCCGTAGATTTTTTAGCTGAAAATATCGTAAAAACCACGGCGGGGGGGGGGGGGTTCCGCCACAGGAGGCAACTTCAGCACCATCGAACAATGGTCTGACTCCTACCCCCTCCCCCATCTCCCCCTTACACCCATCCACACACCCACACATCCTCAAACACTTGTATGAGTGTCTGTTGCATGACTGAAATCTATAGCTATTATAAAATATGTATCTTTACCTTTGTATTTGTTTTGCTATGTGGAAAACGGGATGCGATGATAATTTTATCTTAATTATCTTGTATTATCGAGTGCAATAAAAAAAAAAACATTCTGTTGCCATAGTGATTGGTAAGTTTATATCGCAACATACAGACATCAAAGTAAAGACCGACCGAATGAGAGAGAAGCCAGCGTTTTTATCATTTTCACATGAAAATGTAAAATTTGATCTCTTAGTTGGGAGTCATGGAAATACACATACAGTTTTCTTTCTTAATTTATTATTTAAAGATTGAAATTGAAGTAATCTATTGAGGTAGAGAGATAGACATTTATTTTTGTAGATGCTGATGTTGAAGGAGATTGTCAAGAAAAAAACATGAAGAAGGGAAGTTCCCGGAAAAAATTTAGTTGCAGGAATTTAGTGGCCTCATCAATTTTTTTAGGAAACATTCATTAACTAATATATACTATACATAGATAGGCACGCAAGGTTAATGAAGTAATATAATCTAATGCAAAAGCATTTCGTATTAGTTTCAATATTAGAAAGTGTCATTCAAATCTTTCAGCTTAACGAAGTTAATATCCATGATGTTGAAATTTATTTCTCTGCGAGAAACCAAACTTGAAAATATGCCTACACGCCCCTGGATAATCCAGGGTATATATATATATATATATATACATATATATACATATTATTTTCTTCAGAAATGACGGCTTCCAAAACCAGGTAAAGAACTGTTTGTTGTTATTAAAGAAAATCGTCCATGCCATTAACAACTCATCCAAGCATGACTTCCAAAAGTCTTCAATTACTTGAAATTTTCTTTATAAGTCCCAATATAAGCCTCCTACGAATGTTTAAGTAATCTCCTTTCAAAATCCAGTGGGTTCGCTATTATGATCCAGTCACAGGCAAGGATCCAAGCGGATACAAAATGGGAAAGTTTTGTTTTACCTCTTTCAGCCTCCGCCACCCACAAATTCAGAGGTAGTTATTATAGCTGGCTTTGGATCTTTTCTGTGTGGGAGACGACTCCCAGACTCCCTACATGGAAGAATCGGCTTTAAACACCCAACTGCAGGGCCCCACCAAATTTATAAAATCCTACATCCGCCCCTAAGCCATATATATATATATATATATATATATATATATATATATATATATATATATATATATATATATATATATATTTATTTATACCATACTTTATAGTACTTTGATTCGGGGATCTTGAATTCCAACACAAAACATTGCGACTACCTAAATTTTTACCCATGCATGGACGGAAGGCATCTTCCAGATTGATTGTTGAAAATGATCTCCATATATTATTTGAGGGGAGGATGGATAGGAGGAGGAGGAGAAGGAGGAGGAGGAGGAGGAGGAGGACCCAAGAGTCAAACCAATAAGTGGTGTTGAAAATTGCCCTTGTTGCGACACCGCGCGTCCGGTTTAAAATCACTGAGGTGCATAATATTGGGGCATTGATCCCCATGCACGACCCTCAAGGACCCCGTCGGTTCTCGGCCTCATTTTCAGTTGTATATAAGTTATGTAAATGATATCCCACACAGTAATCTGCATCGACTTCACCTTGGCGAATAAGCGGACGATATCGCTATGCGGCAATCTAGTTAGATTGCTACGAAGTGTATCGTCTCTCTTCATACATTGTATTAATATACTTGTCAAAGTACCACACTGAAGGCTAATCTGATTATTATTTTTTTTTTTCTATACTCTTTTTCTCGAAATTATACTATGAAACCGAATTATAAGAGTTGTATAGACAACAGACATCCTTGTCATTAATTAGACGCAGGTTGTTTAAGGAGTCTATCCTAGAATTACAAACTTAACATCCGATTACACATTGTAATATAATTACGTCAGAGACTGCTAGCTACTTAATTCTCTCTCAAGAAAGAGTTCAGTACCCATAATTGTATTCCCACCAATATCCATCAAAAATGTTACAATCTTAAAATAACCATCAAATCTTTATGTATTGGAGCGTGTGCTTGTCATCACTAATGGCAATCTTAATAACGGTCGTCAGCATACAACGTTATCTTTCATATCTTCTATCATATCTTGTATAAAAGACTGCAAGACAATATTTCCATGAATTTTCCAGAAATATTTGAATTCAAAGTCTTCGATGCTTGTAATAATTTGTAACGCACTTCCACAAAACACTTATCAGTTTTTTTTTCACAAACAATTATTTCACAAGAACAATCTTAAGCTTGCTACCTTCCCTCCTCCACTCCACCCAGATTGATTAGGCTAGAAAATACCTGCTCATTTTGGTGCAAGCATTTCGCAAGTTATATATATATAGGTATACCGTTACAGTTACCGTTGCTTATAGGCTTATTTACAATCTCCGGGGAAGTAATTTACTTGACAAAAGCAGTCAATAAACGAACATAATATGACTAAAATGTTGTTCCATTTATTTAAATCCAGCCCCTGTACATGTAGGTGTATAATACATTGCATATAAAAATCTTGTTATACTTTCCCCCCCCCCCCCCCCACTATACAGGCCAATACAGATAATACTGTTTGGATGTTCGTATAGTTAACATTATACTGCAGACTTGCAATACGAGTATAAGATAAAAACATCCCATTCTTATGAGTAAGAGTACAGTGCTATCTATACACACAGTGTCGTGCGAGTACACATTTATGAGGGCGAAAATACAGTATAGCCTGTTCACTGAAATAGAATAAAATATATTAGAATAGGATATTATATAATAGAATATAATACAATAGGATACAAATAGAATACAACAAAATACAATGGAATTCAATAGAATACAAAAGAATACAACAGACTTGCAATACGAGTAAAAGATAAAAACATCCCATTCTTATGAGTACCAGTAAGAGTACAAGGCTATCTATACACACAGTGTCGTGCGAGTACACTAATTTTATGAGGGCGAGAATACAATATAGCCTATACAATGAAATAGAATAAAATATATTAGAATATGATATTATATAATACAATACAATATAATATAATACAATACAATAGGATACAATAGAATATAACATAATACAATGGAATACAATAGAGTACAACAGAATACAATCAAATACAATAGAATACGGACTTACTACAAGTCCTCTTTGATTTAGTGAACAGTCTTAGAGTGAAAAATCTGAGCAGTATCTATGGTTCGTTAATGAAACGCGAGTATGTTTCGACACAGCTATATATTATGTACTACTATGTCACTCCGGGGTATTTTTATCCCTTCCAGAAAACATTTCATTTATATAGTGATAACTGTTCATTCCTCCATAGCTTCAATGAGTAATAATATATCGTCTACAAGACCAGGGGAATGAAACGTCCAATTCACCGGCAGGCAATCTCGTCGATGGATGGTTTAACAGCGTCGGTGTAAAGAAATAAAACCAAAAATATAAAAAAGAGAAGGAAATAAGAAAAAAAAAACAAATATTGGTTTCATATGCCGATAAAATTTCATTGACTCAAGTTCAAAAAAGAAAAACGAGGTTTTTCCCCCTTGAAGCAGACGAGGAAGTTGAATGTAAACATATTGAGTAACACGGATTAGTTACAACGGCCAGAAACAATTCCGAATTCCCATTTCAATATAGGTCATGTCATTACAAGCACGTAAATTTCCCTTCATTTACAATAGAAAGAAAAAAGAGGAAGAAGCAAGAAAAAAAAAAGCCAGAAAAATATATAAAAAGGAAAGAAATACTACAGGCAGGTGGGTTTTGAAGAATTAAACAGGAATTTGGTTAGAGTAGAAAAAATTAGGGCAGGGATTTGGGAGCAACAATATAAGCCTCAGGGACAGATTTTGAAAGCAAAGAATTTATGGAGGAGAATCGTATGTATCTGGAACATGCATTGGTTGGACGAAAGAGGTAAAAAAATAAATATATTATCCACATAGGCTATCTTAAGATCTTACACTTGACACGAAGACAAAAATAGGTGATTTGATTATCAAGTGATCAGAACGTTTACTTGTAGCATATAGTTTATTTATAGCGTAATTTTTACACGTGGCATATAGCTTACAAATAGCATATACTTTTTTATTTATAGCGTATAATTTACTTATAGCATATAGTTAACTTATAGCATATTTTTTTACTTATAGCATATTGTTTACTTATAGCATATAATTTCCTTATAGCATATATTTTACTTATAGCATATGGTTTACTAATAGTATATACTTTACTTATAGCATATGGTTAACTTATAGCATATACTTTACTTATAGCATATACTTTACTTATATCATATGGTTTACTTATAGCTTATACTCTACTTATAGCATATTGTTTACTTATAGTATATGGTATACTTATGTCATATACTTTACTTATAGCATATTGTTTACGTATAGCATATTGTTTACTTATAGCATCTACTTTCCTTGTAGCATATAGTTTACTTAGCATATCAGTAGCAGATATCTAAAAACTCAATTAATTTGTAGTAGCGACAAAACGTGTATTAATATTGGTAATCATTGCGTGATAGCAAACTCTTTGGTTAAGCAGTTACAAACATTTCATTTGTGTAAGTGTAAGAATTAATAAATCAACTGTGTTTGGAGGTGAATGCCATGAGGTGGAATGATTTTGGGAGAACGGGTGGTTTTTCTTCAGTGTTCCTACAAGAACTTAATCCTTTATTGATCTTTTCACATATCTATATTGTTTTAATGTTAAAACCTTTTAATTACCAATACCAAAATATCAACAACAACAGCAACAAAACAAAAAAAATGACACGCATGATTGGTTTCCAAACGAAGCAAGTTTATGGCATTAACTCTGTTCATTAGTTGCAAATGTGTTTTGACTGCTGAAAAGATATTCTAACATCCAGCTGGTGAAATTTGCATTCACTTCCTATGTACCATTTCCGAGAGATAACAAAATTTTGGAAGTTGACATCTTTTACAGCAGAGGTCAACTCGAAGCAAAGAGGCATGGTGTCATATATAGAAGCAACCTCACAAATTTGGTTTTCAATTTTTATATTAAATTAAAACTTTCTATTTCAAAATTGGAATTCATCTCAGTGTGCATGTGTACACTACAGTCATAAGTTTATGGTTAACCACCACATTCCCCTAAAGATTAGTTGTAACCCCATCCAACCCACGGTCAAAACAATATAGAGTGAAATATAAAGTAACTTTTTGTTGCTATCAGTGCGTCCTATACAAGTGGTACAAATGGTGCCAATTTTAAGTATAAATTGTCTCCACAAGAACGCCATGTAAGAGAAAATTTCCGCCAAATGTAAATTTTCACCAAATGTAAGTTTTCATCTGAACTTTATCCTTTGAAGAAGTGGTTAGATGTTGTTCTTTTAAGACATTTACATAACAAAAGCGTTTTGCAGTAGATAGGCAGTTTAATATAAAGAAAAGTATAAAGATATGATATTTGATAGTTTTGCCCAAATCTTTCCGAGAGTAGACCAACGCAAAAAAACAATTCCAAATTGTTTTTTTAGATATATAAATGACCGTGTGATGATATAGACGAAGCGATAACACTAAAACTCGCCAACATTTATTATTTATAATTATAAGTATAATTATAATCATTATTATTATAATTAAATTTGCATATTCAAAGAACACAAAGGAAAGGAAATCAAATGCGAGAAGACAGACATACATTGGAGACCTAAATAATCGATATTTCCCTTTTTGTTTGTTTCTGAAGATTTAGAATTTGGTCTTTTCTCTTCCGTACACGGAAAGTTTTTTTTTTTTTTGGCGAGCAACAATGACACTCGAGAAGGCTCCAAAGTGTTCCTAAGGTGTTAAGTAATCTGTCTCGATGGAGCATTCATTCCAGCCTCTGCAGAATAGGGAATGCTTCTCTTTATTGATTTCATTGTTGTTTTCCCGGTTTTAAATTTACTTTCATGAATTATTCACGAACTCCGTGAAAATCGAATCAAAGGTTTTTAAGCGATTCTATGAAAACAAGAGTAACTAAGTTGAAGGGGGTTGATAACGGCGCGGATATCGTTACCCCATTTGCCAACGATTGCTACATTATCTCTGTTGAAATAAATACCGATTAAAAGGAAAAAAGAGAGAGAAAAAAATATAAAAAAGGAACGCGATCTACTCTCATCGATTCATAACCGACGCGTATTTATTAAAACAATGCTGGGGTAACAAAACGGTCGAAGTGACATATATTATATATATGTATATGCTTTTAATGAGGATATGATATGGAATTAAGCTGAAACGAAACGTGTGTGGCATATGACCTTCAATTTAAACTGAAAATTTGTTACCAGTTTCTGTAGTATATAGTTTCTATAATATATTTCTGTAATATAGTTTCTGTAATATATATACATATATATATATATATATATATATATATATATATATATATATATATATATATATATATATATATATATATATATATATATATATATATATATATATATATATATATACATATGTATACACATGCGTTTGATGACATTGATGAATATTCATAGATATTTCTACTTATTACTTATTGCTTTGTTTACTCAATCGAGTGACTCAAACAAAGTAATGGTTATAGGATATCGAAGTATAAAGACGTTTATAATGTGTTGGATGTGAATATAATATTTATGAAATATAACGTGAAATTAACATTTTATAGAGAGTTTCTATATGAGATAAGTTAACATGCTTTAATTATGCAACTGTCAACAAACTAGCTCCAAAAACATTATATCAAATTCCTCTTGCGCATCGCTATATGGCTGTCTGTTTCGTTCAGCTATACATTAGCCCAGAGCCACATCGAAATATCATCCACAGCAAACGTCGCCATTGTAAATTCGGAATTCACTTCCCCGTTGCAATAAGTTAATCGATTATCCTTACAATATCTATAACTAATAGCATAATCCTCCCCGTTGAACATGGTCATAGCTGGTCGTAAAGTGTTCCGCCGAGAAACATTGACAATTTCTTTCAGTGGAATTCATAAAAAAAAACAATTAACAATTTTCTTAATTTAGTATCCAAATTCCGATCACAGTGAAGGGCATCAATTTAGAAAATGTTTACCAGTGATACATTGTGTCCTATATACGCTAATGATATATCTAATCGTTTTCACGACATTCTCCATGCATCGAGAACTACAGGGCCCCTGGCTCACTTTAAGCCCCGTAGAATGAAACAAAGCCCTTCAAGTCTTGACAGGTGGATTGTTTTTCTTCAAAAACGTCCCGCATTTCTGTCAATGGTCAGGACACGTTTCGCCTGTCTTTTTTACTTCTCTCTGCCCTCGAGTGAAATTTGAAGATGAAACGCTTAAAGCTTGCATGATGAAAGTGTCTGTCAACATCATTGAGTATATATGTAAATCACTTACATTTATATATCCGAACATGAAAGCTCTCCAAAAATATTGTGAATATATCTAGGGTGCAGAAGCACTGCATATCACAGCAAAGCGCCCTGTACTTTTCTTGTATGCACTATTTCATATGTGGTTAAGCGCCCTCACTTTGAATCACAGCCTATCTAGGCTACCAATATTCAGTTCGTATAGTAGGCTAAGCCTCTCTCTCTGTCCATATATACTGCCCTGCTATGTCCATAAAGAAATGAACCATCGATTTCCACCCTGATCGTATCTTATCTTGGTGATAAAACCGCTAGAGGGGGTATTGGACACAAATACACCATTAACAAGGATGCGCGGGTATAGAATCCCAGGATGAAATGTCATATGTGGGCCTTGACCTTCATTTCTCTTTATGCCATCACTGGGAAGTTTTTGTTTTCAACGGCTGCTAGAAGTAACGAAACTCACTTTGGGATAGCGCTTCAGGGCATAGGGACATATTATATTCCAGCTGATATCATTATAGCCAATGCAATTAGTTTAACTTTATCGGTCGTAAGTGAAAACTGCTCGTTCATTAAGTTATCGTTGATTCATATTTATTGCAAACTTGTGGCAAAGAAATTTGACTTTCCGTTGACCTACATCTAGCCGTCTGTGTTATAAGTATATGTGAAATAGATTATAGTGATATTATTCGCGACGTATTACAGTGTATATTGTTTAATGCTATAATATTATTTCGAGTTACATACAAAGATTTTCTCCATGCCCAAAATATTTGATCAAATTAATCAAAAAATATTCTTTCTTTCTTTTTTTGCATCACACTGTTTTTGATTTTGTGAGTGATGAATATTTTTGATAGAATTGATAATTAATTTCTCTCTAGCACTATGCTGAATAATGTGAGTCGTAATGTTTGTTCTCTTAATTGTTTTAATGTTCTCTAAGTGATTAGTGCGCAACAGGATTGATCGATTGAAGTCATTTTCAAATTGAGTCTAGACTTTACTATTTTGTATTTTCGAAAACTTTGGGGATTAGATTCGGAGCCTATGTTTACATCAGTCCTGCCTGAGAATGGGGCGTAACAAATTACGTTGTAAGGAAACATAGTCTTTCCTTTATTAACACAATATGGTACCATCAGATATATCAAATCCAAGTTACACCAGACGTTGCTTTTAAGGAACCTTTCAAAGCTCGCAAAGCTTATTTGTTCATCTTCTTGAGATGAGTTTTAACTATAATAAACAATGCGCGGATTCATACATTGACCAGTCAGATAAATAAACGATCCTGCTTCGTTTTGATAAGGTATGAGCACTAATGAATACTAAACCGCTGTCACTGCATAGAACTTCTATGTCATACTATGGAATCATGTTTAGGTTTATGCTCGACAAAAGACTAATTTAGCCGTTTAATCTGTCGAATGCGTCACTACAATAGTGTTATGGTTATTCTCTTAGAACGTGTAATGTCAATATCTTAATATATGATTTATGAATGCATACGTGTGTCTTTTGTTATGCGTCACTGAGTTTTACGATGACGGATGAGTATTACTCTGAATTTTCGCTGAAGGGTTCTGATTATAAATTGGGGGAACATCAATGGCGTCATGATATTCCAGTATGAATCATATTCAAGTTTTTATTTATCACAAAGCAAGCAAAAGCACACACGAGCACACGGGTTGACGTGTAGGTGTCTTTATTCCTCACCAAGTGCGAACTATATACGTGTGCACGATGATCTCGTGCGCGTGTTCAACGAAAAAAAATGACGCAAAAAGAACAGTAATGTTAAAATTATTCCAACTTTATATAATATGCCCAATAACGGTATCCCAAGACAATCCAAGGCTCACTGTTGCTGGAAGAAACATACCCACTGCAAGGGCTTTCTCAGGATGATATAAAACGATGAACAAAGTTTTCACATTATTATCATATTGTTTTCAATTTATCTCCAAATCTCAAGTTGCTTCCGACTCAAGATTAGTATCGCTAACAGCAGTATTTTGTGTTGAATCTAATAATGGGATTTTTTCTTCTATCCACGATGCTTCCGCTATGATATTCTCATAACGAGTATAGTAAGAAAACTGCTCAACTTTTCATTTCAAAGAAATTCATAAGTTTCACTGCATAATGTTCAATAAGTGTTCGGTCTGGCGTTCTGTTCTTGTTGTTAGTATTATGATGATGGTTTATGATGATGATGATGATGATTATTATCATAATTGTTATTATCATTATCATTATTATTATCATTATAATTACCATTATCATTATCACTATCACTATCACTATTCCTATCACTATCACGATCACGATCACGATCACGATCACGATCACTATCACTATCACTATCACAATCACTATCACTATTCTCATTCACATTCACATTCTCATTTTTATCATCATCATCATCGTCATCGTCGTCGTCGTCGTCATCGTCGTCGTCGTCGTCGTCGTCATCATCATCATTATTAATATGCACAAAGCTTGTTATGGATGTATGTTTTACCGAAAAGCCAAATTGAAGCAAGAAGTTGAACGCAATTACTTGTTTATCACTTTTGCATAATTTGTTTCGATTCCCAAACTAATGTTTTGGGTAGGATGCGGTACGTTATGACGTGTTCTTTTTTTTTTTTCGGTCGGTGTTGTACAATGGATGGATTTGAAAAATAAATGTCAGTTTGGCATTAAAGTTTAACTTCACAAATTGAAAGTGAATGAAAATTAATTAAAAAAAAAAGTTATAGCCACATAGGAAGTATCACTTGTACAGCCAACTCAAGTATAACTAACAAGTATAACTAACGATGAAACTCTATACACATGCACCCGCTGTGGTCTTATACATGCTACACTTTAAGTATAATTATTCCAAGGAATTCTCGCAGCTAAAATCAATAAAAGATTTTTCGTTTTCATCACACTTAATAAATAGTTTAAGCAAAGGTATAAAAAACCCACACACATACATAGTCTCTCCAAAAATTCATGCCTGGCGAAATTCGCTGCAAGGTTTAGTACTTAAGTGAATACAAATTCCAGAATACATTTTCTGTGTCAAAGATGTAGCCCCAGGAATTGACCAATGCTTGACCAAAATCTCCAATTTTTTTATTTTTAAAATATTTTGTTGTTCCCCCTATAGACAAACCTCTTCAATCTGGGTATCAGGGAATGTATGTGTCGTGTACCCGAGGGGGTCAGCTTGTTAAGTTCCTTATGAAGTATAAAGGAAGGAAATACCGGGGACTCTCTCGTCGGGTAAACAACGAGTCGATCTCTCCTTTATTTTCTTAACCACTCACTGTTTTAATTAAATGAACATTAGAATTTCTAATGAAAATTCTAAACTAAAAACAAAATTTTGAAGGGAAGAAATATACTCTTCCCGTCGGTCGCCTAGGAGTTTTTTATTATTTTTGGTTATTTTTTATTTTAATGTGGTATGGTATAAGGAGACAACACAAAGAGAGAGTAGAGAAGTATAAGAATAATAAATAAGTTTCTAGATAAAGTTTGCCAATAAGGAAAGAAGAGTTAAATTCTTGCCTGACGTATTTCTCCGTGACTTCACACAACCCCGCATATAGCTGCTGGAAGTTTGTGGTATTCTTTGTAAATTTACTAGTAAAGTTAGTTGATAAGAACTGACATACGTTGCGTTACATATGGATTGCACTAAAGAGATACGCAATTTTTCAACGTATACTCAGTGCAGCTTATAAGGAGTTTGGTGTGTGTGGGGGGAGGGGGGTAGTTGGGGAGGTTGGGTGGAGGGGGTGGGGAGGTTAAGTTAATGCAGCCAATGCCTTTGTTAAAAGATATAGATGACCTTAAGCTGAATCAAAGAAATTCCAAAGAATAAAACGAGATGAAAATGACCACAGAAGAAGAGAAAATAATACAAGAAAATGAGGGAGGGGGGGGGGGGGGAATTAAAAGCGAGTACAGTTTTCAAAACTGCTTTCTTAGAGCATCTGATTCCATGATGAAGTAGATTATATACTACAGTACAACCAATGTTTATGGCTTGATTGGTTTGTACTGTGAATAAGAGACAACCGTGAATCAGTATAAACTGAAGTGTGTTATAACACCGTAACACATTTTAGACTTGTCTGCAGACGTTTCTATGGAAAAATTACCTAACAGGCGAATTCATTACTCAGGGCTGTTTCATAAAATGACTGGTTAGGAGTCTATTCAACTGTCACTGCACTGGTAAGTGTTCCTTGTAAAGGTGGTTCAAATTGCAGATTTGAAGCGTTTTTTCAGTAAAGAGTTAGCCACTTTCTGCTAAATTGTGGACGAAATTATTGGCGAAACATTTAGAGTAGTCTGGTTAGTTCAATCAATCATTATGGAGATGATTGTGTGTTTAGTATTTTTTTTCTGTTTGTAAGTCCTTCTCTTTAGCAACTAGTCATAAATGTAACACATGTAAAGAAATGATAACACACATCAGTTTTAACTGATTAACGGGTACTCACCTTTACCAGTCTTAACTTTTAAAGCCATGAAAATTCGATTGAGTGTTGATAACTGCTTTTACAGTGACGTGTACAATATTTGTTGAAATTTGAGGATGGGTGACCATTTATCTAACTCTCTAGCATATTTTGGGGGCAATCATTGATAAACCATTAATTTGTGACTTGACTTAATGGGGCCCCTTGGTGGTTTCCGCCAGTAAAGGGTGCTATTTAATGGCATAATTTTAGGGCACCAAAGGCAAATTTTCCCCGAAAGCAGTGTATTAAAATACCGTGTGATTACACTGTTTTCTGCACACACAAAATTGTTACTTTGTTGACTTTCCTGTAATCTTTTCTTTTGCCTTCGTTTCTTTTCATGTATTCTTCTGACTTTTTTTATTCCTCTTTGTTTTATTGCTTTTCTTAAATAATTTGTAACCAATTCTGTAAAGTGAAGTTGCCTGTATTAAGCATCTGGCCTCTTCAGCTTTCCTCCATTTGTTTATTTATTCATGTACTTGTTTTATCCTCGTTGTTGCACACGAATGGGAAAAAAACTGAACTGAACTGTAGGTATACAAACAATCCGTCGGTGATGTGGCCGATTGGATAAAGGCGGTGGCATTTGACACAATGAGGCTTATCCATCGGGGGGTTCCGGGTTCGATACCCAGCCGGGTCATAGTAAGGTGGTGTTTTTTATATTTTTTATCCAAGAGCAATCTACGGTTTTGCAATCTGAAATGACATTCTAAATTTAAAAGATTCCAAATTTGAGTTAAAACGGTTGAATTGGAAGCCACCCGACGTGTAAGTTGCAATCCAATAAGCCCTTGTAGGGTTTCTCCAGCATTTGTGGTCGCTTAAAGCGTCGTAAAAATAACTGCTTATTATTATTATTAGAAAATAAACAAGACCAGATCAGAACATAAATACACCAACGCACCAAACACCACAGTTTGTTGTTGACAAGAAGTTATCAAGTTAACGACTTCGGTTCATGATGTTCGTGAGTTGGACAGTGTCCAAATGGGATATACAGTATGCCAATGTCATTGTACTTTTCACATGAGGTCTATAAAATTATACTATCCTTATAGCAAAAATCACGCTTGAACTTAAGGAATAAACCTCTCGAACGTGAGGATATCACTATTTGTAAATCTGAATGTCACTATATGGAGAAGTTCACTAGTTCATGATGTCCTCTCTTCAACATCACTCTTTAGCCTATGGTCTGTACTTTTTCCGCCTTTATTGTCGTTTATAGAGGTGCATATAGCAATTCATCTTCTAGCAATTTGTGCTTAATGGTCTGGAATAAACGAAGAACATGAAAAGGTCAATTAAAATCAGTTCTGCAGTGAGGAGTCGGTAATGTTGTCGACTTTGTATAACTGAACATCTTTCCTGATAACTTTTCTCAACCTTGGACATGACATTGTGAAGGATCTTAGGATACCCGAATAACCCGATTCATTATTTGGTTAGTTGCCTGCGTAGCTCATTTATACTTAATACGTTATATATGTACATTGTACATCCAGAAGTGAAGATTTCAGCGTTCTATAGTCAAACACCCCTGCTCGCTACAACATAGTCCGCATTTAAAGAACTTACACTTTTATCGGGTTTTTTTTTAAACCCTTTTAGCACGTGATACAAAAAGTGATATTGAAAAAGGCAGTTATATGTAACCCTCACAGCACGGTAGGGGGACACGGTTATGGTTTTGAGATGTGTGAGTAAAATTGTCGTAGCTGTGATAGGTATGAAAGTAACCAGGGGAAGATCTAAGAAGGGAGGAGGGGAGGGGGAGGGGGTCCAATTCTCAAAGGGTTTTTTTGCACTAAAACTTAGCTGCAAGCAAACGTTTGGTAAAACATGTTTCGCGCGCAGACATTCCTTGCTGTTTTTCTTATGCGCGCTGTTTCTGTATTATCATTATTATAATGATTATTACATTTCTTTGGGGGTCGGAGGGGTGGTCTCGTGGGCCTCTTCAGCTCTTTTCACTAATTTTCGATATACCACTGATAACCTTCATAAGTAATCTTATATGGGTTTGCCATGGACAAACGGTTTTACTGTTTTAGTTGCTTATTTCTATTCTCAGAGGAGGATTGGTGAAATGTTGTTTGACGAACAATTTTCAGTACATTGGTTACCCAT
Source organism: Apostichopus japonicus (assembly GCF_037975245.1). Taxonomy (NCBI): domain Eukaryota; kingdom Metazoa; phylum Echinodermata; class Holothuroidea; order Aspidochirotida; family Stichopodidae; genus Apostichopus; species Apostichopus japonicus. The sequence continues at coordinate 28,531,913 of NC_092579.1, forward strand.
CCACTTGACACTATGTCTCGGCATTGGATTCGTGAATATTTTGTCAAAGTCAACGCTACTCTCCTTCATACTTCATTTATCAATAATCAAGTTGTCAAGAAGCAATGAAAGAAACAGAAACCATATTAGAATCGCACATATACGCTAAAATCATTTCGCATATATACAAACATTAATCTGCTTTTGTCAAATTTTGATTTACTAAGGTAAAATGTGAGTTCTGAAAGCAATAAAATGGGGAAAAAAATATATATATAGGACGAACGTGCAAAATTAAAGGTAAAGCTTTTGATCAATCATGAAATCGACTAAATATTTGATAACTATATTGAGACGATCTCGCCTGCTCACGAATCATTGGCGCGATCGAATTGTATCCCCTTTGGGCACAATTGCATGATAGTCGCGGTATGCCTAAACATTTGAGGCATAGACTGAAGTTTTCGTTTCAAGGCTGGGGGTGGTGGTTAAGTATTTTACAATACGAATGTAATATACAGAAATTATCAATATCACAAATTTTCTTTTTGTTTAAATTAAACCAGGGCTATATGTGAAGTTACTTCACTACGGGTGTATGAATTCTCAAATGATTGATTGTTCCCTACATAAGACTTTGTCATTAACGTAAGACATTTCTCGGGTAGAAACTTGGTAGAAACTTTGAGATTATTATTATTATTATTTTTTTTTTTTTGTGTTTCGCATCACGCTTAGAAGAATCTTCTGGAAGACGGTATCAATCATTTTCTGGATGAAATAATTTAACATTAAAAGTAAACAAAAGTCATGGATGGAGTCACCAAATTTTGGACATGGTATGTAATTGGAGTTACGCTATGGTTTTCTTTCGTAACACTGCAGGAGTCAATTATTGTACTTGTCGTAACAATATAATTCGCATGAGATTTGCAGTCAAAGTGTTGTTAACAGATTGTAAACAGATCAATTTATTTCTAAAACCCCAAAGCAATTTGCAATACTTGGATATCACAAAAAAATCATTCCAGCATTATTAGAAGTGATAAAACTTTCAGGACACAGAAAATGCACCAACAGATATCTAATAACATACTTCATGAATCTTGCACATGTTTAATACAGCCTATATAGTAAGGCATGTCTATAACACTTGTTTTCCGTTTTGTTTTTTCATATCTATCAAGTTGTTTTTTTTTTCTTTCTACCATCTCACTGGCAAACAACCAGTCTTGTTTCCGACATGTAATTATCTCTCTTACATTGTAAATGCAATAACGATTCCTATATTAGGAACAAGAAATGTAAACAGACTCTCCCCTAATAAATGTTGAAGTTTTCTGTTTCTTTTTACATGAAAACGCCTAGCGTATTGTCAACTTGTCAAGTAAAACCAACCAATTTTGGCCACGAGCGAGTTTCCCTTTTTGTTTTCTGTTCGGTAAAGTCTTCAGAAATTTGGCAAAAAAATGTCAAAGACGTATCAGGAATATTACGAGATGATTTCACTCATGGATTTCCCATTGTGACATGTCTGAATTTTTCAAGGCAAAAAGAAAAGAGGAAAAAAAGCCAGTATCTACAAATCTAATCACGCCACATGTAACTTGAAAGACAACTTGCAATAGGCGACAAATTTCGGTAAGTTACACATTCTGTATTTATAGCACCCACGCTTCTTTTTGCATGTATATATATATATATAATATACATATATATATATATATATATATATATATATATATATATATATATTTACAAACATACATACATAATATGAAGATGATGGTGAAGGTGATAATGGTTAGGTGATTATTATGACGGTGACGATATTGATGATGATGTTGACGATGATGACGATCCAACATATATAAAAGCAATTGATCATTTAAAGATTTTTTTCTGATACTTCTTAACCTAATTACATTTAAAATTAACGAAAATAGATTTGCTATTTAGTTTCTCGTTTTGCGGTGAGTGATTTGGTTTACTTCATATCTATGACTTAATATAGACAATTTTTGTAGATAGTGTATATGCTTTCCAACTATATAAATATATATCTATATATATATATATATATATATATGATTATGGACCTCCCCTCTCACATGCCCCCCCTGTCCCCTCCCCCCTCCCCTAATCCCCACTCCCCGCTCCCCTCAAGCCAAACACTAGATCAATTATTTATCCTACAGAGTAATAATTGGTTCCCAAATCGTTCTTTACGTTCCTTATAGTAATGCCTATTTTATTCCATGTTTATGCAGATTTTTGTTTGTCAGGTACAATTATCTAATATTACACTGTTGATCACCAATAATGAGAATACAATACTGGAGTAAAATGCAATTAACAAACACTGCACTTACAAAATGCGTTCTATCGTGTAAAAATCAGCGGCCACGTTGATCATTAATTGACGTTAATAAAATTTATATTTTTCAGTCGATTACTCGTGTACAACACTTAAAAGCCATCATCAAGAAATATTCATTATTATTTAATTATCGTTCGCAGGCATACGCAGGCTTGTTTATATGGGATATTAAATCATCTGTTGCGGTACCGTACTTTATATACTGGGGAAATGTCCCCCTCTAAATGTAGTTTAACTTCGTACGCTTTATACGCTTAAACGCGGATGCGCTATATAAGTAATTCAATCCACGTATTAAGTTATTTTAAACCCCAGACCTTTCGCCCACGCACCCAACCCCAATATGCTTTTCACCGTAAACAGTTGCCTGTAAAAGCTATCGGTATACGCTGTATACATGCGATCACATATACTTTTCAACTTCCACTACCGGTGTATGGAAATTACCACCTAATAAATATTCCCCTGCGAAATAACTACATTCTACGCATGAGAAATTCTTGACGAAAACAATTCGATTAGACCGATTTCTTTTTTTTTTTACCAGCAGTTGATCAAGTTCTTTTCCTATTCTCTCCTTATTTTTTTTATTTTTATGGTTGCCTTCATGCGTCTAGAAACATACCGTCTAGAAACATACCGCTTATACGAATTTGTAATGGAAATTTGCTCTCCTTTTCCTTTTATATACTTCCCTAACGTTTCTTCATTATATTGTCAAGGACATGTGTTCTCACCACCCGATAATTAATTTGAAAAAAAAGAAGGTTACGCCTTGACTGTCTATACACAACCAAAACGACTCCAAAAGCTACGTGTATATATATGCGTCTTCATTACTGCTTGGTGTAAATACGAAAAGATATGCTCGGTTACTTCTTTTTTTTCTCTCTATTCTTTCACAACACGCGGGAAGAACCTATAGTTAGACAGGCTTGACAAACATTCACGGCTTCTCATTGGCACAAGGTTGACACTGAACTCACTTCGTTAATGGTCTTCGACCGTTTAGCATCGAACATATACATGCGTGATTGCCTTCATATCTATATATACATATTTATGTATATATATATATTTATATGTATATATATATATATATATGTATGTATACCTAATGTCAGTTATGGCTTTTACTTCCTGCGCATGCAGTTGGGTTTCTCTATACATAGCGAATTTTTGAAACATATTTGCATTGGCATCAATCTCGCCTCTATATATGTGTGTACATCTAAATGTGATGGTTTTCATTGGATTTGGTGAATTGTTCTAAGCGATGTTATTTCATTTTATTTTGGTCCAGTGATTCATTGGTTACGAAGTAAGTATTTGTATTTTCATATTCCATTCAAAGTAACCTCGTGAAAGTATAGGTTCTGATGGTTACAGGCTTTCCATTCACGATTATAGATAGGTTCTTTTCACTTATATAAACAATATATATTTATATATATATTAATCGTAAAAGTTAAAACTTACACTGGTCGTCAATCTTATAACTAAACCTAATTCTTGTTTGTTCTTAGCAATCCGACAGATTTTAAGGCATATATAGTAACTCATTCTGGGACACTCTCTGAAGATGTAAAAGTAAACCACCAAAAAAAATAAAAAATTATAGTCCAGTTTTTTTGGTCTACAAAGAATTTATATATTTGATTTCTCCTGAAAAGTGAACTAAGATATAACGCATAGCGTATAGAATTTGCATAGTTTGAATATCTTGCAATTATTTTTCTCGAAATCGTCCATGATTGCCATACCATAAACTTTGGAGTCCTTGAGGCAGTTTTGATATCTTTGACGATAACGAGAAATAACAAGAGTGGATACTGTAGCGAGAAAACGATATATAAGTGATGTGAATTGTTTTATCTCGAATAAAAGCAATTGCACTGAAAGGATCGGAGACGATTATACGAACCCTTTCCTGACCAATGCAATGTTAGGTGCGAACGTTACGTTAATATTTCACCTCATAGGAAAGTCTTCCAACTTAACTCATAGTTTAAAGTTTGTGAGATTATGATAAAAAAAAAACCATCTCATACCCTATTCGTTCACGAAATGTTGGCTATATAGGCCCATGCAGGGACCTATTCTTTGAAACTGTCGTACTGATATGTATATAATTGTGTTTAAAAGTAACGCATTGCTCCAAGTTTTCAAGCCTCACTCGTGGAATTCGTGCGCGCATATACCAGCGGTAACATTGTATGCAGTGTTATACTTGTAGATGGGAGAGGTAGGGGAGCGACAGTGCGTTACGTTATATTTAATGTCCGCTTCATTTTGTTCCAATCAAGTGCATGGAAACACTTTTGTAGTTGTCAAAAAAATGTGTTGGTATTTTTCAGGGACTTTTGTGATGTAAGGTGATAAATTGAGGCCAATCACGATATTGGTGTATATGTAAAAACAAACTATCAGAAGTATGCACTTGTGTGCAAACTATGTATTGTACGTAATGTGTTGTATTAATTCCTCAGGACACGCGTAAACCCTGGAGAAAGTCGAGAAACAGACAGAGAGAGGAGGGGGGAGGGGCAAATTATTAACAAACTTTGCATAAAAATCATCATATCAAAATGCATATTTTTGGGCGAGAGAATAATTAAACCTGAAAACGTCCAAAACGATCGTTATTTTCGTAACGTGACGAAAACTAGTGTGTTGAAGGAGGGTGAGGGGGGGGGGGGGTCGGGGGAAGCAACTTGGGAATGACTATGTACTTTAATTCGATGCATCTCAATTTTGCCTATGAACTTTAACAAAAAAATAATCCTAAATTACATTTTCAATTGCGAACGCCGATGTAATATTCAAAATGATTAATATTTTAACTGCGATGGTACCTTGTATCCAATTAGTTTGAGAATTCTGTAAAGAAGAAAATGCCCCTTCAACATGTATACTTTAATATTTGATCATATATATCTACTGAAGATATTAGAACGTATTTTAGAATTACATTATTGATGTATCATCAATCGAGCCCACCACGGTTAATGGCGCTGAACAAAGTGAACCATCAATTGTACTTTGAAGCGCCAATTCTTCTAGGTTTTTGTTTTCTTTTTTTCTTTTTCTCATTTTCGTCAATAACCGAAACGACGACTTTTTATGTATAATTTCCATGATGGATGGATGAGATATTTCAGCTTTACTCAGAGTTTGTATAACATCTGTACAATATCTATGGCAGTACGGTCGTTGAAGGTCACCGTTCACCACACACACGGTCTATAAGAATTTTTTTTTCCACCTAATGTGTACATGGCTTGATGAGTTTGTACTAATAAGAGACAACCGTTAACCAGTGTAAACTGTTCAAGTGTGTTATAACAACGTAACATATGTTAAACCTGTCAGTAGACGCTACTGTGCACCCATTGTACATGGCTTGATCAGTTTGTACTAATAAGAGACAACCGTTAACCAGTGTAAACTGTTCAATTGTGTTATAACAATGTAACACATGTTAGACCTGTCAGAAGACGCTACTGTGGTGAAATTACCGAACAGACGAATTCATTACTCAAAGGCTGTTTCAAAAAAATGACTGGTTAGGAGTCTAAACAACTGTCCCTATATTTTTGACTGGTAAGTATATCTTGTAAAGATGGTTCAAATTGCAGATTTTTAAGCGTGTTTGCAGTAAAGTGTCAGCCACTTTCTGTCAATATGTGGACGAAATGATTGGCGAATTATTTAGCCCAGTCTCATGGTCAGGCATGTCAATCATGATGCATAGGAACGTGTGTTTAGTAATTTCTGTTTGTGAGTCCTTATATATATATATATATATATATATATATATATATATATTTATATATATATATATATATATATATATATATATATAAATATATATATATATATATATAACATATTATATATATATATATATATATATATATATATATATATATATAACATATTATATATATATATATATATATATATATATATATATATATATATATATAACATATTATATATATATATATATATAAATATATATATATATAACATATTATATATATATATATATATATATATATATATATATATATATAAGGACTCACAAACAGAAATTACTAAACACACGTTCCTATGCATCATGATTGACATGCCTGACCATATATATATATATATATATATATATATATATATATATATATATATATATATATGTATATATATATATATATATATATATATATATATATATATATATGTATATATATATATATATATATATATATATATATATATATATATATGTATATATATATATATATATATATATATATATATATATATATATATATATATATATATATATATATATATATGAGGACTCACAAACAGAAATTACTAAACACACGTTCCTATGCATCATGATTGACATGCCTGACCATATATATATATATATATATATATATATATATATATATATATATATATATATATATATATATATATGTATATATATATATATATATATTTATATATATAAATTATCCAGTGATTTATTTCATAGCATCAGATTGAACTCGAATGGAAATCTATGACCATAATCAGTATGAAATGATTTGCTCTCAAATTATTGAAACACATTTATTTATTGTGGTTGGTGGTTTCTCCGCAAGTTTCTCCAGTTGGATATTTATACCAACAGGCCATATTTTGAACTTTTCATTGTCATTCGTGCATGTTTAATTCTCTGATAACAACTCATTCCGATAACGTTACGAATTATTCTACACAATCGTATCATCGACGGAACTAGGCAGTAATTTAGTTGTTACTTTGCGATATAGTTATAAGAAATCGTACTTCCAATTACTTCAAATATTACCTCTTGGGGGGCAACTTTTGGTGTCAGGTCTTTTAACCCTTAATGGTTTAATCCCCATTGCAATTCGTTCGGAAATTTGGTTTTACTATTTTAATGTCCATAAATGAAAGTGGTGTTGCGCAATAACACGTGTTGTGTAATCTCTGATAATCACCCAGTTCGATAACGTCACAGATTACTTTTAATTAACATAGTACGTTTTCTGGTCGTTGACTTTATTTGCACTCAATGCACATGGAAGAATGGTTTTGAGGCAAAATGTGTACACAGTTGAACAATAGAAAATGATAAAAAAAAAACTGAGGGTAACAAATATCCATAAGGTAACAATTACCGAATTGCATTGTTCTTTTTTTTTTCTTTTCTTTGTTTAAAGAATCTTAAATTTAAGAGCCTGTGCAAAGTTTAGGCCACATAATGTATAGGATTGGAGCAGAAAAATAGGCCTAATAAACATGTGTCGTCTTCATACGGAAACAAAATTATCGCGATATTTTCTAGCGAGCATTGAAAATACACCAACAAAAAAAGAAAAGGGAAAATGAGCAAGAAAAACGAGAACATCCCTGCCTCTCCGTTACAAACGTGACAAGATATAAGAAAAGACATAAATAACCTTCTTTGATACTGTTCGTTGTAGCAATTGCAAGGCTTTTCGACCTTAAATCTGTCAGATTAGCCAATTATTGACAAGACCTTGATATAGTTTCGTGCATTCATCTCAAATACCAAGGACGAACACTGACTGATTTTCTTCTATTATTAAAGGAGATTGACATTTACATGATTTCGACTTGGAAATGATCACTTTCTAGCTATAGCAAGGAAGATAAAACAAATAAAGACGGAGATAGCCCCATTAGCCTAGAATTAACATCCTCTTAAAGGGACCCAAAACCCAATTTAATTTTGTTCAGTATTGTTGTCAGTTATACATTTTGTAACCTTCAAAGAGGTATCTGGTAAAAGTGACATTTCCTATCTTGGTATGACGATATCTGTGTCATTTACAATACCAGAGTTGATCACTGCAGACAATTTTTATTTTGATTTACCTCAACACTATATATATACGTGATATAATCGACAAGCTCGTTATAGGGAAACTCAGAGGAAGCAGTGAAGAAAATTTACTGGCTTGCGTTGTAAGTCGTACTAAACTATATACGCGTAATTAATAGCCTTATATAACTTGATTTCTTTGCTATTATTTTATTTTTATGGCAAATAGAGCTTTGCTAAAACTATTTCAGTGCTGTCACAAAATAGTGTTTAGAACCTCCATGGCCATCGTGTGATATGTATTCCATGTCTGTCCTATGTGTTTCCTTTCCATCGTGTGCTATACATTCCGTGTCTGTCCTATGCGTTTCCGTTCCATCGTGTGATATATATTGCGTGTCTGTCCTATGTGTTCCATTCCATCATGTGATATATATTCCGTGTCCTATGTGTTTCCTTTCCATCGTTTGATATATATTCCGTGTCCTATGTGTTACCTTTCCATCGTGTGATATATATTCCGTGTCTGTCCTATGTGTTTCCTTTCCATCGTGTGATATATATTCCGTGTCTGTCCTATGTGTTTCCTTTCCATCGTGTGATATATATTCCGTGTCTGTCCTATGCGTTTCCGTTCCATCGTGTGATATATACTCCGTGTCTGTCCTATGTGTTTCCTTTCCATCGTGTGATATATATTCCGTGTCTGTCCTATGCGTTTCCTTTCCATCGTGTGATATATATTCCGTGTCTGTCCTATGCGTTTCCTTTCCATCGTGTGATATATATTCCGTGTCTGTCCTATGTGTTTCCTTTCCATCGTGTGATATATATTCAGTGTCTGTCCTATGTGTTCCATTCCATCGTGTGATATATATTCCGTGTCCTATGCGTTTCCTTTCCATCGTGTGATATATATTCCGTGTCTGTCCTATGTGTTTCCTTTCCATCGTGTGATATATATTCCGTGTCTGTCCTATGCGTTTCCTTTCCATCGTGTGATATATATTCCGTGTCCTATGTGTTTCCTTTCCATCGTGTGATATATATTCCGTGTCCTATGTGTTCCATTCCATCGTGTGATATATATTCCGTGTCTGTCCTATGCGTTTCCTTTCCATCGTGTGATATATATTCCGTGTCCTATGTGTTTCCTTTCCATCGTGTGATATATATTATATCTCCAGATTTCTCGGTTGTGACACATCGCAGTAGCTTTGGTCGGAATTTGATAGTCAGTTGAAAATTATGAAAATAAAAACATTTACTTGGTATACTTCAATTTACATACAATAACACCACGACTACCGATCACATAATCTAACAAACACTCATATTGTACATTAGATCAAATTAATATTAAAAACAAGGACAAATATGTTATTATCTGTCGTTGACGTAAACCTTGGTCTTATGACTCTTCTGAACTTTTAGCAGTTAGCAAATAAAATTATTACTTTTGGAATATCTTAAGAATACTCAATGTACCTAGGTTTTCGACTTAATATTTTTATGGTCAAAAAGAAAAACAATATTGACGATATTGCAGCATGTATATATAAATCGCTTCCTCTCTTATTCTTATATATATATATATATATATATATATATATATATATATATATATATATATATATATATATATATATATATATTTATATATATATATATATATTTATATATATATATATTGGATCTCTTTTGTGTGTACACCTTATTTTTGTGTATATTTGCAACCTTTTACACACGAGTTCAGATCGTACCTTTCAAAACAAACAAAACCAAAACGCTTGTCAATATCAACGGATCTTTTAATGTCGATGATATTCTGTTTCTATTTTAGTTTGCTTTGGTAAGTTGACCTAAATCAATACCGAGCAGTCTGTTACCAGTCCTTATGTATACAACCTGTTACGCTTATGTATTTTTTTTCTCTTTTGTCAATGTGAAAACAAGCAGCAATTTACGTATAACTTAAAGATTTGTTCCGTTTTCTAATCTCATTAAAATGAAACTCATCGGTTTAATTGCTCGAGTTTCATTTCAATTAATCCACATTTTTTTATGTCTCTGTTTTGATATCAGCGTACGTTGTAGGATAACGTGGAATATTAACGTAACAAAAGTATACACGTTTTTGAGAAATTAATGTAGTCTTTATCAAAAATCAACAAAATTAAAACGGACAAACGGACTAACAGAAATGGCAAGAAAAACAAACCACTTATTCTGATTAGTGTCAATCATATTTGAAAACTACTTTGTTATGATTCGAGCTACAGCAATCAAACTCAAACATTGCTTGTCAGTTGCGCAGTTACAATAAATAAATAAATACACTAAAAGCTGCGCAGTGACAACTTAAATTCATAACTTCTCATTTTCGGGTTATTGACATATGGTTAGACAGGCTGAAAAGTTTCTCTAATGCAATCACATGAATCCAGGATTAAGTTACACAATAACATGTATATCAGCTAATAACTTATATGATAATTGAATGAAATCTATATGGACAGATCCTGTTGAAAAAAAATGAAAAATTGCGATTTTTAATAGTTTTGCTTTCAAAACTAAATCCATATCATTTAGATGAATGCGGCGTCTGCATCACGAGGGTTGTCATTGTATCAGACAGGTTTTATTGACATGTATACGTGATGTGAAGTATAGTTATAAAGTTAAATGAAGCATGCAAGGGGGTGGGGTGGGGCGGGGGGGGAGGTCTGCCACCCAAAGAATTCTTAATTCCATGCATAGAAACAGGGGTTAAATCTGTAGTTGTGTCACTCTGACAAAGTCATTAAATATTCACTTATTTTTATTATGCCAATCACTTCCAAGCAAGTTTTTGATGTATCTTTTCTTTGTCATTTACAAACTCTTTACGAAGTTTTCGTTTTAATTTTTATGCAAGGTTGATGGACAAAAGAAACAGATTATGCTCTGTTTGAACATTCATGTATATATGGAATTGTAGCAAACATCAGCACACTTTACATTACATGTGATGTTATCTGGACATCGTCAACGAAAACTGATTTGAATGTTTCCTAACTTGTTAAGGTTTTTTTTTTTTACCAGTGTTGCAACGAACTTTTAAATTGCTATAGTATAGATAACTTTAAATTTGTTTAATAGTTCTGTTACTTTAAGTCTATTCTTGAGCGTGGTCTAATGTGTGTCTTTCTCAAAACATCGGGAAACTTTTTTTCATTCTTAATTGAGGCAATATAGACATGTACTCAATTTGTCACCAAATTTTAGAGGTGTAACAGATATGCAAGAATTTATTAATCTTGAGCCCAGCCATATATGCATTCTCTGCAACATTTAAATAATTATAATAAAAAATATTAACTATTCTGGTTATAGTATAGGTACATGGGTTGAAACAAGATGTTTTCATTTATTTACATGAAGCCGTAAAACGTATTTAGTTTATATAATAGTATAGATCAAATGTTACTTTCTTGATAATTTGTGAAGTAAAACTTTAATTGAGTGTGCTATATACTTGTTAGTTACATGAGTTGAAACAAGTTTGTATAGACATTCGGTTACATACGGTTAGATAAGACCACCGACACTATAGGTTACACAGTAGTAAGCCTAATGTTAACTGTTTTAGCTAAGACTTGAATGATAGTCCTGTGTTTTCTATATAGATTTGAACGATATCCTATAGTGCTTTTGTATAACCCTTGTCCTCGCAGTTTTCATAACATCACACAGGTAAAAAGGTTTTTTAGTGTACATAATCTTTATGGACGTGTCATGCTTCTAATTTACTCCTCCTAGAAAGAAATATATAGACGTACGAATTGAAATTTTATTATTATATCCTTTTCCTCCGAGTCATCTTGCGGTTGCCCTTCAACTATATTTTGCATATTTCTAACAGTTTGCATATTTTGCATTGCCATATGTCTTATATCTGCCAGTTTCATACGTTTAGAGATCGTTAAAGATTTGGTCATATGGTATGCAGCGCTATCTTATATGAATGTGGCAATCTTACCCCCCCCCCCCGCAAATCTCCCCCTCCCCACCCCCCCCCCCCAAAAAAACTTATCTGTGCAAATCCAGAGAATTACCGCACAATTTGTTTCGTGTTCTGTGCAAACTTCTGCAGGTGGTTAAGTTCTTCCGGGTCTTTTTAACAATATTGTATTGATATTATATTTGCACCCCCCCCCCCTTTTTGAATGCTTAGTCTGTATTTATTGAAAGACATACATACACCCGCTCCTCAGTATTTTATTCATAATCTTATCACGTTTCAAGTTTTTTCATTTCTTTTTAGTATGTGTCACTCTCAAACATTTAAGCGGCTATCGGTGTTAATTATATCATCTTCAGAGATGTGATATGATATTAGTCCAAAGTCCAGAGCCTGACGGTGGTTGAGATATATTATCTCGAGGTGACGTATCAACGACGTATATCAGTTTACAGTCTCTATTACGTATTTCTGGTCTAACAACACGTTTCTTTATTTCTCTTTCTCTTCTGTTTTTGATTTTCTTGGAAGCAAAAAATTAAATTGAACGATAAATAAAACGATAATCAAATATAAGCGTATATGAGTTTTAGCTCCTCGCAACTTCCTGTGGCATATCAGCGTAAAATGCATACCCGTCTTTATAAGTACATACCCTTGAAAATGACATTTTCGCTTCTCAAGTAGGATTCAAAGTTCCATGAAAAATTTCGCACATTTTTTTTAAATATTACTTTATGTCTACCCTTATTAAATATGGGAATTGTTATATATTGCTGATATAGACCAGGCCATGTTCAATTTTTTGGCTAACGAAAGCTCCCTCCCATAACATTCTCGAATAATGCATTAATTATGGGCATGAGTTAATAAGCAACAACTTGCGTATGTGGTTTCGATGTAATATTATAATACGTTAGGTTCACAGTCCAATCAGGCGAAAATTGCATAGAAGGGTTTATCTTTGCAATAATACTCAAATGTATCTTGTATATCGGATTCATTGATATACAGTGACCGCACATTTAAGCACATTCATTTTCTTAAACTGAGAATTCCCCCCCCCCCCCACCTCCTCCACCTTTAACTACATGTATTTCCTCTGCGTTCTATTAATCTCACGGCTTTGTCTTAGATTTTTAGGTAACATATCATGTTTCTTAATGGGTATTCCAAAAGCTTTACTTTTTTTATTATAATCTCCTTGTTGATTTATCCTTGACAATAGATAGATTTGGGATACGCGGATTCTTCAAGGTTCCCTGTATTGACAATTTCATCAAAATACAGATTTCCTGTAAAGACACATTTCTATTCCCCTGTGCATACATACGTTACAAAATATAGATACATATCAGCTGTATTGCCGTGATTGTATCATTTATTCTGCATTATTACAGCATTCACAAAATATCATCAAATTTGACCCAAAAAATGTCAAATATCATATCTTATCCCTGCAAATAGATGAAAATGTCATCTCCGCAATAGGGAGTTAGTTATAGAATGTTTGCACTAGAAAATACTGCCTTAAGTCATCCCGTGATATCTTACTTATAGCAATTAAACTTTGGAGTAGATTTCGAAACCGCAATATCTTCAACATCACCTACGTTGGATACCAGCATAAATGTGTTATGTATCTTCAATTCCAGAAGTCTTAGGATAAATGATACTCTCATAAATGTCATTGCTGAAGTCTGATGATAATGTCTTGGAAAGTTGGAAGGGAGGTGTTAAAGGTATTGCCTGCAATGAATCCTTCACAAACTAAGCGGTACTAAAATCTACCGTTAACTATGACAGAAGATACCATCTGGAAAATACATGTAGTTATGCACAGTCCACCGAAATCACATCACAGAAAGAGATAATTAGGTTGTATTTGCAAATAAAAAATGATATATATGTTACATTAAATGTAGGGCGACACAAAATCTTTTGTTCTGAACTCATCAACTGTTGATAACTCTCTTGGAAGTCAAAATCGCTGGACTGATGATAACCAATTACGTTTTAAGTTATACATGCTTTGGACATATTGTAGCAACACGTAGCTTTAACGTGTAACGGATTCCATCTAGGTTAAAATGCGGGTATCATTAATGATCGTGAAAAGGAATTTCCATATAGAGTAATATATTTAAAAACTTCTACTCCATCCTGAAATTATAAATTCTTTGCTCAATGACCTCTTGCGATGTTGAAGTAGTTACTTCCTTATAAAGTGCATCTCACTTTGTGGTTAATATAATGGTAAGCTACACTACACAAATTAAAAAGGAGCAAAACTTTGCACGGAAGATATAGTTGTGCTCTAAAGATGCAAACTATTTTCAGCATATTTTGTTATAGAGGGAATATCAACCTAATAGGCAACAGAATGCTCCTTTAAACAATATTCAGCTCAGTCTGTGTGTCTGCATGCCTATTTATTCGCTTCTCCTTTTTCCTCTTTTAACACTTTTCCATTTTTAATTTTTTTTTCTGCTGATTAATAATCAAAATGTTCCTTCCTTTCTTGTCAATATCTCCACAAATGATGACATATTTATTCAAATAAGGATCGCACGAAGAAATAAGATTGAATTTTGAAGATTATTAAAATTCTTCTTTTTCTCTCACTCTCTCTGTCTCTGTCGCTGGAACAGATTTAGAAGGTTAAAGGAAAATGTACTGTAATTAATGAGTCAATGACCGAAAACTCATGATGAACTTAAATGCTGACATTCTTGAAAAATGGAAATCTGGAAAATGTTAATCAAATTAGATAAAAAAAAGAAGGTAAAGATTATATCCGCGAATTAAAGGAAGTTTCATTGGACTAAACTATAGAGTTTCAAATTGGATAAGTTCTTGTTCCTTGGCAGCATATACGGTTTTATTTTTTATTTACCATATAATTCCCAATCACAAATGTGGCTTTGTTGGACGTGTATACGGCGAAGCATTATTGTTGCATAAATGTTAGATGAGTATTATATATAGTGTAGGTATAATAAGAATGTTGTTTCCATGGACTGGATGGACAATTGTCAGCTTTCTTAGCTAAGACAGTGCCTAGTTATCACGTTTAATACCCAAGATTGTTTTATTTTATTAAACAGTAGTTAAACTCTAACTTTCTTATTATTTAAGGTTTTATTAATAGTAAAACCTGTTCTTTAACAATTTTGATTGTAGTAAGTAGGTTGACATGTAAGTTGTTGGTCTCCCGTTAATACAAAATAGTTGTTTTGTTGGACTAAACTGTACTTATAACACAAGACGTGTTATGAAGACAAAATATTTGTTTTGTTGGACTAAACTGTACATACCGTATAAAACAAGACGTGTTATTAAGACAAAATAGTTGTTTTGTTGGACTAAACTGTACTTATAACACAAGACCGTGTTATTAAGACAAAGAAAGTTTTTTTTTTTAAGGCATGCGTGGTTTTCCGTTAAAACCAAAGAAAAGGTTGTTTTGTTGGATTAAATAGAAATGAAACTTGTTGGACTTGTTAAATTCAGCCAGTATAGTTGATGAAACCATCAAGCTGTTTTGTTGGACTATACAGAACTTCAACTTTTGAACTTGTTATTTCCATCATGCTATAGATCACCTTTTCAACTTCACCTGACCTGACTTTCCAAAATTTTAGTCTAATCAGGGAAAAGATATTTATCTAAACATGGAATATAAAAAAGAGTCGAGCTATTTCCGAGAGGCATTATCAGCAACAAATGCTATTGCTTAAATTGTTATCTCCTCTCCGTTCTGGTAAAAACCTGTTTTACTTCGTTGGATCAATCGTTCAATGAATTCCGTCATGTTTTAGTTTCAGTTAACAGGCATGTGTACGTCGTAACAAAATATATCATGCAAGTAAAGTCCTTTTCATTGTTGAATGTGTTACATATGATTTAAAGATTAGGGTTTACGGTTGACAATTATTCCAAAGATAGATTTTTTCAACCGGAAATACCGCTTCATGAATATTCATGTGGCAGATTTAACTGATATTGAGGAAAGGTATATATATAATATTATACATCCACCTGACGTATTAAACTCTTTTCCGTATTTTTTTTAAGACACCGTTCTACTTTTCTCAAAGCGAAGAACGGCCGCTTTTTAAAGTATATGTGATATCATATCGTGTTTCGCTCCCATATGCTATAGAGAGAGGAGTTATATCAAGAACTGATATGGCTTTTGTGAAAAGCCCCTCCACCCCGCAAGTGGGATGACTTTACGGCCCTTGTTAATCGAATTTTAGGTTTTAAGTTCGATACTAGATCCGATTAAGTGCGACTCTAATGACATTCGCGGCGGTCGTGTGAAGGGTTCTTACAGGGAAACCGATCCACTAAACGACTCTTTGAGTGCAAATCGTAAGATAAAACTTGTTATTGTGTTGTCTTGCCTTGTTTGGATCGACCGAAAGAATCCACGTGCTGAGAAGTATAGAGATATGTGTTATAGGAGTCTATAGCGAATCCAGCTGTAACTCGGAAGTGACTCGTTCCGGAGCAAGGTATTCAAAGTATAGGATATAGATGTGTATATATATATATATATATATATATATATATATATATATATATATATACTTTATATATATATATATATTATATATTATATATATATTATATATAATATATATATATATTATTTATATATATATAATTTACTTTATATGTATACTTTCATCTATTTGTCCTCCCATTGACGTAATTTGCAGGAAATAAAAAACTTATTCATGTGAAATTTAAAAGGACAATGTGTTATAGATTCATTTTGTTGCATAGACATCATCGAGGTCAATTCTATAAGACCTTATATATAGAAAGTGAAATTCATCGGTTATAAAAGGCCTACGTATTCTGAAGAAAAAAATATGATATAATTTAAGGCATTGTTAAACGACTTGCAGACTCCATTTTGACCTAGTTTCCCACTCCGGAAACAGGGGCGGAGCGACGAGGGGAGGGGGCGGGCGGATTGGTAAGGCGGACTTACGCCTTAAAGATTTGTTAAGAAAAACAGCAGTCAATAAAAGGAACGGTTATTAATTGTGTCTGATATTTCTAATTTTGTGCTTGGAAATTGAAAATACTGCAGCTTTCGGAAGCTTCGTCATTACAAATCCAATAGGGCCTTTCACCCCCCCCCCCCCAGCTAACAAAGATATACCCCATTAATCAGAAATCTTGCCCTCCTACGTCACAGAGGCACATTTACCTTATACCCGAAGTTCATTACTACCCCCCCCCCCCTACCCACCCCTCAACCGTAGTCAATAAGATATCACCATGAAGGAAATCACTTTGAGAATGGCTGACGAATAATGCGAATTGAGCACAAGTGTCAACTGTTTGACTCGCTAGCATATTTGATGACCATACATAGCATTTAAAGCTGTCAGTCATACGTTCATTGTTTCTTATTGTTTCAGAGATGTTTTAGAATGATAGTGTCCTTCCAATAAAAGTTGTCTTCTGACGGGCAAATAATTAATAATGAATGATTTCTGCAATATTGTACATGCAGCTAACCAGTTCCTTAAGTAACAGTTTCACCATGCAGAGGAATTTTGTAACTTCTCTACACATTGTTGCATGTATAGGACATTTCATCTTTTACACATAGTAGTACACAGAGAATGGGTACTGTGGTCGCTTTTCGGTATTCTTTTGGTATTAGTGCCCAGACTCTCTATTTTTGGTGCCTTTTCTTTAAGAAAAAGTGTTTAATTGTATGAAATGCAAAATAGAATTGAATTTTGTAAATTCAACTTTGTTCGGTACTTCAATGTTCGGTATAAAAGTATAACAACATCTAACATAATTCCTATAGCGATTCACTCATTTTACGCATTTACGAGTTCGGCGCGACCGGATCCACTTTATGGTTAGGGATACCATGATCGTCACACCCTGAGGGGGAGGGGGGGGGGAGAATCATTGTTATATTCCTTACTCATCTCTGCAAAACGTCCACATTTACCATTCATTGCAAGATTGTCTTATTAAAAAACAGAACGCAGTAAGCGTCCATTGCGTCTACGAGCGAAACATTCCCGATAAGTAATAATTATGGATAATTGCACAATTTAGCAAGTTATGAAAGGATCTATGAATTAACTTCTGTTAGAGACGTTTACAAAATGAACAGGGTGACCTACTTTATAGAGACGCCATTATTTCTTTCATATTTTATTTTTTTGTTGGAAATTTTACTCCTTTCATAGAATATTATCTATCATTCTGAATAAGTTCACATCTTTTTATGTGTGAATTCTTTGATGTTACTTAAAACTTGAAACATTTCGCCTGTTTCTGTATATCTTAATGTGAGAGCGAGAAAGCGAGAGAGAGACAGAGATTATGTATAAGTTTGGTCCCTGGTTATATAAAATTCTGTTAATATTTCTTACTCACAAGAATTGTGATTGGGTAACACTATTATCAGCGAAGAACATTAATGCATGTGTCAGTGTGCAGACCTATACGCAGTACTTTTCCGTACAATGATAAATGGAACCACATGTAAAATCATTAGAAACAGTGGTTTTGTGCTGAAAAGCTAAAAAAGCTAAATGAATGTCGTTAAGAATGTAGTTATATCATGCGTTCACGTCTAACACGAACGAATTAGTCTTAAACCCTCCTTTCGGCTGACTCTGAGGAATTGGTGCCAACAGCCACGTCGTAATGTTCATCCTGCAGCACAGACTATATACATGTGCAGGGCCTCTTGATACGTAAATCCTTGTTTCTACAATGCTCCACTTTAGCCCAGTTTCATTAAGGGAATACAGACAAAGTGACATCTCTTTCTTAAACATTTCAATTAAGGCCCACAGATGTAGCGGCCGAGGAAAAAACAAAGATTCTTCCAAATTAAGCAACTGTCAAGCAGTAAAGCTGGTTATTTTTGTCCTGCAGAACCGTTAAGGTTATAGAAGCGGTCGAGGACTTCGTGCAAATTTGTAACGAGTAAACACGTTTTTCAATCCGACCGAAAATTTCCTCCCATTTTTTTTCAAGTGTGAGAGGGACTCAGTTTGAGTAAATAATAAGTCGGCGTACTTTAGGGGTTTCCAAAATCAGACGTAGAAAGTAACAAAATCGATCCTTTCTGTACTTCAGAATCGTTATGTTTATTTTTGTTTAATCGACATTGAAACCGTAACTAGAACTCAACTGGTAATGGGGAGGGGAGGGGCAGGGTTAATTCTGTTGCCATGGTTTGGAAACGTTTAATGCGACAAAAGTGGGGACCACAGAAGAAATATAAATATTGAATACAACATGTTAATTTATTAATATTTGTGATGCTTGTGACATTCTTGATACTTAGTTGATCATTTCTACAGACAAGGTCATCTTATAGTATTTAGTTTAAGTCTATATCATTGTGATGTTGTCACCTCTGAAAGAACATACTATAACACACATACATACTACATTCATACATGCATACAAATACATACTATCACTTGGAATACAGGATTGAAAGTTTGCTTAATATACCTTATAGTGCTAATATAAACCCCACAGTGGGTACATCTATAAGAAGGACAAGGGCAAGCTTGGGAACAAAACCTGTACTTTAACTTAAGGGTTCGTTCAAGAAGCAATAGTATTGTCTTACTTCATGTGGAGGGTGTAAAAGAAGACGAAATGGAATAATCATATGACGTCACTCACAGCAGTTTAAAGGACATGATTCCATGTTTGTCCATGTATACCTTTATCTATATATCGATGTAGTTCCTTGCTCTTTCTATATAGTTTCAAATGATGCACTTCGAGGCAATTTCTACTTCCATTGTCTTCCGTCCAGTTACCGTCCACTAACGGCGTCCATGCTCCTAATTTTACTTTACCGTGGGCTTCTGACTATGTTCACGCACTCCGTGCACTACCATATGGATGTTTCTATGTGAGCTGATATGTAAACTTGACCTTCCTGGGGTGCTTGATACTTCCACGCACATCCCCATTTGTCCATGTCCGTTACATGTCTTTGATCACTAGAGAAAACCAAGTGACATTTCATTGCCAACGTTATTTAGTGCTGAAGGCGTCGACATCATGTTTTGCAGCACACAACTCAAGGACAACTATAGAATCTATCAAGCTTTTTTTTTATCCCCTCCCCCCTCTTTCATAAAATTACAATAGAAATCTCGTAAAGGTTGCATATCCCCTACAGCAGTAAGAGTTACCCAGTAAAGGGAGTTATTGGTACGTTTTCAGACAACTACCAAAGAATAGGGGAGAAAAAGGGAAGGACAACGATTTTTATTCATTAACATCACCGTCTTTGAAGACGTAACGAGCTTAAAATCTTCTCGCGTTACTGATTATCGGAAAGTTAACGTAAACGTTTTGCTCTGAGCAAAGGGATATGATTTCTCCAAATTGATAACGAAAAACATGGATTACGTTTTTGCTTCTGATAGGTGGCCCCTCGCCAATCAACTTTTCGCCCCTTACCTCCGGCCTACAATTCTGTCTAGAGGAGGCGTTGATTGATAAGCCACTATCTACGGAGGATGAATTACGAACGTTAAGATATGTAGCCGCACGCGCAATCTCTAGCCATATATAGTCAGGGTTGATGTTACGTGAAATACTTCTCTTATTTGGTCTTTCTACGTCATTCTTCGTCACAATATTGAGGTATACATACGAACACAGCTACACATGTGTGTGTGTGCATGTATGTTTGTAATATATATATATATATATACATATATATATATATCTTTCTAATGCGATTTTATTCAGCTTTCAACTTTGTTATTTTATTCACGTTCACCACACGAATTATTTGGTTACATTTAAGAATTCTGAGAATAAGAATGTAATACGTAGAATTACTTGGTTCATTTTGCTTTGTGACATACAGAGTGTACCTTTAAAACGTAAATCTTTGACGTCCTCCGCTGTACATGTGGCTGGCAGATAGCATCTCTGTGTCAGCATTTTACCCTAAACATTTAGGGAACGTGAGTTATATCTCTAAGGTAAAACGTATATCATATACTATAGAGAAAAGACGGGCCTGTTGCTCTCACAACCTACAGTCACACCTTGTAGAGATGTGGTACAGTAGAAAGGTATATTCGCATAGCGAAGGTTATTAACAATTCCACGTGATACGGCATTTAATCTGCATAATTTTAAAGAGCTCACGTATTATAACCAAACAATACTGATGTCTTTCACTCAAGTTCAGAAATGATAATTAGGAGAAATTAAATTGCCCCATCTTTCTTCTTTTTGGGTAGAACCATTATGTTATCTTTGTTTTTGTTACAACTTTTCGTCGCTTTAATAAAATTAATGTTCATGCCTGATACTTTCATAGTTACGAATGATTCGTTTACTTTTTAAAGTGAGTCAAATCTCGAGTCCTGCTTTGCAAAGGAACGTAGGTAGAGTTTCCATTAGTCAAGGTTGCTGTCTTGTTGATGTTGCTTGACTTTAGATGAACGACAGGCAACATGCATGGTTGGAAGAAACGGCTTGATGGGTTGAAGTGTTGGAATGGACATTGGGAACATGGTGAGGAACATCACTGCCCAACGGTCCTCTCTACAAAACATAATTCGAAAGAACGGTTTACAGCCTATACTGAATCGGGGCACGATCATGCTTTCTGAATTGAGAAACATTATAGTTTGGTATACTATACGCAAAACCTTATCCCCACGCAAACTCTACCATACTATTTGCAGAAACCTGATCACGCCACTATACGCTACGCTATATTGTATGCACTACCGGTGTAGCACTTTTTTTGACACGATGTATGATGAAATCCGCTTAATCTTTTCTGATCACACCACTACGCACGGGGTAATACAAACAGCAGGAAAAACATGCGTCTTTTCTCGAGGAGATTAATATCTCAGAAAAAAAAAGGAAAGAAAACCACTTTGAATTTTTTTCTCCAAAGATTGGGAATCCTTTGAGTCAAACTCTAAAGCGCGCGAGCGTCACTCGTCACCATTCTAAAAATCGTCAGGTCAGTAAGTTCACGTGGAAGCCTTACACTATACTCCTACACTATATAGGTTGACATCTATATCACATTACGGATTTTCACGACGCGCTATATTTAATTCCTTTATTCTGATTGGTCAAACCACTTACGTAGGAGAATGAAGCTCGTCTTTGTACTTAATCCCCTTTCCCCTTATTCTTTTCCAATTCTCTTTTGGGCATGTATTCAACTACAAGTTGATGTTGTTTATTGAAGGACTGCTCTCTACCGCGTCACTCATCAGAAAACTTACATTTTGTTGTTTACATTTTTCGTGTTAAAGTTACCTGTATTATTAGCTTTCGATCACTTCTGTCACTTAACGATGTTTGCGTCACACGCTTTGGATTCTTTCTTTTATAAATAAAGAACATCTACTAACTCGGTAAAGCTTAGACCTGCAGCATCTTATTCCTCTGTACTCTGGTCCCCAGACTCTTAGCCAGACTCTTTGCCAATTACCTTCTCAGTGTTTCACGATGTCAGACGAGAACTCACCGTTGTAAGGATTTGGGAAGTTGAATTGAAAGCAACAGTTTTCTGATTGGATACGAAAGTACATTGATAGTGAGTCGTATACAGGCTGGAAGTTGAAAATATCAATAAAGGGAATGTTAATATTTCAAGTATCGGACGGTTTCTTATCATTGTGTGACCACTTCAATCGATAAATACTCTGGCTTGAACAGGGGTGTAGGTGGTTGGGTATTAGTTCCCCCCCCCCCTCCCCTGACACCATTTGAGTTTATGACCAGCGCTTCTTTCCTCCAAACATATTCATGAGGTAAGGACAGATATTAATACTAATAATATTTTCATTTTTTATGTACAGTAAGACGATAGTAGAGAATAGGGGAGGCCTCACCTCTCATTATTCCCTTTTCCAACTAAAGTAAATAATTAACTTCGGCTCGTCCCGACTCACTAAGATCTGTTTCATCTTGATATTCCTCTAGTTTTGGCATATTTGCATCGCTGCCTATTTTTGTACAGAGTTCGCCTTAACGAGTATTACAATGAAGCAATTAATTGCTTTATCCTTATCAAGCTTAATGCGGAAGTCTTCTTTTTTCATGGAACAGTTGATGACTCTTTTCTAGTCGTTTCTAGTATACAAGTTTACGTGCATACATTACCCGCAAACGGGTTACCCCCTCGATTAATCGGATAACCGCTAATTTGTTTGCATCTACGTCTGCAGTCGTGGATTTGAATTTGACATTCAACTTCATTGAACAGTTGGTGATAACTTGTCCGGCTGTATACACGTTATATCTGTATATACACCAGCCGCAACATGTTATTTCTGATTAATCAATCGATTTTTTTCAAAAAAGCCGAATAGCCATTTAACTCTAAAAATTTCATGGAATTTATTTCAAGTAAATAATACCATTTCTTATCTTGATAGCTTCAACTTTACGTCTATTTATTAAGTACATATATTTTCCCGTTCATATTCCAATTCCAAATTTATTCACCGCTTCAAACTATCCACGATTTGTTCACTAATCTTTCATAAAACCGAAAGCTAATATAACAGAACAAAAATATCAAATATTCTGGGATATTGTTATATAGCTTTTACGTTTCCATGAGCTTCTCTACATAATTTCTGGCGTAATATTAACGGCCTCAGATATCATTAATCTACTCATCCTCAAGAGCTAACAAATATTCAACCATATTTTATTTCATAATTTAAGTCATTGCTCTTTTACACGATTACCATATCGTTTACCAATTTTCTCTCCACAAGTTTCGTTGAAATGATTTTGTTATTTTCGTTTTTCTATACAAGTAACACATCTGGAACTCTATCGCTATATTGTATTCACATACTTGTGCGCGCACTTTACATTTTTGACACAATGTATCATGAAATACGCTTAATCTTTGTTTCATATTTCATATCTTTTCACAGATATTTTAGCCACTGGGTATCCTGCCAGGCTGTAACCGAACCAGTGTAAGTAGTTTAAATTTCTTAATTTTAATGTTTGAAGTGATCGTTTTCAAGTGGAGAGATATATACACTTGCTACTGGTAACTATATGTACGTTAGCAATTACTGTTCGTATGTGACAAAGTGTCATAGAGTCATTCAGCTTAAATCCCCGTAGGTGACGGAAATCTATCCGAAAGGAGCCAAAAGATAAAAAATAAAAAAGTTATAAAAATAGTTAACTTTTCAAAGATAAGCTTGGTAGGCTGGTTTTGGTTTACAGTTATGAAATGATAATAAAAAGTATATGAAAACATTATTTACCAAAAAAAAAATGACTTTATGAACTTTCCGAGGTTTCACACTGTCTATAGTTCAAAACAACAAACTGCTCTAGGAATATTGAAATTAAAATATGAAGCAGAGGGGAAAAAAACGTTTTGTTATGCAGATATGTAATCCATCATTTTGATCTTTGAAAAGATATCCCGGTAGCTGGAATAGATTATTGAACGAAATTTCTGAAACTATATATTCCGCATATTTTAGGTCCAAAACTCATGATAATAGCATTTTGTATGAAGAAGAAATGAATGTTTCAATTTTGGTGATATTTTGATTGCATCCGGCAAAAGCGACATGAATGGGGGTCCTTGTGGCAGTTGAGCTCCAAGAAAAATCCCCCACACCAACCGCACCCCCACCCCCACCCTGCCCAGTAAGTTATTGTTCCACTTGATAGTATGCACATCATTAGACAATGTCGGTGTTGTTTTCTTTAATAGAAAAAAAAATCAATAGATTTTAAGTTTTCACAGCAACTACATAAAGTCTAAACCCTCTCATATCAGTCTCAATTTAACAATGTGTCACGAACTGAAATCTTCCTTGTAATTTTTAAAGATTGCTTAATATATTTGCTGGTTTTTCCATCCCTATATTTTGAGAGATTTTTAGAGACCTTTTAGTATATTCATTAAGTCCTATTTCATAGCACGTCACGATTTGCACCCTTTTTACAGTGAACTTGAGATGTTTTGAAAATGTCACCATCTCATATCATATCACCCTTAACAATCAAGCAGCCAGAAAATAAATCTATTGAAAACTAAAAGATGCAGAATCTAAATAAGCTGGCTAAACCAGTTGCCTAAATTGAATCCCGTCATGAAACAATAAAGGGAGATGTCGTGAATGCCCACCGAGATTTGGTCAAAATATTTTATTTCACACAAAAAATGAGCAAGATTATTTCCAAAAGCCCTGCGGAGTAATCGAGCTATTTCAAGTGAACATGATATACTTCAGCAAAGTTTCAGAAGCTGATGTAGAGAAAAGGATGGAAAACTTTGAAAGTTTAAGAGAAAGGCATAAATGTACAGCGTGAAGTTAAATTTTGCCCTATATTCAAGATATATAGCCTTATATAGGCAGAAAAGAAAAGTGAGCAATCATTTTGCAAATATCATCTTTTCCAGATGTGAAGTAGAAAGAATATCATACCCAAATTAAAATGAAAGGAACTTAATGCAATCGTTCAATTTGGGTCTCTGTTAATATATATATATATATATATATATATATATATATATATATATATATATATATATATATATATATATATATATACATATATATATATATATATATATATATATATATATATATATATATATATATATATATAATTTGCCAATTGCTCATTTAAGGGAAGCCACGCACACTTTTTTTTTAAAACAGAGCATACTCAATTAGTTCTAGCTTTCTGTAAATTGAACAATGATATATCTGTCATGTTCGTTTGCGGTAGGGTAAGAAAAAAGGCCTGGGGTGTAAAAGCTCCACAGTTCAACTTCCTACTTAATATTCGGAATCGATAGAAAAGCTCTCGCATTGAAAGGATTGATATTTTCCTTGAAGAATTTGAATTTCCTGTTAACATTAGCTGCATTTAATCGCGTGTTACTTGAAGAATACAGAATAAACATATATACTGTGCAAATATTCATGAAATTTTACGAGCTGAGAGACGAAAGGCATTTCCCTTGGTGGAACTAATCCTTTTAACACATTTTGAAAGCTAGGCTTTATCTAAGCAAAGTTTTTTTTTTTCATATATAAATATATCTTTTTTTTTTGATTAGCTGCTCTGATTTTGAAATATTAATGCATTGAAGCAAGTTATGCTTGTTCCGCTTTCTAAATTGAAAAACATATATCTCACAATTAGATTCTTCCCAACGGTTTCCCACTCAATTTAGGGAAATAACATCAGATTAGCTGAAACTCCCACAGGAACGGTAGGATGTTTTGAGACAAGACAATTTCGAATCTTCAGTATGTACTGCCTGATGTTTCATCCTTCCTCTCTATCTCCACCTCTCCACCTCTCTCTCTCTCTCTCTCTCTCTCTCTGTAAGTCTCCGTTTCTCCCTGTATCTTAGTTTTCGACAAAACAAGAGGAATTTATGATGCAGAGTCATCTAAACCCTCGGCTTAATCTCATTTTTGTTGGGGGGGGGGGGGGGTTAAGAAACCTCTTGCTAAACAATGATAAAAATTTATAAAGCATGTAGATTGTACATACAAACTTCCTGTTGACAAAATTTTGTACACGATGTCTCTGTTAATGTTTAATTAGTATATTGGTCAAGGATTCATGATGCTTTCGGAGGAGCATGAGAAGACGTATGTGTACACTTTAGTATCAAATAGATCACAGGAAAAAACAAACCCTCCCTGTATGCTCCCTGACGTCAGTGCGATACCCTCACGAGAAATGTGGCTGTCTATGTCAGTCCACAGAAAAGCAAGTTGATAATTTGATTGGTGGGGGATATACGTTTCAGAAAGTCACGTTAATGAACGATAATTACTGGTAATTACGAGCAGGATTTGACGTATGTACATAATTAGAGCAAAGAAATGTAAAAAATAAATAAAAATACAGAGTTGCTGTATGAATAGGGTAAGGGGAGATAGGATTTGTAAAAGACGTGTGACGGGGATGCGAAGGTAAAAGAATTGAACGTAAGATATTGTGAGCAACATATATAAGCATCTGATAGAAATCTTCAAAAACCTTAAGGATTTGGTCAAAAAATTAAAAAACGGTATTTTCCCTGCACTTTTGTGATAGAAAGGATTATATGTTTGATATATGGCTGCTGCTGAAAAGTGGAGAAGCAATAGTATGAAAAGAGAATAACCCCCCCCCCCCCCCCCGCCCTGACTCCCCCCCTCCTCTCCATCATGTGTATATTTTCCCCATTTATCAGTTTCTAAGCCGGAAATGACCAGGGTAAAATTATCAAAAACTCGGATGTCACATGATCATTCTCGACTTGGTTTACTTTCCTGTGCACCAGGTGACAAGGTTAGGCTTCACATTATGTAACACACTGACTGTATGATTACTATAGTTACTATGGGTGTTATACTACCGTATATACCTGTGCATCAACAGATGGAAGTCAAAGGCTAGGCTTGTATAAGCTTAACAAACTTAACATAACGATGCGAAGGCTTGAGAGCAACCAAATACTGCCCTAAACCCTTTAGCACGCGGCAAATGTTCTAATTAAGTGGCCAAGCTATTTTTTCCATTGGTACTCTAGCTCTTTTAAGCTAGCAAACTGAAAGAAAACGAAGAATTTCACCTGTGAGGCAGGACTACCCGTAGACAGTATAAAATAAACAGTTAATTTTTTGTTGGTGATATCTCACCAACCTTCCCCCCCCCCACCTCCCACCTCCCCCCTCCCCATTTTGCTACTGTCTGTGGAGGCACCGCAGGGATGATCTTTAACGTTTATATACATGATGCCACTTGGCTTTCCCTATAGTAAACGTAATGCTGTATATATGTGCCACCGTGCGTATACCCTTCACAAAGAATCATTAGTAAGACCTCCTCACGACTGTTTTATTTCTGTAATTCTTTCGGAATAGACATTTTAACGATCCTTCGTAAAGTGAGTATAATGTTCAAAATGAGTCATCATATCGTTTTCATTTTCGTCCTATTATTTTATTTTCAATATTATCTCACAGATGTCGGTGACTGAATTCTTACCACCGACTACACATCACCAAGAAACTAAAAAAAAAAATTAAAAAAAATGAGAAAAAATATGGAAACGCAAACACGCCAATACACAAGCTCACACATGCAAATAGACTTACCTGGATATGCATATTCATATCTTGCTCTGTACCTTTCTTTGTTGTGCAAAACGTCTCCGTTCGTTGACGTTCGCCATTCTGGCGTAAATTTAAATGTATAGTCATAACTAGCCCAAGGAACTATATATTGTTATCATGCACAGAATTGGGGTGTATGTAATTAATATCAAACTCTAATATGTTATTATTACAACAACAAAAACTGCATTGCATGCCTTTAACTGTTGGAAATATTTCAAACCATTTTTTTTTTTAATTAATCAATCCTTCTTAAAGTAAGTAAATATTTTCACAATATCCTAACTTGAAATTGTATATAAACTTTGTTGAATTTAGTCGTCATGATTTTTTGTCATATATCTTACCTTAGGTTAGCCACGTATCACAAACACGTATAGTAGGCTGCCCAGAGCTGCAACTCGAAGCCTTTATATATATAATCTTTATGAAGAATCTTGCAATAACTACGGGGAGCTGAAAAAAAGAAACTGAATTTAATTAAAAATGGTTATGCAAATATCTAACAATTTTTTTTTTTTTTTAGAAAAACAAATGCAGATCCATCTATGACTTTCTTGACGTTAGGTTATATTTCATATTCTGATTGTCAGTGACAGAGATATTCTGATACTGTTATTTTTGTAACTGAAAAGTTACATTTCGTATTGAATGTGTCATAATATGTCACAATGTGTCACAGTGTGTCACAATGTGACTACATCACGAAATCGTTTCCTTTATACTCTCCCAGCAACAGAGGTCTTGAAAATGGAATAATAACATTTCCTTATTAGTTTGAAATACTAGAACTGCAGGAACAGAATTCCAACTATATATTTTTGAACTGTATAAAATTTTACAGGAGTATGATCCAATTTCGTATCCATTATATTGACAGTCATACTATTGATTCAAACCGCTTGATGATTCGAACTGCGCATGTGCGTTTTGTATAAGTTCCAGGTCAGATCAAACGAGGCAAACACAAAGACATATCCCATTTGCACATAACGTGTCGAATTGAGAAGAACCCTATAATAAAGGATGTGCTCATGGTTTTCCGTTTATTTCTTCAGTAAACAGTTTGCTTGGCTTCATGTAATGAAATTAAACCCTAACTTGATTCTTCGATTTCTCAATTTGCTTTACCCTGTCCTGAAAATATATCATAAATACTATGAATTTGTACGTCACGTGACTGAACGACCTATTAACCCAATTCGTATATTTGTATGTATCCACCCTCTCTTGTAGATTTGTATTTCACTTTTTCCAACACAATATATATATATATATATATATATATATATATATATATATATATATATATATATATATATATATATATATATATATATATATATATATATATATATATATATATGGGGTCCGGCATGCTAAAGGTTACAATATCGTATTATTGCACCTGGCCAATATGATATTCCTTCCCTGTGACAAATGGATTATATGGTGTCCTGTATGGCTTGGCAATTTGATAAATTGAGCAAACCTTTTCATAGACAAGGATCTTGATTAAAAGTCTCTCTTTGTAAAATCTGCTTTTACTTTTTGTGCCTCACAAATGGTGATTTTTTTTTTGTCGAAATGTTGACTCTTCTTTGTCAATATATCTTACATGCCCCTGGCTCTCCGTTATATAATAAGGAATCAATTTACCAATTCACTGGTTGGCCCCACCCTACAACCTAAATCTTTACCCCGAAGGTCATCTTCTACCCTGTCCGTCTTTAAAAAACTAAAATGGAAAGACTTCGCATTTCTATTTATAAAAGAAAACAGAAGAATGAGGAGGAGATATAAAGAATAAAGCCTCCCCCCCCCCAAAAAAAAGTAAAAATAAATAAAGACCAGAATAAAAATCACTTGGGTCTTGTTTACCTAAAAAAAAAGCCATAATATGACACTATCAGAGGAGGTATTTTGAAAGTCAAGAGAAAGTCGAAAACTAGTTAAGCGACATTGATGGCGAAAGGCATATGACTGATGGAATTGTGAACGACCTTCTTATGTCCAAAAAAGAGGATCTTATATTGCAACATCAGTTCTACGTAGAACGGCATTTGGACTTATACTGAACATTATGGAACGCCAAAGGGGTCACGGAATGTGACAGACCAAAAATGTCCATGTTCTACAAGATAGGCCAATGTCAATATGAAAAACTGTTATATGGCTATCCTTAACACACATATGTTGCAGAAAGAAATAGAAGAAATAGAGCAAGGCCACTATTTACATATAATTTATTAGGTTATCTATGGGGAGCTTCAGAGTATCATGTCAGTATTTCGTGACCTCTCTTGGTCCTCATAGAGATACAAAAAAAAAAAGAAGCTTCAACCAATCAGGGACGACGAGAGCCCCACCTCCTTTGTTTAATACTCACTCTTCGTTTCTCCATAAGTATATCATGAAATTTGAGATAACTCTTCCTTCTCCTTTCATTTTCACGGGCATACGTTGACCCGGGCATTCGCGGATGTAGCCTTCTTAACCCCCACCCCACACTCTGCTCTCGTCAGGCCCGTGCAAATGTTGTAACGTTTATTAAATGCAACCTTGCGCTGAAGCTGTAATTTTCATAGAGTTATAGTCAGTTTGAATACCAGCTTTTTGCACCACTTTTTGATTGACAAAAAAAAAAAACACTGCGTACCATTTAGTATATATACGAAACGATGCGTTATATATTGTATTGTCTGATCAACGAGTCCATCTCTTACTCAGTGCACTATATATACATAAATACATACACGCATACATACATATACATGAAAAGACAATTTATTTTGTACAGGACTTGGCGTTAATAGTAATTTGAAAGGAGGTGAGGAAGAGGGCGGGTTTGGTGGAGTGTAAGGTGGATGGAAAGTGGAAAGTCTAGAAGAAGATATGTGTTCACATAAATGAACTGCTTAGCATGTATTCAGTTGTTTAATGACCCACTTCCTCATTCCGCGCCCACCCCCCCCCCTCCCCTCCTTCGTACACTACCTCCTCTTTGCTATCAGGCTCTACTGAGTTACCTATACGTAAGCGGGTTAGGGGTGGGGAGGGGAGGGGAGGTGGAGTAGAAGTCGTATAACATCCCTCACAACGGACAAGCGAGCCCCACCCTCTTCTTGCCACCGAAACTCCCGCCTTTGCGTTTGGATTTCTGCGTTCCATTATTAGCTGGAATTAAATGCAGTGAATTTGATGGGTTGACTAGAAAAGTGACTAGAAGTATCAATGAGTCTTAATTTCCCGGCTCTCAGAATTGAAAAACTTGATCCTTGAGGTGTCATAAAGGCCAGATAAAACCATAACGATAAACCATTAGTATAATGTAACAACCGACATTATACCGATAACTTCATTTCATGCTAATGTTTACCATTCAAGGTTGGCATCACATAGACA
The DNA here is from genome assembly GCF_037975245.1 of Apostichopus japonicus. Taxonomy (NCBI): domain Eukaryota; kingdom Metazoa; phylum Echinodermata; class Holothuroidea; order Aspidochirotida; family Stichopodidae; genus Apostichopus; species Apostichopus japonicus. Next base: position 28,563,739 of record NC_092579.1, read on the forward strand.
AGCCATAATTGGAGAACTGATACAGAATCTACCAAAGTCGGGTATTTAAATTATAGTTTTGTCCACGCAATGTAGACAACATAGAAAAAGCTATAAAAAAATGTATCTAAAAGACAACAAAAAAACATTTTTCATTGTAAGTATCTGTTGATATACTTCATTTTTTATTTCAGACGTTTCCATCGACCGGCCTTCGCTTGGATATCATAAACCAGCAGAAGCAGTACTTCATGACAAATATCAAGAGTATCTATAGACTGACTCGATCAAAACATAATTCCAGGTTTGCTAACTTCAACACAGTTCTTCTGTCAAGATGGGGGAATCGTCTTACTCTTCGTCTTATAACTTTACCGACGATCATAATTACACTTGTCCTAGGACGGAAGGAGTCGATCCATTCTACTTGGCGACGGGAATTTTTTACCAGTGCATCTTCTTAGTCGGAGTCATCGGTAATGGAACGGTACTCTACGTGATCACGAAATTCGCCAAAATGAAGACTGTCACCAACTGGTACATATTTAATTTAGCATTATCCGATATGCTATTCCTGACTAGCATACCGCTATTCTCCATCGCAATCATCTTCGGCGGTTGTTGGCCCTTTGGGATGATCATGTGCCACGTGTCGTTTACGTTGGATTCGCTCAACATGTACACCGGTATCAATTGTCTGGTGGTTATGAGCGTGGATCGATTTATCGCGGTCTGCTGTCCTATGAAAGCATCGAAATACCGCAATCAAAGAACCGCGTTAATTGTGAACGTATCGGTGTGGGTATTTTCACTCATCTGTTGTATTCCTAATATATATATGCACCAATATTACGAGGATCGCATCGCATGCGGTTTGAATTACGAGAGAATCGGCAGTACCGAAGTCGTAGCGACTGTCCATATAGTTTACATGGCCATGATCGGTTTCTTCATTCCGCTAGTGATTATCGCGGTGTGCTATACGTTAATTGTGGTTCGACTGAGAATAGTCAGTATCAGAACAGGCAAGATGGAGAAATCGAGAAAGGTGAATCGACTTGTCTTGGGTGTCGTCCTAGTCTTCATCGCATGTTGGGGTCCATTTTACACGCTACGATTCATTTTCGCCTTGTATTCCCAAATCACCTATGTTTTACAGCCCGCCACCAAGTACCTCTTTAACTTGACCTTAACAATAGGCTACATTAACTCATGTGCAAACTGCTTCCTGTACGCATTTCTGAGTGAAAGTTTTAAGAAGAGCTTTCAAGCTGCGTGGTTTTGCACCAGAAGTCGAGATATCAATTCGGACCTTACAAATTCGTCTGGTTATGTCCTTCGAGGAGGAAGGAGAGAGAGGATGCTTCGAAAGGAAATGGATAAACTTGGCTGCTTTCGCAAATGGTCGAAATTGAGGACGGACGACGGGAAATTTGACGACGATAATTACTTATCTGGAGTTCAACATAATTCGTATCCACTCACTAGTCTTACGACAGCCGTTTCTGATGCATGTCGTTCACAAGAATGAACTATTGTTAACTGTTTGTTCGCAAGTTAGGAAAGTTGTTCCTTAATGACGAGATTATACAGGTCGACAAGGTGGTGACGAAAGAGACGCGGGGAAAAGAAAACTTGCCTGTTAGCCAGGCGTTCAGTGAGAATCATGTAACAGCTTCACTTCAGTCGTTTTGTTTTTTATGACGGCTCATCATGGGAAGGAAGAAAACAATGTTGTATTGATTTCTTATCTGCGTTTCTTAAACTGAACACGATAGAAAAACTCGCGCCTTTTTCGTCGAGAGTTTTTATTTTCCTTACTAAATGCCAGCTGCTCTCGAAATTTGCCATTTGTATTTCAAAAGAGAATACATTGTTGTAAAATCATTAGGTCACTGCCGCACTTAAGAGAATATGACATGTGTATACATATGTGTCGAAAGCTGCTTAAAAAAAAAATCGTTTAAACTCAAAAGCATCCGTTTCTTAAAATTCGACAAAACTTTCATGTAGAGTAATGCTTGGACTGCACAAGGCATCGTGGTGAGATACTGGGGGGGGGGGGAATGTGAACTGCGGTGACTCCTGTGATCAGTTTTCACGAAATTAAGGGAAATACTTTTGGTCACCCTCTCTATTGTCTCAAATAAGCAATGGTATCAACAACAACAAAAAGTATTATATTAGTACCAATCACTTACACCGCTGAGCAGCTGTGAGCAAAACAGTTCAATTCGTAATGGTCGTGCATATTTATTTTTATCAGTCGGCAAAGTCACTGTTATAACGTTAGTCTAGTAGGTTTGGTAATGCGTATTGTGATAGGCAACGAAGATATCAGATCAACAGTAGATCATTTATAACTATCATAAAAGTTAGTATGATAGGTCCTCTGGCTATACAATCGTGTTTTTAGGGACCTTTTTTGGGTTTCACCGTTTCACCCTGTTTCAATACTTTGATCCTTTCTTTGGTTCACCAGTGTTAATTTAAGTCATCAAACGACATCGTGGCCAAAACAAAAAAATTATTATTATTATTATTATTATATATATATACATATATATATATATATATATATATATATTAACATGACGCCACAGACGCCAGTATTTCTTCATGCATGCATTATGAATAAACTGTTTCGCTAAGTTAAAAGTACTATTTACCCATATTTTTATATTTGTATTTAGTCTTGTTAATTATTTAGTTTTGCCGATTTTTCATCATGATGTGCCGGAAAGGCAAAAAAAAAATAGATTGTAGTTGATTTGGTTAATTTTTTTGAATGAATCTCTCGATCAATTAATGTTCTTTTTTTCATTATGAAGATGGTTATTCTCAGAAAAGCTCATTTTTTTTCATAAAAGTTTATATTTTCTTTTCGTAATAATTGTCTCTGTAAATGTCAAAAATAATGTAAATCATTCCATTCACTTCAAATTTCGTATAAAGGCAGAATTCAGATATTTAAATATTTAGTTTTATCATACGAGCCACTTTTGAGTGAGTTTAGCGTATAGTAAACATGGTAACAGAACACTATGAATAATACGCTATAGGGGTCGATTTAGGCTGGGCGAGACTAAAAACTTTTTTTTTTATTTACCTCATTTGCAAGATGTGAATGCCTTGTTTACGGAATGAGAAATGTAAAAAGTGGTAACGGGTGACGGGCAATGACAGAGTGGTATGAGATGGAGAAGGGCGGTTTAAATATTAGTAAGTCGCCGTGTTTTTAAGTTATAGAGAAGGGGGTGTCTATTTAACCCCCATTTCATCAACCACAATCACGTATGGTATGTACAGTGACTCTCGGAACAATTCTGTACTATGCAAAGTTCGTCGTTTGTACATCCATTATACGAGTGCAGCATGGCATTTGTATATGCTGTTTATCCTTTGTCAAAGGTTTTGAACGGCGCATGTTAATTGGCCAAACGGATGAATATTTCGTTAAGTGGACTTCACATATGCGGTTACTGGCAAAACCTTATGGGGTTAGGGTTAGTTGATGAAACGTATTTTTGTGTATTATTTTTTTTTTCAATTATTTGTGGTTTCTTGTGATGTAGTTTAATATTGTTTTATCATGGGCATGGACTTGGAATTGAACCTTGGTGGGCTGGGAATCTTTTATTGCGTCCTTTTCCTTCTTCTACTTCTTCCTTTCCTGTCCTAACATCTTCAGAGCTATACACGTCATAACCACGTCACGCCAGTCCAAATCAAATAACCATTAGTTGAAACAGACACGACTTCCGGCCGTTTGTCAAATTTTAGCACGTTGTGATTAATTAGAAATGGTTCTGCTCTGTGTTTATTTGTTTGAACACGGGAATGGATGGAAAGGACTGTATTAACATATCTGTTTACATATTTAGCATCTAATATTGCCAAGAAACAGCACAGATCATAATATTCTGTTTTGGTATCAGTATCAATCATATAGACTAACCTATACTAACCTATTACAAATTATGGTTTCATTGCGAAATTTACACGTGGTTGCGCTAGTGACACACCAAACTCAGAAGTCCGTCTAAAATGTTTGTCAGTTTGCAATTAAGACCAGAACAGTGTCATTTTTGCAGTATCGAATTTGAATACTAAAAAGTGTACTTAATGTTCAATCGATGACATGGGCGCAATTAGCGTGTCAGCAGGAAAGGAATGTTATAGAGGGGGTGGGGAGGGGGTGGGGAGGGGGTGGGGCGTTGGAGGGAGGTAGACAAGATCTTCGAAGGACACTCTGTTTTATCAGGGTGACAAAGTTAGTAAGAAGAAAAGACGAAAATAATCAACTGAACCTGCCCTACCCAAAACACAATCATGTTTCAACGCATCCCCCAACGCACCCCCAACCCCACCGTCTCTTCCTTGTCCAGTGGAGAATTGTCTTGTGATGTCATTCATGCTTGGTGTTAAATCTATAAGAAAATAACGGCAGATGGCTTACATGCGTTTACTCGTTACGGACTTAATCCTTGCTAAGAAGTCTATACTATTATTTATTGACGTCTTATGTTTATTGTGACATGGCAAATATTATAATTGAAATTTTTTGAAATGTAAATAAAAGCATGCACAGCGTTTTTAAATGCAAACGTTTCCCTTATTTTAATTTTCTTATTTCGCTCGTTTCATTGACCTTTTTCATTTTGATGTCAATCTGTGACCGTATACACATGAGAGTGCAAATTACCCAGGAATATTTCCGGCCTCTTCGCCGCCGGTCAAGATTTTATGTTGTGTTCCCTTAATCTATAGTCAATGAAATGTTATCTCATCATTGAAAGGAAAGGTGCCTCAAAAACATAATTTGCTACTTTAGTCTCTCTCTCCTCCTCCACCCCCACCCCCCCCCGCACCCCACCTCTCTCAAATAGAGTGGTGTTATTAGAAAGAATCTTTAAAGTTGTAAATACAAATGCGAAAAAAAATATGAAGGCTAAAAAAACTTGTTAGATCTGCATCTTAAAGTCAAAACCATATTTCCATATAAGGTTTGTTTGGCAAAAATATGCATTTTTCTGGTGATATTGTGTGAATGCATCTGAATGGCAACATCAGAGAGAATGACGTCATCATAGCAAAGGGACTGAAAATGATTAAGTTTTTCATTATAAGATAAAATTCACTTATCAACAGAACATAAAGGAAAAAAAAAACATTTCGATAAGAAAGTGTCATTTTGAAATTCTAAGTACAGAGAACAATTTATCACAGTTTTTAAGAAGAAACACATCAAGACGATTATTGTAAGAAATTAAAAGCTTTAAGGAACAGATCATGTTACTGTTTTTCCGTTTCCTATAGAGTAAAGGGAGGGGGTGTCGAGGGGGTTAGCCATTCAAAAAAATAAGTGACATTTAATCAACCACATCTCAAGTTACAGGGACATACATTTCAGATGCGAATTTCAAAGAGCAGCGTTTTTTTCTTTTACGATAAGTGTTATATTTTTATGCCTCGGGAATATCCATTTACTCAGGAAGACATTATTGTAACTATACGGGTTTGTTATAGTTAAGCCCACCTCTGGCATATTACACGACTAATCACGACACGGCCCAACTCAAACCCCTTAACCTAGCTCTCGATAGTCGTGAAGATCCCCCTCCACCTCGCCACCCCCCATCCCACCAACCCACCCCCCCGTCGTATATGGCAAGCCATATGGGACAAATTTCGCATAATATATCCTCGGATAAATACGTTGTTGTTTTTGTTGTCTAGATCAAGTACGTTTGGCCTGGGTATGCGTCAATTTAGACTATAACTCTGCAATCTCTCATTGATTGCACTGTCGAGGCTACAATGTTATAAATCTCGAAACTCGTTTGTGAGAAGCTATAAGACATGTCAGTTATTGTCTGATTTAATACGCGTATATATTCGAATTAATAAGCGTATATATTCGAATTAATCCGTACATATAATAGATTTAATACCCATATGTATATTCGAATCAATACGTGTATATATTCGAAATTAATACGCGGATATGTTTAAGCCTTATGATTGGCTAATAATATATATACGCGCATATATATTCGAATTAATACGCGTATATATTCAAATTAATATGCGGGTTTATTATGCGGAGTTTGTTCCACATGGCTTGCCATGTACGCGTTGAGTCTGCAGGACTCGTTTAGTCGGGCAATATGCGACCGAGTTCCACGCGCATGTATATATGAATGACCGTTCTAATTTCCGGATTCGATTCTGTTGTCCACTAAACCCTACAACATCAAACAGATATAATGAAACTTTACCGGTCCAAGAAACCTCCAAGAGATGAAATTGACAACGCAAAAATCACAACGGCAGTCAATTAGACATATGCCTGGTCACGAAAAAAATGAAATTTCCTATTTTATGAACTACAAAAGAAAAATTTTCAAGTTATATTATGTACGCGATATAATTATTTTTGAAAAGGTCAGCGTTATACTTCCGAAGCACAAAGCGATGATCAAATTATAGTTGTCTTTGCATGCTGCGATCTCTCTGATTTGATGACTTCGCTTTTATATATTTCGTGTTCTGTTAAAATTTTTGAATAACTGTCAGTCAGCAACAGACAAAGTAAGATGGAAAAGATGGATAAGAAAGAATATTGCACGTCGTAGGAAAGTCATTTGAATTAACTGTATACGAGTTAGTGTTAAACCGACCGAGATTTTTTTTTTTATCTAAAACAAACCAGTATTCGACAGTGTAGAGAAGCAAGTAATACGAAAGGACTGTGTAACTGCATAATCCTTGATATCTTAAAAAAAATAAATAAAAAAAAAACTGTTTTGTACTTGCACACAGAAAATGTCGAAATTTTCCTAACAGAAAGTATGATTCTCTGATGTGTTTCTACTATGAAATGGTAGTGAGCTTTCATATTCCCATTATTCCTATCATTATTAAAGTTGGGTAGAATAATACCAAATATTAATTTTTTAGAACAAAAGGTTATAGCATAACAAAACATAACCATTTCCTCCATTATCGAGATAGTTGCTATGGATACCCGACCAGTCCGTGAACGTTCCTGTCTATATAAGGCCATGCCGGAATTAGTTTTCAGCTACAACACATTTTTTCCATCATTACCTGATTACATTAAAGAGTGGAAGACTCAAAAATAAAGAAAAACAAAATAATTTGTTAACTCCAGAGAAGCTAATATAAAGCACCGGAACAAGACAAGACAACAGGAAGGTAACCAAGGACAAAGCAAAATGACTTTCTTTGTTTTCAAAATCATAGTTGAAAGCAGCCTAGTGCTGTTAATAGAAAAACATGTTATCAATTTTATGCAATATATATATATATATATATATATTTTTTTTTCCACAAATCCACAAAGAAATGAAAATGGGAAAAAAAGTCGCACACTGTCGTCCGATCACGACCCGCCTTAGTGTGACCGTCGTAACGTGGAAAATCGTGAATAGTCGGGAAGTGTGCGTGTGTCCTGTTGTGTTTTTTTGATTGGCGTCTTATTGGCTTCACATAACACCGTCTCAGTGTAAAGGGAGTGAGATTGTACAATGGATCAGCTTGTGTGACTTTTCTTGAATATGTTATAGCACGTTGGGCCAAAATCGAGGGTGACATACCAGATTTAACGGATCTGCGAACCTTGACTGCGTGGCTATCTAAATTGTTGAAACGAACGTGTCATTGAATACGGTGTTTGCAACATAGAAAATCAAACCTTGTGCTATCATTGCAGGCAAATCCGCGGTTCGAAACAAATTTGTAAATGAATAAGGGCTTAAAAGAAAATGGGACTTCGTATAATTACTTGTAAATGTCAATCACGCTCTCTGTCAAACAGGTGCATTTCAGAATAAAAGATAAACCGGAGGTCCAGAGTTTCATGCGCAAAACGCAAACAGACTGTCCTTGTTTTATCCTTTCTTTTCACGTGCCTCGTCACAACTTTAGAATTAAGTCCACCGGCAACATGATTATAAGTTGACAGTTAATTTAGTAAAGAAATTGTTAGTTCTGTCTTTGTGTTGCCGTTCAGAAATGTAAAGTGGACTAACCGAATTGCAATCCCTAACCAACCAACTCACAGACACGACAGCTATGCAAGATATACAGCATTCCAAGAAAAATTACACGAATAAGAGACGTTGCTAAGGAAGTGTTCTTTCAAAATGGCGGTAAGTCAGTAACATAAAACTTGAGTGAGTTATACGCTGTTCGCAAACTAAAACCTCATTTTCACTTTTTTTGTGTCAGGTACGAGTATTTTAGTCGGTGGGTGAAAGTGGGGACTTTTTATTGTGTGGGGAGGGGGAGGGAGGCATAAGAGGTTAAGTTGCTTAATCTTAAACCTTACGGTGTCATGTTAACTATAAAGGACATAAACAAACACAACTACAACTTTTTTTTTGGCATTAAGTCATAATACGTTCACATTTTTTTTTCAAATTATCAACACCTTCGTTTGAGAATTACCGATATATCTAAAACGAGCGTGGTTATTTAAGTGTGATTGATAAGGCTATATATACACATAGGCCTAAACAGGTACCTGGAAACGAGGGGCATATAGCCTTATACAACGAACGTATTCCCTTTTCACTTTAAATAGAGGGGCGCAACCATATCTACTTCAGGGGGCTATATTCCCCTCCCCGAATAATGTAGCCCATCCCACCCACCCACCCCCCCTGGAGTCAGAATATTTCAAAAATATCTTATGTTCAATAAATACATAGCTGATATAACATTTATATGAGGTAACACCTAAGCAGTCGAGGATTCTTCAACATAGTTTGAAAAGTTGCAAACTATGTTCTAAGCACCCTCCATTGTACCCAAAAGTTTTCAAAGGGGAGACCCCTCCCCTGGACGATTTAGCATCTTAACCCCCCACCTCCACCCTCCCACCCCAAGTAAGAGAAAAGGTGATTGCGCCTGTGCAGATATACGCATGAATTATATCGGTTACGGTGAACTAAACTGGACTGACGCATGTTAGCTACCTGAAGTAAGTTAAATGAAATTCAGCTACAGACTTATGTATCCCTAACCAACCTTTAACCTGATCATTTGTTGTATATATTTCTTTTGAAAGTGTATATATTCCTGTTACAGGTGTATATATTCCTGTTAGAGGTGTATATAGTCCTCTAAAAAGTATATATATATTCCTTTTATAGATGTATATTCACTTTACAGGTGTATATATTTCATTTCATTTCATTTTTTTGTTTTTTTCTCAGTGTACAAAAATTGAAATAGTGACAAAGTAATATTACTTACAAGGAGAATGGAAGTGATCTATAAAACCTTGGTAGACTTAACTAGTAAAGTCACTCCCGAGGAAAGAGAGACCAAAACATATAAACTAATAAACAAATAAAAGAAAAAGAAATTCCTTTTACAGGTGTATATATTCCTTTTACAAGTGTATATATTCCTGTTACAAGTGTATATATTCCTGTAACAGGTGTATATATTCCTGTAACAGTTGTATATATTCCTTTTACAGGTGTATATATTCCTTTTGCATGTGACTATATTATATCCACTAGAAAGCCTGTGTAAGATGTAAGGGGATTATTAGACAAGGGATGGAGAGAAGAAAAAATCCCTTGTCTGCTAATCCCTTTACATCCATCTCTTTGTGTTCACCATGCTTATTAACCTGTCTGTATTCTGTGCGTGTTTTTGTCCCTTCTGTTACTGTTATTTGTCATTTAGCCTTTGAAGAAGATCCTGCTAGGATCGAAACGTCAGGCCAACTTACTTTTACACAAATTAAAATCCAGAAAGACAACTAATGCAAAGTCGCGGTAAGACATCTTTCATTATGTATGAATCTATGAACGGTCATATTGTACAAAGGGGTTGTACAATATGTATGTATGTATGTATATGTGATCTTCCCGCAAGCAGGAACTCGCGAAAGAAGCTGTCGGCGGGGAATCGAACCGGGGATCTCATGACTGGGAGACGCCGGCGTTAACCACTAGGCTATACACTCCGCGAGTGAAATACTGTACATTTCATGTCAAATTTCGCAAATACCACGCATCAACAACTGTCTGCTTTTTGAAAAGAATCATATCACACCGACTGATTGATCAGATATTAAAATTAATACAGATCAAAGAGCATGCCTTACTTAACTCATATGGATGAGGACCATACGGTGCCAGGTGCCAAATGCACGTTCCAGCTTTATTATTTTTATATTACACACGCGCACACAAATGTTTACTACACGAATAGATGTTAATGTCACGTTTAGTTTAAATTTACAAGCAGAACACAAATGCTATTTTTGTGTTTCACTTCACATCATTAATAACTTACAAAGTAAATATCACGTTAGGTCCATTATGACTCATTTTCTTAAACATAATTCATGAGGAGATCTGAAAATCTGAAATATTAGCGTTTTGCATATTATATATACCATCAAGAAAACTAAAACAACTAAAACTTACTGCTATCTACACATTCTGCAATCTTGGCAAAACGTGCAAATATCGGCAAAATTACAGTTTTATACAGTTATAACTTTGTAACAAGTACGGTAGGTTAATTAAGACCCATGCATAACAACGACATGAATAATCGAACTTTATTTCGTGACCTCTGCCGGTTATATATGTGTAGTTAAGACATGCCCTAGTCTGTTGCAGCAAGTGTAGCAAAGGACACTATGTTGGCTATACAAATACATGCATAATCGAAAAACTAGAACCGTGAGCTCTGGCGATTTTAAAAGTGTAGCAAAGCACCATGTCGGCTTTCAAGTGTAGCACATGTGGACAGTGTATGTAGGCGATGGTGAATAATCGAGCTATACATGACCTCGTGTTTTTTGATATGGCAAAAATGAACTACAAAAGAAAAATTTTCAAGTTATATTATGTACGCGATATAATTATTTTTGAAAAGGTCAGCGTTATACTTCCGAAGCACAAAGCGATGATCAAATTATAGTTGTCTTTGCATGCTGCGATCTCTCTGATTTGATGACTTCGCTTTTATATATTTCGTGTTCTGTTAAAATTTTTGAATAACTGTCAGTCAGCAACAGACAAAGTAAGATGGGAAAGATGGATAAGAAAAAATATTGCACGTCGTAGGAAAGTCATTTGAATTAACTGTATACGAGTTAGTGTTAAACCGGCCGAGATTTTTTTTTATTATCTATAAACAAAACAGGATTCGACAGTGTAGAGAAGCAAGCAGTACGAAAGGACTGTGTAACTGCATAATCCTTGATATCTTTGAAAAAAAAACATATTTTGTACTTGCACATAGAAATGTCGAAATTTTTCCTATCAGAAAGTATGATTCTCTGATGTGTTTCTACTATGAAATGGTAGTGAGCTTTCATATTCCCATTATTCCTGTCATTATTAAAGGTGAGTAGAATAATACCAAATATTAATTTTTACAGCAAAAGGTCATAGCATAACAAAACATAACCATGTCCTCCATTATCGAGATAGTTGCTATGGATACCCGACCAGTTCGTGAACGTTCCTCTCTATATAAGGCCATGCTGGAATTAGTTTTCAGCACAACACATTTTTTCATCATTACCTGATTACATTTTAAAAGTGTAGCAAAGCACCATGTCGGCTTTCAAGTGTAGCACATGTGGACAGTGTATGTAGGCGATGGTGAATAATCGAGCTATACATGACCTCGTGTTTTTTGATATGGCAAAAAAAAGAACAACAACAACAGAAACGTATTTATGTGTTGATATATACCTGTCGCTACGCTCTGGTCCTCCTCCATATGCAGTAGTACTTTTCAGATTCATATAAAATCGCATTATTAATCATTGATTGAGCCATAGGTCGACTCACTGGTTGACTTGTTGATATAGGCCTATTTATTGTTTTGGTTAAACTTGCTGACCAGACCGAAGAAACGGTCCTTACTTAAGCAATTATTGCGTTTGGGCGAGACTTGCGTGGGGGTAGTGTAAATTAAGCAAACCCATACCGAGCGTTTGCTAAACTAAGATTACAGTCGATCAAACGAAGACACCCTTTTTACAGATTTATTTCACTTAAAAATGGAGGTTAGTTAAAAAGAAAATAATAATGATTAATTCCTTACAATTCTCAATATTTCGTCGCTCAGCTCATAATGTTTTTTTTTCATGTTTTTTTTTTCATGTGTATAGGTCTATATGCAAAGATATTAATTACTTTCCAAATAATTGCATGAACTGCAAATGCTAATCTGACATTAGAAGCAAAAAGTAAGTCAAAGGCTTTATGACAGAACCGTCAGAAAAAAAGTAGTGCAATAATGAGGATGTACTTTCGAACTTGCTTGCATGCAAAACCTTTCTTGACTCAATGTGTGAAACGAAAAGCGAAAGGGGTGGGGAAGGTAATGGGGGGCGCGATACTTTGAGACTTATTATACTATAGGAGTCGCTATGCCAACAAAATGTATACGTAAGGCGAAATGATGACGTAGAGAAAACTTTGATTTCTCAAACCAAATATTTTATTGGTTTTTCTACATACGTGTATTTGTCTTTGTTTAGTTGCAATTGAGCAGGATTTAGAAATCTGTAAAGTGATTTTCTCTCTGTTTCTCCACCTCTCTCTCTATCCCTCTCTTTCTCTTTTTGTTTTGTCTTTCCCTCTGTGTCTTAACATTTTATTTCCGGAAACTACAAAAAAAGAAGCGCATTAACTGTGCCATTAACTAAGGAAGTAGCTAATCAATAGCCCATCTCCAAAAAAAAAACTTTGTTATCCAAGGATTGACCAGCATAGACAGTCGGTATATATCGGTATATATGTATGGGGGGAGGTGTGATTTCGTGTAGTCTTGTTCAACCATGTCTGAAACTTCTCAAGCTCAAATTCAGATAGATTAAATCCCCTCCTGTCCCATGAAAATGACACGCGATCGATCCTAGCTAGGCTGAAGAAGATGAGTTACACGGCTCGAGTCCTCATGCGTAATGGCATCGACAAGAATAGGAAAAGAGGCACATGTTCGAAGATGCGTCGGCTGTTTATATATATATATACTACACACACACACGTAAAAAAAACAACAGAAATGTTCTTACACTTTCTCGAGGAGTCAAGTTGAAAGCCTAACATTATTTCTCCTTCACAAGTGATGAGTTCTCTTTATACATATCTTGTTTTTTTCTTCTTAACGAAATTGATAAGATACCAAGGGTTCCCAATGGTCAACCAGCGGGCCAAGTACTCTGGTAATATTACAATTCCGCCCCCCTCCCCACCGGAAGAAACATAATCGACTCACAAATTTCCACTAAACTGGTTTGCGAACACTTATAAGACCTTGGATTCGAGAAAAACCCCAATTTATGTACAGTGAGATTTTGACGCTATCTAGCTCTAGATCTAGCCAATGTTCGCCCCTCTCCCCCTCCCCTCCCCTCCTCTCCCCTCCCCTCCCCCTCCCCCTCTTAGAATATCTATAGAGAAGCCCGTCGTATGCATTAGTTGTACTTGCTACAGTGTAAAATCTACGAATAACAAATCCATCAGCAATGCTCCTTCAAGTAAATTTGTTTAGTAGTTGATGATCATCATGGCTTGCATAAAACATTGAACAATAGGCCCCTCTCTCTTTTAATTGTAACGTAACTGATTTTTCTCACAACATGACGTCACAATATTACATTTGCATATTCTATCAGCTGGTTCATTATTCCAACTGCGCATGCTCGAAGTAAAAGCGTTGTTGAGGCTTTCTACACGGACGGTACTTATAAAAAGTGGCATCTGCGGTGATGATATGATTTCTGTTGCAGGTTTAGCAACTAACGATTAATGTAATATGTGACTTATTTTATAATGTCAAACGAGCATTTGAATCACCGACAGGAGGCATTGATTCTTAGAATCAAGAAATCATTAATTTTGTAACCATGGCAACAACAACTTCATTTATCTATCACTTTGAATAAAATAACAACTTTTCCGTCTCCACAGGATATTATATACTCATCGTGACAAGTTAAGAGACGAGAATACAAACAAGAAATGGTTTCATCGAAGAAAAAAAATCAATGATAAACAAATGAAAACAAAGTAATTAAAAATTGGCGTTGCTTTGCATCTGGAAATAATTTGGACAGTATAAGGTATAAGTTTAAAGTTTGAAGTTTAAAAATTAAATGAGCATATTTACCAGTTTCAATACGACGCTAGCTATTGGCAAAATAACATATATATAGGTTAGTAAGTAGTAGTAAGTAGCCTACCGATCAACAATACCATAAATTCGTGAGCCTAACAAGCGCTCATATACATATCATACCTTCGCATAGTCTTAGGTTAAAAATATGACCTTATGCTCAAAGGTAGTAAAAGGGTCTACTAATGAAACGATTTAACTGTCAACGAATTGTGATCGTTTTCATAGAAGAATATAAATGACAGTGTAACATTTTCCGCCCTACTCCCCACCCCCTCCCTCACCCTCGCAATTAACACCGTCTCCTGTGATGTGTTGTTCTTTTATGTGACTATTTACTTTTCGCTTTGAGGGTATACTATCTCCATCCGTGAAGGATTTCCATCACTCTATACGCCGAACCTTGCGCAGGATATTATAATAGACCAGTGGTCCAAGCATCAAGTACTTAACGTCAAAGTTGGTACATCCTATTACTGACCAGTTTACGCTTTTCTTGGAAGGTTATAAGAAGGACTAATGCTCGCAAATTTATGCTGTTCCTACGTGACAAACCCTCCTGTAACTTTAAACACAAAAATCGATAAAGGATCTTAGTTAATTTGGAGTATTTTCCTAAATTGGCGCCAAAACCACGATCTTTTCTCTCTTCAGTTTCCGGAAACTGACCGTTTGCATGTCGAGAAGTATACGCGTAAATGAAGACCTGCTGTTATTTGACAACGAAACAAGATTAAGAAAACCACTTAATCTATTTCGATTACTAAATTTACTCTCAATCATTACATTACTGTTCTCCGTGACAGATGTATTCCTTACTTTCTTGTCTTGTCCATTCTAACTTATTGAGTGAGGTTGGCCGTTGTTATGACAAAGCAAATCCAATTAGTATGTACAAATCACGATAATAACAACTATATTTATATATGTATATATATATATATATATATATATATATATATATATACAAAAAAAAATGTATATATGTATTTGTATATATATATATATATATATATATATATATATGTATATATATATGTATATATATATATATATATATATACGCTAGGTATAAAAGCTACATATTCCTTTTATATGTGATGTACTTTTGTGTCATTGTTACATTTTCTGTAATAAATGGACAATCATGAATGACTGTTTGCTTTCTCTGTTAAGTAAAACTCCAACATTCACGCAGTAAAAACAATCAATCTTATACCTTTTTTTTAACACCTTAGTGGAAGTTGACAATGGAACCCTGAAATTATAACATCAAATATTGTCGAATTTCTATAAAATCAACCCAACAATAAAATGCTATAAATAAGCTTTTTCTAAGACAATTGTATATAGCTGAAAGGTGATGTGCAATGTAAACGTAGTATAGTCCTTACTCTATTTATCTCTCCTTCCACCCTCTATGCCTCTCTCATATCCCCCCCCCCTCCCCCTCCTCCTCTACCTCTCCCTCCATCCACCTCTCTCTCTTTCTCAAAGTTCTCTTTCACCAATGTTCTGTAACTCGCTTTCTCTTTTCATGAACCATTTACTCTCATTTTATTTGTTTGACAGTTTTTTCTTTATTTTTCGACGTTTATTTCTCTTTTCTTTTTGGTAATATTTTTTTTACAAGAGCGGTGATATACGTTTCGTGCTAAATAGGAAAGCGGAAGCTTCGAAATTGATGATTAAATTACAATCATATTTCCGTAACATACTTATCCAAACAAGGTCATTTAAATTGGGGACCTTGAATTCAACATGGCAAAAATGGCTTGTTGGAGAGTTATGTTTTTGAATTCCTTATCTTTGATATGACTGATAATATTACACCGAGATAGAAATACACCTGCATCTTTGCAAACTTTTAAAACGAGGACAGAGTTATTATTATTATTATTGAAACGAAGATTCCAAAGTTTAGCTGTTTTACTTGTTTATCCAACATTTCAAGTGTCCATTTGAAACCGGAGAATGCCAATACTTCCCCATTTTATTATCTCATACACCAGTGACTTCATTGACCAATATTTTCCAGCAATTACTTACAACATTTAGTTGCTATATACGAAATAATGTTTTTTCCTGCAAAGTTTATCTCATGCTGCTATGGGTAACTTGACGAAAGTAAAGTTTTAAGTGTTTTCTTCGTGAGACTTTTTTCATTTAAGTAGAAAGCAATGGAGTACTTTGTCTCAGATTTCTGGATTTGTACTCGTACTCAGATTTGTGGATTTGTACTCGTAATCAGATTTGTGGATTTGTACTTGTAATCAGATATCTGGATTTGTACTTGTAATCAGATATCTGGATTTGTACTCCTAATCAGATATCTGGATTGGTACTCCTAATCAGATATCTGGATTGGTACTCCTAATCAGATATCTGGATTGGTACTCCTAATCAGATATCTGGATTGGCACTCCTAATCAGATATCTGGATTTGTACTTGAAATCAGATTAATGGATTTGTACTTGTAATCAGATATCTGGATTGGTACTCCTAATCAGATATCTGGATTGGTACTCCTAATCAGATATCTGGATTTGTACTTGAAATCAGATTAATGGATTTGTACTTGTAATCAGATATCTGGATTTGTACTCCTAATCAGATTTCTGGATTTGTACTCGTAATCAGATATGTGGATTTGTACTTGGTGGATTTGTACTTGTAATCAGATTTGTGGATTTGTATTCCTAATCAGATTTCTGGATTTGTACTCGTAATCAGATATGTGGATTTGTACTTGGTGGATTTGTACTTGTAATCAGATATGTGGATTGTACTTGGTGGATTTGTACTTGTAATCAGATTTGTGGATTTGTACTTGGTGGATTTGTACTCGTAATCAGATATGTGGATTTGTACTCGTAATCAGATATGTGGATTTGTACTCGTAATCAGATATGTGGATTTGTACTCGTAATCAGATATGTGGATTTGTACTCGTAATCAGATTTCTGGATTTGTACTCGTATTCATGGTATTTGCAATACTATAGTATAGGAACTAATGCTATAGTTTTATATTGGTACTCATACATCTTGTCCAGGAACTCGTACTCACGCTGTTATACTCGTACCACAAGTTTGATTCAGGAGTGTCATTGTAGGTGCCAGTGAACTCTTAATTCACTTAATTTAGCCTGCTCCAAATAGATTTGCCATTCGGGAACAATTTCGGGGGAGGGGGGGGGGGGGGACTTTTTGACGTCTATTGGTGTGACTTTAATGCCAATTGTTATACTATTCTACGAACCTTGATATTAATCAATTATATATTCAATTGCTCTTATTTAAGAACAAAATTTATATAATTAATGAAAAAGCAAAGTAAACTAAACCGAATCTCATTGCGCCATTGCGGTCTCGCAATCGATCCGCCGACCCCCGGACCCCCGGACCCCCGGACCCCAGAACCCCCTAATTCTAGTACCCCTGAAGCCCTATACCCCGGACCCCCGGACACCCGGACCCCAGGACCCCCGGACCCCCGGACCCCCGGACTCTATTAGTTTGGAATGTTTGACTTCAAAACAAAGTATTTGTCAAGCAACTACGTTGTCATGGTTACGTATTTTCACTTCCAATTACGTCGAGTACCTCATTTTCACGCAGTCAATGTATCCGTTACTACCTTACATTCATTAACCTAGGGTTTCACAAACATATCTACTGCTTTACTTTGAACACTTTCAAAATTCTCCCAGTTGTGACAATTTTTTTTTATGACCTGTCATTTTTCGTGTCATGCTTCAAATCAAGTGGCGTCGTCAATGTTGGGAGGAGGTGGGCGCCATTTGGGTGGGGGACGCCCCGCATCCACATTTTCACCCTCTTCCTGATATCCCGGCCCAATGAAATTTTCCATGTCCAAAAAAAAAAGGCGGGAAAGAACATTCACAGCGTTTTACTTGTGCTGACTATAAGTTATATGTATCTACCTCCTACAGATTATAAATACTGGAAATGCATGAAATTGCAAAGCTTTGAGGGATTCTCCGCCCCCCTTGACCACCACCAGTGGCCCGCCATGTAGCCCCATGCCGATTTCGCATTACCCGCTCACCCCCCCCACCCCCACCTACTACCCCTACAAAGTTTTTATCTCATTTTGTTGTGCCAATCCTCACTTCCAAATGTCTGACAACGTCACTTTTCAAAGCAAATGTTGGTAATAAACTATTATTTTCTGCAGCAGATGTTGGACAGGTGTTGCATTTTGGTCGAGATTAATAACTTCACGGTATTACTCTAAGAGTGAGTGGCAGTGAAAAATATCACAAACGTTGAGAGCAAAATCTAGGGACCTGCTGAATAATTACATGTCATAGTTCCTGGAATAGTCCTATACTATGAAAATGGGAAAACTTTGTTCTTTATCTCATATTCTTAACTAACCCTGCCCCCCCCCCGGGATTGTATCCATTCCTTCACCACCGTCCAACCCCGACAGGCCTGACAAAATAATCATCATGGTCACAGCGATATTTATGTCACTGCATTGTTAGCTCAACTCTTCATCTAAAGAATAAAAGCAAGATTCGAGATTGAATTCCCGACTTCCGAATGACGCTAGTTTGTGCGTCTTCATATTCCGTAGAGTTTAATGCAATAAACAGCAACATAGTTACACACAATAGCTTCTGTTAAATCTCAAGCGAATTTGTGTCAAATGTGAAATTAGGAAAAGCGAACCCAATCATCATCTCTGTAATGTCTTTAAAAAAACCTCTGAGTAACGAACAACAAAATGCACCCACGTGACTGATGACAAATCTTGCTCCGTTTTGGGAGATTTCGGTCGTTATATAAGGTTGTGTCGGGAAGAAGGCGGCCATTTTGTGAATCTGTTATGTCATACCTTACCTTGAAGGTGAAACCTTTTTACTTTTCTTTAGTATTTCTTTCCATAGTTTCGAAAGAATAGAAACTGAGATTAGACTGAAACCTGTGTCAGCATCGAGTCAAGTTTTGGAAAACCACAGGTAGTAAACATCGTACAATACTAAATATAGTCAAAGATCAACTATATTGCTGGCTCGATGACGTCATATTTAGGCTTGCTCAAGTCTTCCGGTTTGGCTGTTAAACAACATTAAAACTGTGAGATCTCCAAAAGGAATAATGCGTTTTTGCTTGGATTTGAAAGGGGGCATAGATATGCTAAGTTGTCTAGACTCTTTTCAATTAACACCACAAAACACAACTCGCAAGTTAGTACATTTTGAAGGATTTTGAAATATTTAGTCTCAAATGAATTTTAAGGCCTTAGGTTACCTAACGCCGACAGGGATAACAAAGGCCGAATAGGACGCCCCTTTCTAGTTTGGAACTCTTCAGAGATAATGTAATTTGTGTGATTTTATTAACCATTTCATATGCACAGTTTAAATTAAAACACTTTGTCATGCCAGCATATACGTGGTACGTAACTTTGAACAGTCAATAGGCAAACACAATGATGATTACAATGCGTTTAGTTCTTTATTGTTCCGGAACTTCTAGCTAACCTTGAATAATTATAATGACTTGAAAAGTACAAAACAATTTCATCTTTTCATCTTTCATGAAAATTAATTTAATTGCTTTTTCATTACTTGATTTCGCGTTTATATATTGACAAGGTTGACGCACGAATCATTTATTTATTAATTTTTGGCAGAGACTAAAAGAAACAATGTGATTAGTGAATATTGAAGTTTTTAATCTTTTTTATTTTTGAGAGAGAGAGAACGTGATAACAGTTGTATAAAAGTTTCTATATCGTTTTTAATTTTATTTTGTGAGGTAGTGGATAGCTACATCATATACATACATACATATATACATATATATATATATACACACACATATATACACACACACACACACACACATATATATATATATGTATATATATATATATATATACATATATATATATACATATATATATATATATATATATTTATATATATATATATATATATATATATATATATATATATATATTTATATATAAAATCAACTTTTTTTCCAGCAACATTTTCGTGGGTTAAACCATATGGTTCTGACAAAACCCATGCGCCTGGAACTTAAGATTATTGAACCCACTCTTGTTTACCTTCCCGCCAGTGATCGAAGTTAAAGATCAAGATATGTTTTTAAATTTCGCATTATTATACATATAACCTTGCATGCCCTCTCGTCAGATTATTGTATTTTAAGCAAGAGATTATAAAACTGTAGGCACCTGGTTCCCGTGATCTCCCCCTCCCTCAACAAAGAGGGTGTGGGGGGGGGGGGGTTATTAGCGGTCTGGTAGCAAGTTGAGTAAAGTATTCTGTGATTCTGTGCTTTGATATTTCCTGTGTACTCCTGAATTCTAAGCACTTTTCTATTCAAAAACAAATTAACACAACACTTTCGAAATAATTCCCCTCATCTCTAACCAAGCATGCATTTTTGAATGCCATTTAGACGTCATTATACAAAACAACAAATAATGTCGTGGAACTACTCCTAATGAAATATTATCATCGTTCTCTAATTTACGGTCGACAAACCAGTTTCATACTCAATAAATCTAACACCGGTATACTTTCTTAAACGTGTTTATATCCATATGTCCCCCTTCAACCATAAGAGTAATCCTTCGACAGAGCAAATCGTTACAAATAAAAAACCAACACTTGTTCACAATATGGACAGCTATAGACTGCAACATATGATCTTTTTTCTTGTCGCTGGGTGCTAAAGAACACACATTAGCTTGCTTGTTGATTACAACGCCCGGAAGCGAATCATCGAGTGAATATTTATTGCGAGAATTTTCAAAGGGTAAGAATCCATGTAAAGTGGCCTTTAGACAAAAACAAATACCTGTATAAATCAACCGCCCACCAAACTCTACAATTTGTCAGCTTACAGTTTGAAATGTTTACATTACGGGGACTTGTAAAAGGATGATTGGGTCTGGATGATTTGACATTGATCACGTGACTGTCAGTGCGACGGTCTACTCCGCCATGACGTCATCATTTCCAAATTACGAACAGATTTGAACTGGTTCTCTGAAACAATCATAAAACAGAAACAAAAATAAAAAAGGAACAACAAAGATGTCGTCATTTTTGGTTTTTTCCTTCTTTTATTTATTTATTAATTTTTTGTCACACAGTGTTCGACATTTAATTTGTGGCAGGAAGCGCAGCATCTTTGAACAATTTTGCGATATTAAATTTCTTTAATAAGACCAAGAAGACGTTAAGGCAACGTTAGAGTTATCCGTATACTTTCTTTGGTTTTTAGCTATCAAGTATAATGGTCAACAACAGAGGCTCCAAAAATGCTAGAGCTTAGAACAAATGGCCATTTTTCATGTTCACATTTCAACATCCAGTTTGCTGTAACACAGTCTAAGTATTCTTCTTCAATTGGATAAGTCTACTTTTAGACGTTCCTCAATGTCTGCGGGGGGAGGGGAGGGGTGGGAGGCTGGAAGGCCAGGACCACCAGGAGAGTGACAATGGTACTGCTACTAGGGTCATACTGATGACACCTTAAACATGTCCTTCTTATGGAGGAAGGTATAGGTGTTGAGGTGGGCGGACTGAATTAGGTTACAGGTCTGGTTATCACAGATTCATTGTCCATGTATGCGGGTGTGTTAACCCTGACTAAATAGTTAGTACCAATAAATGAGATATCGGGCAGCTCCTCCTACCAACCCCCTCAAGTCTTAACCAAAAGATACAAAATAGGTTTCTGTTTTTGTTTTAGGATACCGAGGGCCTCCACCTTCCGAGTAACTCTGTTTTATATAGCTTGGAAGAAGGAGGTTAAGATGCTAATGATTTACCGTGTGTATGTATAGAAGAGGCCAGATACAGTGTACAAACACGCAAATGTTAAAGGTGTGTCTGCATGTTTTGACTTTCATCTTCGTGTCGCAGAACTAATGTGAGGCCCGGAAAATAAACCGGTTGTTATAGATGTTTACTTAATATAGAATGGAGTGTATATGTGACGAGTAAGAAAATAGGCCGCGAATGCCTGTCCTATAACACAGCCTATGTCACGGTCACCATGACAACATTATAGGAACGCTCTAATTCTCCGAACTCATGATGTAAGGATACACATTTAAAATAACAGAAAAAACGTAATTTAGCAACTCGGCGGTTTTAGACAACAAACTCGTCACCTTTTAAGGTCACTGTAGATTTCAGATAACACATTCTTTTAAGGTATCCTATATGGTTAGGTCTTTAACTCGGACTCTTCGTTAATGGACCGACCAACATAGTTTGGATTTTGAACAAGATGAGTTCAAAGTTTAGCATTGCACTCCCCAACACCCCAACACTTATTTGTAAGCACTCATTGTAAGCCCTGCCATTTCTCCAACGAAATTTAAAAAAAAAACTGTGTAACACCTGCAGTCTTCCCGATGTGTTCACACCATATGATAGCTTATATCATACGCAGTCAACATCCAAGAATAGAAATAAACATGATAACTTTAATCACATGACAATCCCGACAGGTAACCATGGTTATTTTTTTGTTTTTGTAAAAGCATATGAACATTACTCTAATTATGGGTATGTCTTGCTATATTTGAAGAAGAGCAATAAAGAGAAACATCGCACTTGTGAAAGAAAAAAATATGGGATTTTTTTTTGTGGTTAAATTCAGAAAAACTAGTCTTTTGATAAATAATGTTAACATGTCGACGATGCAAAGCAATTAAACGTGACATAAAGGTTCTATGTCTCAGCTGAAAGTATCAGTCTCCCAATTAATCAGGATTATATCCTTAATGGCAATTCTCTGTTTCTACTTCAATTTAAATGCCACGCCAGACTAATTCATATCAACATTTCGCCTTTTTATCGTCTGTCACGTGATTATGTACCTATTACTCAGAGTAATAATGTACCATCGTGTAATAAAGCAACCTACTCAAATGGTTCTAAAAGTCATCAGAAAAGTGATGTTATAAACGTTCAGGCCTAAATATCAAAAAATACCTTGGTAAATGAAAAGTATTTTGCATATTCTACAGTTCGTGTTTCCAGTTAAAGTCAATTTTATTATTTCTGTCGTCTCATTGAAAACGATGGTTTTTGTGAATGCATATACTGTAGGCTCATGTATGTATATAATTATGTATGCGTGTATGTATGTATGTATGTATGTATGTATGTATGTAGACGGATGAGTATACCACCGTTTGAGTTTGTAACCTAGGCAACACGTATGAGCCACCTTCGTTGTTATATGCAAAACATTACAGACTAAGTAAAACACAAATGTGATCTTCAAACTAATGGGTAGAAAGTATAGTGAGAATGGTTGAACAATTTGGGAGTTGTTTAAGTTTATTTGTGAATAATTCCTTTGGTTGACAAAAACAAATGTCCTAGATAAAAATCTTCTCTTAATTCTTAGTGTTGTGTGTACGTTAATGTGTACTGCCATAATAGATTGCTTTATTATGGACATGGAGGGTTCACAAAGAAATAATAACAATAATAGGAAATTCCCAAAATATCATACATTCATACACTGTCCTCAATCTTCACCCATCGGCGTGCACACATGATTTCAAATATACAAAGTGGCTCTTACATTCCCCCGACTGATTAAGGTAGGGGCATGAAATGTTGTGGAAGGGACAAGGGCACTTGAAAGACTTTACGGAGCGTGAATTTGCATGCCCCTGCGGTAGTGGAAGGCATCTTCCATGCAGAGGGATCTGGGGTTTCCCCTTCCTACCGCCGTAAAAAAAATTAACGTTTAAATGTTAAACCAAATTAGACATATAATTAGATATACACGTAAGGTTGTGCTTACAAATATTCTTTGAAAAATTTGTTTGAGGTTGTAAAAAAAGGAATGTATACACCCAGAGAAGTGGTACAATTCGTGCCCGACTGAATTTAACCCCCCCCCCCACTACATAATTTCCCCATGACTGATGGAAGGTGGGCGATGGCTCACCGTCCCTACCTACATAACAAAATACCCCACCTATATGAAAAAGGAACCAGCCCCCACCCCCTTTTAAAGCAAACTACGCCTGTTTTTCTTACGGTAAAGGTCTTTCGTAAGCCTACAGTTATGAATGCAAACCTCTATATGGGGGGAAAAACAACGGAATTATCTACCTCATGCTTTTTGTTTTCTCCTTTTATAACAAAATCTTGATAAATGTAGCGACTTAAGGCTAGCTGAAAATCACGCCTATAACTTATCAAAAAAAGAGAGTCAAAGCTATGTCATGAATATTTTTTCCTCAAAAAGTAATAACATTCAATGCAAAATGTTTAATGAAAACATTTCCATATAAGGAAATACCTTAATCCTACTCATTCATAATTGAGTTTTATCAGCTTATTGGCCTTTATACTAACTATGATAAATAATTGATAAGAACATTTTAATATGAAGTTGAAGGATTGTGGATACATTTGGAACTTGTTCGCAGATTTCGAAGTAATTTATGCAAAAACACACTAATAAAACACACGTTTTGAAAGAAATAAAACATGACAACGTCTGCGTTCTATTGACAATAGTTTTACCCTTTTGTTTTTTGTCATGTCCGAATGTAACCGGTTCAAAGGTTATAATACGTTATATTTTAAAACAATTTATGATACACTTAAAAACTTTTATGATCTTAGCCATTTCTTAACCCCCACCCCTGAGTCCAAGCAAAGGAATAATCATCAGTTTAAAGCAAAAAGACAAGCATGAGTGGCTTCGTTCTAAAAGCCCGGGCATGAAACAGACAATACTCTTGTTACGGAGTACTCTTGTTACCCCTTCCATGCAGTACCATGTGCAGGGACGGAGTGCCTAATTGGGCGAGATGATCACCGGGCTTAGTCCCCCCGCCCCCCCCCCGCCCCAATCTAAGGGACCCCTCAATAAGAAATCAAAAACAAAACTGCAAAAGGAAAGAAAAATGCAGTTGACCTATTACAACAGTTTTCACAGAGTAAAAAAAATAAGGAATATCTCTTAATAAAATATTTGATTGTTGCCTTTGTTGGCCCATACTAGTTTCCTATTTACCGGTTGTAGCAATTGAAAGCTATGTATGACATCTTTACAATCAGCCAACTCCGCATGTACTGTATATATATATATATACTATTAGATTAAACAGCGCTCCTTGATTAATGTAAACACAACGTCTGCCTTCGTTGGTATTCCTGCTAGGGTTGGGGCCCCCAAAATTTATGTTTGGTCCAAGGCCCCATAAGATGGGTCGTGATTGCCTGTGAACATGAACTTGGCATGGTTCATGGTTTTAGAGGCTAGAAATGGGTGAACTGTGTATACTTTGTCACGTATACAGCTGTACAGTTATAGCTAACGTTAGCTGTAACTAACAGTTAACGTTAACAGTTAACAGCTAATATTAGCTGTAACTAACAGATGCATAGCTATAGCTAATGTTTGGGGTAAAGACGGGATATGTCAAGCGCGATTGTAGTCTGGACCTGGTCCAGCTGATAAGGGAAGGGAAAACGGTATAGGGAAGAGGGTTCTATACTTTATCAAGTGTCGTGTACAGGATTTCAAGGGGGGGGGGTGGCGTATACTAAATTGCCCGGACTGATATAGGTAGGTGCCCGAACCTTCACGGGAAGGCCGAGAGGTGCATCCAGGATTATTAGGGGAAGGTGGGGGATGGGGGGGGGGGATTGGAGGTTTGGTTCGTTGAAGCCACATCGTATACAGAGAGGTCCGTCAGCAGAAAAATAAATTACAGATTAGACGTCAAATGATTCATTCCTGAGGCAAAATCTATACTTGTTTAATAGATTTAAAATTAGGTGTAACTGTAAACGCAGGGTTGTGCGAATCAATTCTTTAGAGTTCCATGTGTGAACTTGTGCAAGAGGGAATAGGGGCTGAGGGAGAGGGGGAGGGGGGGTTGTACACTTCTACACCTCCCAGGTCCGCTCCTGAGGCCATCATAGGCTCGGAAGAGAGATCTACTTCTTCTCCAACTGAATGTAATAAAATTCCCCAACTGGCGACGGAGGTGGAGGTACCCCCTCCTAGTCCCTTTGCGCGCCCTTCTAACTAAATTAAGGAACCGAATAGATGATTCGGTATTTGCCCCTACTGCCCCTTCAATTATAAAGAGATCTGGAGTCACTCTAGAGAGTTTGACCAGTCATTGAATATGATAAAATATTTTCTTAAGCCCGCCATAATTAAAAGGGCGTAACCATTAAAATTTAACATTGATTTTAAAACGAAATATTTTGCCCTTTATATTGGTACTTGTTTAATTCCTCTTTTTTTTTTTTAAAGAATCTCTCCTCTAGTTTGACCTTCCAATTCGTCCACGGTGTCTTGTTTTGTCACCAGTTACCTAGGCAACGGAGTCACTGCAAAATCCAGATAGCTGAGGCTTCCGTCAGTTTATCAATATAATTTAACAGTCGTAATGTCACTATATAAAGCACTATACTATATATACAATACAAAATAATCAAAATAAATAGGAAAACAATAAAATTAAAGTAAGAAAGAGATGAAGAAGGTGGTTTAACGAATGCCAGATCTTGCGTCACGAGCCTATAGCAGGCCTTCTTGTTTTCTTAGTTTATTGAAAGGCTTTATTAATTTCATCATTAATGTTATTATCATTACAGTTGTTTGTTGTTCATGTAATGACGCTAGTTTCAAGGACAAAGCAAAAAAATAACTCCTAACCAAATTTTGCAGAGTCAGTGTCTGTTCTTACGTCTTCTTCTTGCTTTTCTCTTCTTTTTTACTTCTTTTACGAGAGATTTTTATTATTATTATTTTTTTTTTCGCCATTTAAGCCAATCAAAATTCATAAGAGAATAACGAATTTAGCTAATAAAAGTTTTCACAAAAATAAATCTGTAAAAAAATATATATTCAAGTGAAAACAAATGCTAATAAATTAGATTTTTTTTTTTATCTGCAGATATTTAATAAGTCGGCAACCTATTGTGTTCCTGGTCCAATGTGAAAATACTATGTCATCACATTGGCAACGCCCCTTTTCTAATCTTTTCTAAATCATTGATCATATGACCTTTGGCATTTTAACGTTAATTAATACGGCGTAACTATTGAACGAATATCAGCGGCAAAATCTAGCAGATTCTGGGTATAATTAAGAAACATGATATAGATAAATCTTATGTTACGTCTTTAACAGACATTATAAACTTTAAGATTTTGGATAAATTGCTTTTCAAATCTGACCCCAAACGCATCACTATATATTGGCGTGGAGAGAATTTACGGGTATTCATGCATTTCTAGGTCATGTATGTGCAAATTGGTGTTACTATTCGACAAATGGCAAACGACTGAGGCCTAGAATTAGGAACAATATGCCCGGGCTTCGATTATTTCTGTGAAGTACCGGTATATGTTTAGATGTGATATTGTCTGTCACCAGAATTTCCCTTCTTTAACATTAAGGTAAAACATCGACAAACTCTGTATGATTTTTTGTTGTTGAAATATGCGTCGAAAAACCGTGTAAATGAAAGAGAAAAGTATTTAAAATCCAGTGGATATCGAAAGTTCATATCTTCTTTCCTACGTGTATATGGTTTTTCAATAATAAAGAGTATGGTAGATAGATAGGGAGTCACCCCCAGATTAATGTATGTCGTCCAGTTACAGAGTTGTTGACAATTTACACTTCATAATCATGGACGTTAACTATGAATCTAAGAGACTGACTTCGGTCAGCTTGCGGCTTTGATAAGCCAACGAGACTTCTTCGCGAGTTCTTGCATGCAGGAGGATCTAATATACATGCATAGATATGATAGATATGTCTTGTATAATGGGGAATGGTATAAAAATGAATCTGTTTTATATCGTTCGATATCAAGACCATTTGTACGTCGTGCAGACAGAAGATGAATACTACAATAAGCGTGTGTGGTGCAGTCTACCGCTTATATAGATTGTTAAGCTGTTTTACTTCTAAGACACTCTAGTGTACTTACCGAACAGGTGTCAGATATCCAATCCCTGATATTCCTTCTCACGATTAATCAATGATTTCCCCTCTCTGAGGTTTTAACCAAGAGCTTTGATCTTGCATCGATCACGTAAAAAAACTAAGTTTCCCTTTGATGTTTTCTTCTACTTTTTCGTCTCCTTCTTCTTGTTCTTATTATTCTTCTTTTATTTCTTACAAGGGATATGTCATGTGGATCTCAAAGAGGGCCCCATTACACCCACCGCAAACGTACAGATAACTTGTTGTCTCCATGTATATACTATATAGTACTAAAAGTGACGCCACCATCTCGGGAATTTTAGATAAAAATCGAGATGTAGTTTGTACCCAGCAATGTGGCTGCTCCATGCATGGTTTGTCATGTTGTCATGGATACATTCATCAAAATTATCAAATTTTAAAATAGGAAGTTAAAACGATGTGTGTACGGGTTTGTCGTGTCTCGATCCATTACATGCAGGATGTACTAAATGGTAATATCACTAATAACCTAAGGAAGATATACCAGTGGCTAAAGTTGATTATTTGAAGAAATTTCAAGGAATTTTTCTATAAATCCTCAAAGCATTTTGCGTGGCAAAGATACGATTTTGTAATATATCAAATTTAGTGATACTTTGTGAAAGCATGTGGCAACAGCTTGTTGTCATAGCAATGGATCTCAAATTATATTTGTGTAGCTTTATAACATTGCAAATATCTTATTCGCCTATAGGGAAGTAAATTATTTCTACAAAATGGAGAAAAATTGAAAAACAGTCAGTCAAAAATTACGACAGATTATGAGGTGATCAGCCTATATGAAATAAAGGTTCATCGTTTGATTGCCCAGCACTTCTTTTGCCTATATTAAGGGTCCACGTGGACATTTTACAGATTTAAAACTCTTTTCTTATTGTCGTATCGTGATGAATTTCTCTGTTTGGTACACATTTTATTTTGCTTGTAGGTTCACGGGCACCAAAAGACTATCATTCATTAACCTCATTCCACCCTCAGACCCCTTCCTTATAAATTGACCTGCTTTCAGTGGCGTAGCTAGGATTTTTTGAGTGGGGGGCCATGGGGGGGCTGTTCTTTCTAGTGGGGGGGCCGGAGGTTACTATCTAAGCGGAGCGCCACCATGGTTGGCGCGGAGCGTACAGAGAAAATTTGAGATTTCAGCACCCCCCAGATCGCAGGAGATGGAACCTGTGAGGCAAAATAGCAACCAAAAAGATGTGCAACTTTGGTGACAGAAATGCAAAAAAAGTTTTTTCTCTTTCATGCTGACTGGCCTTGCCAACGCAACCAGACTTTTAACTTGAGGGAAGTTGGCATCATTTGCAGGAATTTCAGAATTCCCAATATTTTATATCTCTACCAGTAGTGGAAAATCCTGTTTCGACAGTTTCGTGGCCATAAAAAAGTTGTTTCGTGGAATATTCAATGACATATATTCATTTGACTCGAGGCAATATATGAATACCTGCAGGGGGGCGGCGATCTGTTTCAAATATTGGGGGGGGGGGACATCTGCTTGGATGCAGGCGAATTACTGTCAAAGCGGAGCGCCACCATTGGTTGGCGCGCAGCGTACAAGAAAATTTCTGGTTTTGATAGCCCCCCAGATGACCGGAAATGGCACTTCTCGGGCTTGAAAATGACCAACCAGATGTACACTTTTGACTGAGAACCAAGTTTTTCCTAATAGTTTTTTTTTTTCATTCATAACCTTTTGTCAAGATTGTCACCAGTCACACATCATGTTCGACCTCATTGCATTTGTAGGTAATTCTACGTAACGCCCCACAATACCCGTCAGCCCCACTATTCAAGGTTTTAAGCCCATTATTTGTTCAGAATTTGAATAATAAATTCACTTCAAAACATACCCATAATGTTGCACTAAATTTCATCTATGGACAACCAATATGGAAAACCCCCCTCAACCACTAACAGACCGGTCAAAATTGCACGAGTATAGAGGGAAGTATACTATGATGAAGAATGTTGGTCAAGGAATTTTCGAAATTTCAGACACAGTTAAATTATTGGTGTACAAATATTAAAACCTCTTATAACGGCTACTATAAAACTTCGATATCATAGAAAATACCAAAAAAATATGCTCGAGGGGGAGGGCGGTCTCCACCCCTTCACCCCCCCTCCCTTGGCTACGCACCTGCGGTTAGAAATCTTGTAGGAAACAGGCCAAATGGAAACCCAGTGAACCCATATCGATGTGGATCCTATGTATGACTGTACGTACTTACACTCATACACAAGATGCAAACCAAATTTCATTACGGATGCGGTCCGTCTAGCTATTCATTTCGAGAAAAAAAAGTAAAAACTACTTTCGGTCATATATAGTAACAAATTGTGACACGGTTAGACAGGCGCTTTGCGAGGAATTTGGCAAGGGAGGGGCAAAGCTTGTACCCAGACTTTCTAAGCGTAGCGCCACCATAAGTTGGCGCGAAGCGCAAAAGAAAATTTTGGCCGAAAATGTCTCCCAGATCGCTGGAAATGGCACTTCCCAGGCCTTGTAAGTTGCATCTAAGCATTTTCTATTTTGATATTACTAGCGATATCATAAAAAAATACAAAACATATGCTTAAAAAAAAACTATGCCACCAAATATTGGGGGGGATATAAGATACTATATCCCCCCACCTAATATATTGGGGGGACATGTCCCCCCCGTCCCCCCCCCCCATGATCGCCGCCCATGAATACCTGATACCTCGGCTCAGTACAAACGGAGCCAATCTTTTGATAGATTGTTGCGCTAGGTGGAAGCACTGAACATATTTTCAGCAGATATCGCTATCACGCAGCACAACAAGGTTCGTGGTGTATGGTCGCAATCGTCGCATCGACCATTGCCATGCCATGCTGTGTGTCCATTCTCATGATTACTACAGATATTGTATTATTCTTATTCTGCCAGATGCAGACGAGAAAATTGTGTAACTCTATTTCCCAAATTATTGAACAAAAAATATTAGCGAATCGCACTGATGAGTGTTTTTTTTTACCCCATTCCCAGTGGGGGGGCCAGTGGGGGGGCCAGCCGATTTCATGGGGGGGCCTCGGCCCCCCCAGGCCCCCCCGTAGCTACGCCACTGCCTGCTTTCTTCCTTCCCTGCGCATAACATGGCCTCGAACAGCTACCCCCCCCCCCCCCCTCCACGTCAAAATTCTTGTTGAATACCTCCATTGTGATTTAGATATGAGAGGTCCAAATGTTGTTTGACGGAGTAAAGACCCCCTCACGAACAAAAGCTTAGTTATGCTTCTGATTTGTATCATACATTTTCAGCTCTAGCTCCCCCCCCCCCCCCTCCCCAAATTCGCTTCCAGGAATCTTGTTTTTTAAACGAGGGCAATGTGTTACATAACAAAGTCATCCTTTTTTTTCTTACGGTAATTCTCTTTTCATTAAACTCAACATCTTCGATATTTATGACATCAATAGTCATCAAACTGCAACATTTGTGTTCTAATTTTGCTATGGGGCTCAACCAAAATGTGTCAACCTCTTTTTTGGAGCCAATCGTTATTCAGTGCACAACACTACATTCAGCAACTCTCTCACCATCATTTAAACCAATTGAAATCCACTGAGCACTGTTTCAAAGGTCCTAAGATCTGGAACTATTTAGAGTGTGACCGTCTCAAATCTGTACATACCATGAAAATATGTCAAGGAGGAGGCGGGGAAGGAAGAGGGATGAAGAAGTAGTTGGGATATATATTTGTTTGAACTGAAAACGAAATGGCTAGTTGTAGGCCCTGTTTGGCCTTTCCCACTTTTGAAAACTCACAGACAACTTTACATGAAGGACAAGCTATTCTACACTTTGATGGAATAGTGAAGGTGATTTTGGTCTGTTAAAGTAGGAAGTTATGTTCGCATTTAGATTTATAAATATTTATGATATTTAATAAGGTGAAAAAACGTCATTATTCAACAACCTCAAAGTTTCAAACACATTTTGATGCAAAGATCAGAAATGTTGTAAGGCCTACCACACTCTTTAAAAAGATGGTTTGAGTTAAAATGAAAAATTATCCAAAATGAATTCTATTGGTGTGGGTAACATGTATTTAACATTTCAAGTTTTCTTGTAAAATTTAAAAAAAAAGCTACTCACAAGAAACACTAAAACAAATTGTAAAATTTGCCATAAATAATACATTAACAATGCATTCGAAATTTGTCAAGGATTAATATTGCTTGATTCCTTGCTTGGATTCTCTCCTTTTT
Source organism: Apostichopus japonicus (assembly GCF_037975245.1). Classification (NCBI taxonomy): domain Eukaryota; kingdom Metazoa; phylum Echinodermata; class Holothuroidea; order Aspidochirotida; family Stichopodidae; genus Apostichopus; species Apostichopus japonicus. Next base: position 28,596,202 of record NC_092579.1, read on the forward strand.
GTGTAGACTTAAAAAAAAACTGGTAAATTTATTAAAATTTAATCAAGCTTTGAATTAATATTAATGCAAAGGCCTGTCCTGAGACATCGTCTATGCAGCCATAATAGTAACAGACTAAAATAAAAACTTAACACATATATGAAAAGGGGAATATTTGGAAATATTTACAAACCTGTTTGGTTGAAATGAGATATGATTTGTCCCAAAATGCATCCTTGTTTGCATATGGTTTATTTGAACTTTCCTTCTGACAATGGAGGGGGGGGGGTGGAGAACAGGGTGCGTAGCAACACCTTTCCTCTCACCCTTTTTGCAGAACACCCACCTTCTCCTGTGGCCAAACATAATATCTAACGTGTATAGCAGATTCCAGATCGTGTCCTCAGCATAAAAGCAGCAGGTTTTTCTGCGATAGGTGGAGCCCTCCTTTCTGCTCCATCACCCTGAATGGAGCATCTCAATCAACATCTCTAATTTATCTATTTTTCTAATTTATTCTAATTCTAATTTATTCTAATTCTAATTCTAATTTATCTATCTCTAAATTATAATCACATCATCAACTTTTGTAGTACTTGCAGTACCCTCCAAAGTCCTCCAGCTAACTGGTTGGAGCAAACATGTTAATATCTACTACCTTAAGATACAACATCACCAACCTGTTCTGTTACCTTGAGAACCTAAAGAGTCCTACCCTGCAGCTCCATACCCCTAACTGACTCGAGTTGATGTTCTATAACTTCTATTACCTATAAAGTTATACATGATATCCTTCATTCTTCTATGATATCTAAAGTAGGCTCAAGAGTTCTTCCTACTACTCAAGCTCCCTGACTAGAGCATATGAATCAACATTTGATATCTATTAAAACTAGATATGACATCATCAGGCTTCTGTAGGTCGTGCTGTACCCTCAGTAGCCTTTCTTGCTCCTCCAGGTCCCTGACTGGAGCATCCGATTCTACATTCTGCCATCTTTAAAATTAGATATGACATCATCAGGCTTCCGTGGTCCCAGAAGCACCCTCGAGAGTCCTTCCTGCTGCTCCAGCCCCTTGATTGGAGCCATTGGCAGCGATGGAGGCGGCTGTTATAGCATTAGGGACACCATGCCCAGAGGACAAGCAGTCATAGCCCAACTTCTTCATGTCCTTTGTAACGATGTTGAACTTCACCCTCAAATGACCTTGTGATCTGACCCTGGTCACTGCAAAGTGAGATGAGACAAATGAACTTTAGCTAATTACTGACAAAACTGAACATCTGGGACTTAGCTATGAGTGTGAGAGGCAATCGGTATGTATTACCAACAACAATGGAATTCTCTGAGGTTTGATGGGAAGAAGATAATTGGAAATTGGAAGGGGGAGTGGAGAGTGGATGGGAAAAAGAGTTATTTGGAAGAAATGCTTAGAAGGAGAGTCTGTGGGGAAAGAGTTATGTGGAAGAAAAAGCTTAGAAAGAAAGAAAAGAAAATGCTTAGAAAAAAAAGAACTATTTGGAAGAAATGCTTAGAAGGTACTGTCTAACAAAGAACATTCTGTCAATGTCTTTGTGTAGTAGTAATACAAAAACAACTATTTTTGGTGGTGGTTTGGGAGGATGGCTATGAAGCAACCACTTTCTATGCCAAAGTGTGATAGAACTTGATCAACTCGTTTGATGAAATTTTGGCTGGGGATTGAAATTTCATCTCCTGCACGATGCCCATAAGTGTTGACTTCTTCAAATACACCGACATATTGATGGCACTCTGCAGTGCGTAAAATAAAACCTAGTTTACTTTCATGAAAAAAAACCCACTCTGGCCAGCCAATGAATGTACTTACCCTCACGTCCTTCACCCCTGGCAACGACGTTCGTGTCCACATACTCCGGTCTTCTGCCCATAAACCATCTATATTGAATGGATATCGACATATTAACAAAAATCCTCATAAATAACAAATACTGTAAAAGGTCAATATAGACTGTTATTTACTATTAAACTAAATGGCTTTCTTTAGTTTTGGTTCACTGTGTTGTCTGAAACTTTGTCTGAAACTGAAACAAATGTATCTAATATTTCTGACATCCAGAGGAACACACGACCAAAATGCTTTCTCATGATTTGAAACTGCGCACTAATTTGCATATCTAAGTAAGATAAATTAATCAACCAGAAAAAATTTGATAAAAGCATCAATTAACAAATGCATAATCTTCAAAGGGTAAGAACTGAATGGAGGGGTGGGGCAAGGGAGGGGTGGGGGAAAGGGAGGGGTATGGGGAGAGGGAGGGTGTGTGAAATTCTACAATTAAGTCAATAAGAAGCATACCCATGAGTGTGATATTATTTAGGAATAAAGGCAAAAGGATATAAACCACTAAAGAATATAGTGATGGAATTTGGAAGGGATGTCACTGGAAGTCATTTGTAAGGGATGTCATTTCACAGAAATAGACTTAACGATGGTTGTTTTCTTCTTTCTTTGTGTTTATTCGCATGGAGGTCACTATAGGCTAAATGTTTAATATGTAGAGATGTCATGTAACTTTTCAGAAACAAATGCAGACACCTTCACACCAGAGGCACCTAGATCTAGCTCACTATGTATACATGGGAGAGCTGAGGTTTTAGTCAGTGGTGACACCAAGGTTGTGTAGGGGTGGTGGTGGGACGGGTGGTGGTGGCATAGGAGACATTTTCCCCAATCATCATGCTTGCCCCCTTCCCCGCCCACCCATCCCAGTCAGCTCTGGTAAAACAAAACTGAAGTCTGTGATGTATTTTCTCACATTCAAAAAATTTGCCTCTCAAACTGCTTGGCTACCACCCAACTTGCCCCATACCCACTCCCCCCCCCTCCCCCCACACTTCACCTCCACTGCTCTCCATTGGCAAAAATGAACTTAGACAGAATAGATATACAACTGACTGTATTGTACTTACCCAAGAAACTTTTGAAATCGGGATGAAGCCTCAGGAACAAACATTGGAATGATACAGGCATGGCTGCAAAGTAGACAACAAAATAAGCTTTAGTATGGAAGGCGAAAAAACAGGAAATATGGAAAAGAAAGCATTGATATAATATTAATGTTTAATAGTACAAATATGTGGAGATGAAGTAGATATCATTAATCCAAAACATACTACGCAACAATTTGGAAATGACTGTTTCTTTGGTTTTGGTTTATGACTTGCACGTTCCTTCCAATCTTCAATGCTCTAGATGTTGGAAGGTTTCTTTAAAGCGCATGTTTTTCACCATGTCTTTGGTATGTTTTGTAAACCTACTGCAACTTACTCCGAAATAAGATTACTAATAGACCAGACAAAGATATCCCTCTAGATTTGTTTCACCAAATGCATGTTTAAATTATCATTTTATTAATTCAAGCCATCCAAACACTTTTCACATCAGCATTATTCACATTTAAGAAGAAATGAACATTTCACTGTCTGTTTACTGCAGTATTCCTCAATTCTTCTCTTACGAGAGCATAGTGGCTAGATGGCTCAGGCAAACGACTTGCGATCTAAGGAATGCAGGTTCGAGTCCTGGCTAGATCGTTACAATGTGTCCTTGGGCAAGGCACTTGCAGTAATCTCCATTGCCTCTTTTCGACAGGGAGAGTCAATGGAGAACAGCGAGGAAACTTGTAAATATAGTTGCATGTACTGCTTTGTGGCTGCATCTTATGGGATGTCCCTCAGGGGGCACATAGTGTAGATGTGGCACACTATAGTGCCCTGGGTATGAACTGTTTGAGCTGTGCACACTTGGGGTGTGTGTGTGTAACAAGTTAACAATGATCAGTAGTTACTGTTGCAAAGTCATGTGAGGCCTTGGCCTTGATACAAGACTGTAACCATTCAACTTTAATGTTTTATGAAGGGTACTATCTATAGCTTCAACCTGTCTTCTTTACATCGTTTCATGTATATGTTACGACTGTCTGATACTATCATAGACTTACCCTCCTGGAGTTATCGGGATGTGCACAGCCCCATAGCCTCGAACCACTGCTGTTCCAAATGCATCAAGACCATAGACACTGACCACTAGTTGGGGCCCTGTTAATATTCAAACCAAGGAAATTTCAAATGTGAAAAATTAAAATGATACATAGGAATTGAATGCAAATTTCACCAGGACACTTAGAATATGTTCTTCTTTATTTAGTCAAAAATTATTGGGTTTCTTTCCCTAGACTATCCTTTCAACAAACATGTATGATTTATAACCTTCCAAAAAAAAACTTTGGTGCTTTCAAAAGTTTTGTAAGTCTTTGCAACAAGAGATTTTTGATTAGGAAAAATGAAAAAAAAAACTGCAACATGATATATATACTCACATCCATAGGGATTTGTACTTTTAAAAGTCACCTCTAGAGGAAAATTCCAGACAAAGTCCCGTTGTCCATATGTATTCCTTTTGCACACTTGGGAGATTCCCTCTTCTAGACCCTACAAAACAATGCAGAAATTTCCTTATATTAGTTAATTAAAATGCTGAAGGGGTGTAACGAAAAATAAATATTGACAATTCAAATTTTCAACAAAACATAAATACTGTAAGTCGATCATGTACATCATTTAGAAGGTCACAGATAGAAATGGAAATATCAAAGGCCAAGTTTCATACGCTACAGCTATGATGATAAACAATGTGTAGATCAAATAAAGCTGTTTCAGGATTTCAGGAAATAATTTAGTATTCAAATTTTGTATAGTATTTTAGAGCTCTGACCTCTGTCTGTTATGAAATACTATGGTTCCTGCATATTAAACAGGGTTGCACATCTTTGCACGGTCTGTACAAAGCAATTTATAACAGTTTGTATAGCATCTTGTTATGCAATATTGGACAGTTTTCACACTGTAAATCCCCTTTTTTTCAACCCTTAAGCAACAAAAAAAGTTATCATCACAATCTTGTGTACAGACCTAATTTATTCTAAAGATCCCTCATAATGCCCCATTTTCCAATCTATAATTTAATTTCTTAGTGGGGTGAAGACTCCCACACCAAACTACATGGAAACTGCCGGTTTCAATGACCCCCGGGCCAAGCCCCATCCTTTCTAAGATCCTGGATCCACCCCTGTGTTGGTTGCATTTCTAGTACAGATCAACTAACAGAAGAAACAAGCTTATTCAAGATCTAACCAACCAAAGAAAGGCTTAAACTTATACCTCCAGGAATCCATACTTATTTCATAAAAAAAATGAGCTACCATGTTACAAGGAACATGAGACATATTAGATAACCAACTGTTAAAGAAAGTTCATAATCACAATATAGAAACATCGCCATTTGATTCATAATTGTTTTCCAGAAGAATTATTAGATTTGTACTACTTCTTCCACACTCACTGATGTAACTGCCCAGTCTGGTCCAAAGGTATAGTTGTACTTCACGTATAAGTCATCAAATTCGGGGAACTGAAAAAGAAACAGAATACGCCCAAAGAGATAATATTTAAGATTTCAAAATACGTAGTCAGTTCTATGGATACATCTTGTGCAGGCTTAAACAAACTGTAAAACAAAATAAAATATTTGCTTGTTGCAATGCTGGAGTTGTGTTATACTAGTTTGTATCTTGACCCTTTTTATCACACATACATGTAATATGTATGTGTATTGCAAAGGGGGAGTTGGAATTAACAACCCTCGGGAGCAATTTCTGGTCACAAATAGGGCAGCCTGCCTTATTGTTTGAGATATTTAATCAAGATGGTGGTTTTTAAAGTGATCTTGTCTGCAATGTTATTACTACCAGTACTAGCCTCACACTAATACTACAGTACAGGGCTAAATAGCCAGATTGTAATTTATATGGTGAGGCTTATTCGCAGGGCAGCCCTGCGAATAGCCAGACACATAAACCTTATTCGCAGGGCAGCCCTGCGAATAGCCAGACACATACACCTTATTCGCAGGGCAGCCCTGCGAATAGCTGGACACAAACATCTTATTCGCAGGGCAGCCCTGCGAATAGCCGGACACAAACATCTTATTAGCAGGGCTGCCCTGCGAATAGCCGGACACAAGTATCTTATTCACAGGGCAGCCCTGCCAGCGAACAGCCGGACACAGACACCTTATTTGCAGGGCTGCCCTGTGAATAGCCAGAAACATAAACCTTATCCACAGGGCAGCCTTAGACTGGGTTAATGGGCTCAGTAACTTTGGGGCTATTCGAGTTTGCTTTTGAGCACCAGCTGGCTTTTTGAGAGTCTTAATTGGGAGGTCCTATATTTGGGGAATTTATTGGCCTTTGGGATTCCTATCTTAATGCTGTTAGGATTGGTTTTGGGAGCCCAGGGCCTTAAGATTGAACCAGTCTAGCATTAGTACCGACAACGAAAAAAAAATGTCATGCCTCATTTTCACCTTTGTTTTTGCAGAGTGACTGCTCATTTGCATTTAAAGGGGGGGGGTGTCACACCCTTGACCATATCGGCTTTCAGACAATGTCGGCTTTTGGGGAATCCCAAGATAAGCTCCCTTAAAATAAGCTTTTAAAATTGAACTGCTGGGGTTCCAAAAATTAGCATATGAAGTGGCTAAGACTATTTGGGCCCAAAAGGTTGGCTTTTTCAAGGCCCCTAAACTGACTGGTATCAATAGAAAACCGGCCTTCCAAGCCCCTCAAATAAGGATTAAGTAGCTACCTCTATTTTACGTTATTGGGCCATAAAGATTGGCATAATTGAGGACCCCAAAATTGACTTTTCAGAAGCCCTTTTTGCATCTCATAAATCTGGGAACTTGCAAAAGATTCAATCTCATGATTTGGGGCCAACTGTTCTATCCTTTCATATCTTTATTCACTGCCTACACCTAACGTTAGCAAGACTAGGCAGTGGCTAACCGTTGGTCAGTCCATTAAGCCTAGCCTAACAGTAACGCTTATGACATGTATTTTAGGCTATATATAGCCTACCTACGTTAGAACTTACGTACAGACTTAGGCCTGGGGCCTAGGCCCCTAGGGCTGAATCGTAAATTTAATGTGCGATGCAATTAAGTTCTTCTTATGTCAGTCGTTTCAAAAACCATATTTTTCTAATAATTCATGAAATTTAAAATATAGCATCTGTAACATGTAAAATGCAGAATCTGATTTTGTAAGCCTGAAACTGAAAGACATGAAAGAACTTCGGGTTTGCGCGCCGAGGTCAAATGAATGACGTCACATCAAAAATGATGTCATCGAAAGCCAATAATAAACCTATATCCAAAATCGTCACAGCCCTGCGAATAAGGTGTCTGTGTACGTTATTCGCCGGGCTGCCCTGCGAATAATCACTTCGAATTTATATTGGTTTAGTCTAAGCCTTAGGCCTGGTTACCACAATGAATGATTAAAAAAAAAAAAAGTAGCAGAACATTTGGTTTACAATGTGCCATAAAGGCTTAGTGCTATACGAGACTTTCCTTGATTAATACAAAGAAAGCGTAGTCTCACTTTGTTATTCTACGTTCTCGATATATCAACTTCGTTAGGCTGTGGTGTTTCGCGGAACTGTTACTTACGTAATATAATGTATGAACAGCTTTATGTCGGTAGAAACGACAGTTTTCCAAAATGTCAAGAAGTTCTACTTGTGGCCACAAAACAAATGCATTATTTAAAGCATAATCATCTTATAAACTAGTTAATATATTAAATTAACTGATTTCGCTTACATCACCAGTCTCAATCTGTCCATTTAACATTAACAAGAAAACGGACGGGTTGGACGCCATCTCCAAGGAAATATGTGAGTGGGTGTATGCCGTTATTATAGTACTACATATGCCCAATTTTCGTCTTTCACTCAATCATGCCTGTATACAGTAGTCAAAATTCGTAGCCCAAGTTATAATAAATGTTATCCTCCAGAACAGCCAATGTCGAACCTATCCTTTATTTCCTTCTGAAAAGTGATTTCCGCAGAAAGCCATAATGATACATGATATATGGTCACTAATTCACAAGTTACTAGGTAATTTTCGCTGTTTCTAATAATAAAACGAAAAAGTAGCACTTCATTTATACCTTTGGTGGATGACAGTTGCAATGTTTTGATGCATTGTAGACACAATAGGTGCCAAAGATGGATGGGTTTGTAATGTTTGTTACTTTGAAATGCTTCAACATTGATATTAACTTGCTGAAACAGTCATCACGGACTTAAGTTTTTTTTTAAATCGTTTTACGTGCAAAGTCAATGGGTGTAAAATTGGCAAAGTTGACTTGCTTGACGGGCCCCTTGCACCTTTAAAACAAGGGAATTAGCCCGGTGAGGGGGTTGAGATAAAATTCGAATACACCTTCTAAAATTTGTATGAATTTGGGGGCGAAAGGATGTCGCGTTTTCTCGTGGGGGCGGAAACCTTGTCAACTTTCTCAGTGATCACGGACTTTCGTTTTCGGTTTCGAAGAGATTTAGCACTCGAAAGCGCTATAGCCCCCTCTCACCTAGCAAGCAGACGACACTGCTTTTGAATTATGAAACGATATGACGTAACGCGTACGAACTATAGTCTAGTTACTGTTGGCAGCGAGAAACGTGTGGTACAGAAAGCCTACGTGACCGTCCTACGTACTTATTATTCACCTTCAACTTTCCAAGGTAACCGAAGTATAGTGGAAATAAACTTGGTCACCATTTTATCTCTTTAATTTAGAAGTAGGTCTACGTTAGTTATACTACATTGGTGGTTACCCCGGTTAATTGTTCAAGTGTCTTTTGCCTAGGTTAGGACATGGTCAGCAAGCCTAGGCTAGGCCTAGGCCCTAAGTTGGCTGGATGACTCTCACAATACTTGCTACAGCCTAGCCTAGTAGTAGTATAGTCAGTATTGCGAAGTTCGGCATACTGTTAAGTTCGGACACCCTAAGAAATACACGATTTCACCATGAAAACCTACAGGAAGAGCCAAATTTCACCAAAAAGTACGAAGCTACAGTTATTTTCTCCCCAAAATGACCCTTGTGCAAGAAATTACTTACATATTTGTCAATAAAATGACGAAGATCTATGAAGTCTGTTATAATTACTGAAAGAGCATTTGCGCCACCAATTTTATCACCAGCGCCACACTGTGGGTTGCGTGTCCGAACTTCGCAATACTCTAGCAAAGAAATACCAGTTCCACAATCACAAAGAATCTTCTTGGAAAACAACGTGAAATCAGTATGCAGGAAAGAAAGTTTGGCCGTGTATCGTACTATAACACAATTCTCCCACCATATGAAGTATATTTTCTGGTGATTTAGACCAGAAGATTTAGTTCTGGGGTGTTTTAAGTCTTAAGTGTCCGAACTTTGAAGTCACCATGCTACTTAATATTAACTGAGGGTGACTCGGTAAGCCAGAGCTTATCATCCCAGAGGCCCTCAGTTACAATGACAAAAAAAAGGAATTGAAGTAAAAATCACACAGTAAAACAAAATTTAAGACGGGCAGAAACACAAATAAAAGAAGCATATGAAAGAGTATAAAGAGCAGGTAGACATACCGACAAGAGAATAAAACAAAAGTAGGCCCTATATAGAACACACACAAAAAAATCCTGTAGGAAAGTAAACTATAAAAGGAGCATAGGAATGAAATGGAATAATAAAACAAATAATATATATATGTCTTTTAATGTTAAAGTGCGTAGCATGGTGGGCTGATAATTGACACACTTTAGTTAAGGATTTGAGCAACGATATCTATTAAGGAAAAATCCAAATCACTCAACTGTATGCATTTTTCATATGTGTAGCTCCTCAGAATGCAATGATCTCAAAAAATTTATTGTTCTGTTACTAGGCAACGTACAATTGAGTAGAATTTCACCACAATATGTCTGCCATGTCAAGTTCTTTCATACACCTAAATTGACACATTTGTCGAAAGCTAACTAGTAACTGTAACTTTTGTGTAAGTATACATCCACTGATTCTGGATGCTGTTTGCTATGCTCTGAGCCTCTAAGTTCAAGACAGGTCAGGTCCCAGAAAGTAGTGGTATCGTGTTGAGGTAATTTTAGTTATTTTTAGGCAGTGAGATTTCCAAATGCCAAAAATACATGCAAAACTGGGGGGAGAGTGTTGAAAGCTTAAAAAACCACATTTTGTTCAGCACATTCATGAAAGGGATTCAAACTCATGAAATATGTAACACTGCTTCGCTGTAAAAAGTTTAAGTTGCAAGCTGTATCATTGCTGAACTGAAGGTGCGTCAATTATGAAGCCTTTACTATATATGTAATTTCGACACCATCCTAATATGTTGAATAGGTTCGTAGAGCTATCATCATATATGATGTATAGATCTACTATATATATTCCTAGTAGCACTCGTTTGAAATTTCTCTATTCTGTTAATATTTTCTTAAGAACATGATCCCTGTATCAGGTTACAATAATCGAAGAAAGGTACAATGTACCCATTGAAATATGTAGTATTATACTCTTGTAGGTAGGTCAATGATTCTTCTAGAAATGTTTCTTTTACGAAAAAGTATGCTTTAAAAATTCTGAATACAGAGAACATTGACACTTACAGTAAGCAAATATTCCAATGTATCAAATTTCTAGGATAAATGAACAAAAACAATAAAAACCCTTACAGAATTGAAACATTTGGAAAATATATGTACCATGATGACATCACAGACCACCTACCGTGGATGGTGATGCACTCTCTGGAAGAGTCGAGGGTTTGAGCGGGTCAAAGTTAGTTACTGTACATTTAACACAACCATATCTTGAGATTAATTGGTACAATTAACTGTGGAATGTATTTAACCTCTAAGGCAAGTGTTCCATCTTCTGCTATGGGAATATCCCATTTAGGAAATGATGAGTAGGACTGATTATGGAACCTGAAGGAAGTGATGACATCAATCCCTGTTTGAGAGATTCACAAGGCACAGTGGCTTTATATGAATGCCATTAAATGCAAAGAAACGATAGCCATAGACAGGGCTAGATGACTGGGCTTGTACGACTCAGGACTTCTATTCCTAGGGTCATCTGTTCGAACATTGTTCTGGCTCAAATAATGAATTCCTTCGCCCTGATTATTGAATTGTTGACTAGTCCACGTACCTTGATAATTCAACCGAGGGTATGCTACAACCCTGACATCTCAAAAAATGCCTCTATTTGATTGGGGGGGGGGGGGGGAGATACTCATTGTCATTATTCATTCATCTTTATCACATGAATAAATTTTTAAGTCATGATAATAGTTGAACTTTTTCTGGGTGTCCTTGGTAGCTTTTACAGTGTTTTCATTTTTTCCTTCCTTCTTTTTTCTTCATGTTAAGTTCTAAGTGACTAGATTAAACTTCAGTATGAAGGGTCATAATTTAGGGTTCACATTTTGTGAACTTTGACTGCTCTGAATTTTGTCACTTATAAAGTCAAATACAACTGTTCATGTGTACAAAGCTGATGTAGCCTAGGCCTAGGGTTCTTAGAACTTGTATAGCAATTTTACTATTTTGCATAGCTTTTTGACCGATTAACATAGTATTTTGCTATGCAATACTGAATAAATCATTCCCTGCCTCCATCAGAGTTGAGGATATTGGTAGTGGCATGATTAATTAAAGACAAGTAACAAATGCATGTCGAACAATAAATTACAACAAAACAGAGTATGGTACTTAATAAGCCAGTATTAGTAGGATGTTCTGGCTTTTGTAGGATTAGTAGGATGACTGTTTCTCAGTACTTAAGCCAGTATTAGTAGGATGTTTTGGATTAGTAGGATTAGTAGGATGACTGTTTCTCAGTTTTTAAGCCAGTGTTAGTAAGATGTGACTCCTTTGTTTCTGTTTCTCAGTATATTTGTGTTAATCTCTACAGTACTGTAGCTTTGCCATTTATGTTGGTCATTGGAAATCTATATAACTACTGAGTCATCATAATTAATATCAATATCTGAGTGCATACATAGATCTACACAAAGTAAAGCAACCAAAACCCACACACTCCTCTGCATGAATTATACTGGTGGGGTTATAAAATATATATTGTAATAATTATTGCCTTGTGTAATAGCTGTGTGAACAACAGAACTAATAAGCAATATTTAGAGTTTGACAGGAGCTGTTACGTTTAATTGTCTTTGAAGGCAGTACTTTACTTTCTGTAAGCAGCCACATGTGTACGTGGGAGAAGCCAAATACCTTGTATCTTACACTTCTTATTTCTGTTTAAAAGAAAAAGTATTTATCTTTTTGGACATAGGCTACTTGAAGAGGGGCTAAAAATATGGATGGAGATAAAAATGACCAGTCCACTGTCAAAGCAGCTGTCATTGGAGGAGGATTGGTAAGTTTTATTTGAATCCAAACAAAGGGTCTCAACAATTATAGCAAATGGTCAGATTTTTCATATTGAAAATCCAACATGTCATCTGATCCTTTTTCCCATGGCAAGTAATAGAGGACTGTGTGATGCAAAGGTAAAATGGTCACAGGTTGCAAATACAGTATGTGACACAATCTCCAAACTTGACAGGTTTAGAGTGTCTATTCACGTGGTGTACTGCACAGTTGGTTGTATCCACAGGGTGATATAAACTGAGCAATGCAGTCATTGCTGAGTATTCACTTGATATTCACAACTGTACTAGTAACATTGGTCTAATTATTCCATAGCTAATCACAATAGAAATTTATTTTGTATTACAACAACCCGCCACAGTACTTAGAATTGTAAATTACTCCTCAACAATTAAGTACTGCTTCACCTTGTGGCAGCCCCGGAAAAGAGCAACCCAAATTTGTCTTACTGTAGGCAGCGATTATTTATACCTTCCTGGGTGTAACACTGATCAGACAATAGGAGAGCCATTTGTTAAGTCTTCTGTTCTGTTTCTCTTTATCAGCATGCAACAGCTTGATATTAAAACTATTCCATGTTTATAATTTTACCACAAAAAGCCCTTCATTAAATAACTGAAGAATTTGGTTTGTACTTTGCTACTGAAAAAAAACTTAGGTGGTAGTTTAATAGTTATTGTGAGGTAAAAAATAAAGATGTATCCAGCGTGTAAAGGTGTTCTGTATGTGTGTTAGAAGATGATGTAACTGTGCACACATATGATAGGTCAATGTGCCATCGTCTTTCTAAGTTGGAAACCTGTCTGAAAGCTTGACCATGCAAACTACAGTAGAAGCCTTAACTTAACTTTGTGTTTCAATAATACAATAACAGGTAGGCTCCACTCATCGTGAATGTTTGTTGCATTGACTGAGTATTCTATGGTCGCAGTTTCACCAGTATTACTGTACCAACGTTTCAAAATTTAGAAACTTGTAGTTGATCAAACTTGGGCAAGCTGGCAGTGTTGGATCATATTTTGTCGTCCAAAAGAGAGAAATAATCTTAATTAAGAAATGATTACTATGATTCCCTTGCTGAAAAAATGATTTGTTTTCTATATATTGATTAATTTGGGTTTGCAAAAATTGCCACAGTTCTGGGTCAACCTCATTTTATTTAAAAAATAGAACCACAGCGTTTATTAACTATACATGTCAATTTTGTCAAAGGTTCTATTTTGTCTTGATAAAGTTTGCTTTGAAGTTGTTGATTAAGTACTAGTTGATGACATTCACTATCATGCTTTACTGTAAGTACAATTACTATATACTGTACAAACACTATATGTATATTAAGAACCTAATCAAGATCTGATGCCATCTAACATGGCATTGTACCATATGATTTATGTCTTGATAAGATTACAATATCAAGCTCAAGATCTGTGAAAGACTTTAATGCAGAACTGTCTGATCAATACTGTTAGTTTACATCATACAGTATGCTGAGTAATATTGATGCACCAATATGCACTGCAGGAGTAGTAGTCCAGAAAGCAAACCTCCTGTAAACCCCTACCTGTCACCCAGTCCTTCCTTCCCCTCCTCTGCCTTATGCAGAAAAAGATGAAAAAGAACAGTAATGAACAATATTTTGAAACCTTAGTTTATGATAATTGCTTCTCATGTATGCAGAGCTATTTCAGTTTCTTCCCCAAAAGAAAGGTAAAACTCCCAAGCTCTTTATTCCCTAAACCTTGTGAGACTTTAAAGCCAGCTGGAGGAAAAAAAAAATACACTGCAGCTTAACACACCCTCACATCCTCAAATTGTCCAGAGCATGTCTTTACCAAGAAGTACATTGGAGAGGACATCCATGTAAGAAAAACAGGGGGTCGTAATGAAGTAGTCTTAATTTAGGCCAATTACACCGAGATCTTTCCTAGCTCTTTGCATATTATGGTTGACTTTATAAATGGAATGGTTTCTATCATCATAAAACTGTCCAAATATTGTGGCAAATTTTTCACCATTTTTTTCCTACCCTTCTTCTGTCTTTTCACCTTGATTATTTAGGTTGGTGCCCTCCAGGCATGCTACCTGGCCAAAAGAGGTTTCCAAGTTGATCTCTACGAAGGAAGGCAAGGTAAGTGATATAATCCATTAATCCTCTGTCTTTTTGTTTTCTTCATTTGTCTTATACGTCACTGGTCACCTTAATTAAGTGGAAAATCGATGATAAAATGTCATTAATATTTGAAGGAGAGAGAGATGAGAGGAGCAGGGACATATTTGTTTTGTTTTTATATTTCTTGCCTTGCGTGTATATCGACCTTGGTAAGTAGAAGAAACCTCAACATAATCTCACCCCACTGGCATGATTTTTTTAATTGATATATTATATAAATTATGCAAATAACATTTGGTCAATGTTAGGTCAAATGTATTTTGATGATAGAGATATTTGAAAGCAGTGTGAATATGTTTTTTTTTTTATCCGCAATAACCTAAAACGCTCAATTAGAAATGAATACTTCATAATTCTGTTTTTGACAAATTTGGAAATGATTGTAAAATTTAAGCACATAGAGTCAATATGCAAATTGACAGAAGTCTATTTCTGTTGATGTTTGAGAAAATAACTTTTAAAGTTCAAGTTTTTTGCAAGGTTTTTATTCCAGACACCAAGTGGTCCTTTGTTTTTTGAATGGTTCAACTTTTAAAATATTAAGACACTCTGATGATAGTAATATTTAACCTGTTGTTTCTCTCCCTCTCTCTAATGACAGATATTAGAACTGTGGAAGAGGCCAAAGGTCGTAGCATCAATTTAGCTCTGTCGGTGCGAGGAAGAGCTGCCCTGCATCATGTTGGCTTGGAAGAAGAGGTATTTTAGAGACTTGAAGAAAAAAAATTCTTCTTCTGTTTCTGGTTTCAGTCGTGAAACACAAAAACTCAGTAATGTACCCTTCAATATTCGGTGGCATATATGTAAATGGTTTGGAATTGTAGATGGCAGATTCAGTCAATTTCATCATCCTAGCGTGATTGATATGGCAAAGAGCAATGGTTTTTAATTTAAGACTGGACCCTGGTTCCTTTGTGTGGTATGGATTAATACTCTTCCCTTTAGAGTGGTTGAATGCCATGATAGCCAAAATTACTGTACTTTTCAGGACTATTAAAGTTGAATATTTACTAAAGGCAAATATATTATAACCCTGCTTTCGATCGGTTTACCTGAGACACTATGCAAATAAGACATGTAAGACACTTACAGGTACTGTTGCTAATGTTGGTTGGCGTAGTTAACGATAACTTGTTGGAAGGTAGGTGTTTACTATGTTAAAGACCTTGTCATGCTCAAAACCCTGCAGATCACAGCAGCAGGCATCCCGATGAGAGCAAGAAGGATACACAACAGAGCGGGCGGGCTTCACAACCAACCATACGATAAAGACGGTCAGGTATATCAATATTAATAACAATATTTATAATCTCATTGTATACAGCAATTTGAGTCAACAAGATCCAATGTCTATTTGACATATAAAGCTTAAAGCAGGAGTTATGCTAAGATGCAGGCGTATTAATCACAGTAAGAAACCTTATGTTAAACATTTATGATTAATGACTAAAAGAGTAGAGTAAAGTTTAGGCTAGACATTACGGTATGATGCTTACTTGCTAAGGGCGAAAAGAGTTTGAAAAGTTTAGGCTAGACATTACGATATGCTGCTTAATACTTGCTATACTGTTTATTTCTATTGGTTCACCCCAAAGCTCCTAAATGTTTTTATTCCCAAATTTTCCACCAAAAAAAAGACAAGAAACATGCATTGTACATTACAAGATGTTTTCCTGAAATTCATTCCAAACCTTGTACGATATTTTCAATAACCCTGTGCCAGTTCATAGCGTTTCGTCCAGGCCATGTGACCTCAAATATCACAATTTTGTGGGAATACCGTCAAACATGGACTCAAAATAGGCTTCCCTGGTTTTTACCATGGACCACATCTACAACACTTGTGGAACAATTTATCCGGTATCACATTGAAAAAGGTTTTGCAGAATAGGAGAATTGTTATACAGTGCAATGATGTATAGCAGTTTTGTACACAGGAAGCTTAGTATTTTAGTTACTTTGAAACTGCAAAGAGCCTGCACAACTGCTATGTGCATAAATATTTGCGTACTAAATTATTCATTCCCAAAAATAGGAGCGCCTGTTCTTCCATTTTAGTAATTGAGAGAAGGTCTCTTTTTCTCTTAACGACATAATATACAGTTGATTGCTTTTGGTATGGATGCATACTAGGCATGTGTTACAAAGGCACACATTAGATAATAATGTAGCTAACATAAATGATTCCTCCGTTTAAATACACCTTATTTCTAGAGATAGGTTTTTTAAGAAGATATATTTGGGGTTAAAGATTGGAATTTTTATTCTTAATAATGTTCTCCATTTCATTGTTTCTGTTCCATTCCGTACATAGTACACTTTTTATTTTTTTTTACATTTTGAGTTTTCACAAGAAAAAAAAAAAAGTTGTTACTCCTCAACTTTTTTTATCAAAACAAAAGGTAAGTTAAACTTGTTACCAGAATGACATGCAAAGTGCAGGTTGAACCTCTGAAGAAGTTCACCACTTGTTATACTGCACTATGAAAAATATTTGTGTATCTTTTTTTTCTGTTGTTAAAACAGGCCATCTTCTCTGTGAGCAGAAGAAATTTGAATGAAAAATTATTGACAAGTAAGTAGATTTATTTTCCTGTTTATTAATAGTCAATGTTTATTAATAGTCAATGTTCTCCTTTCACACCAATTGTTTCCAATGCTATCAATATACCTAGAAACGTAAAAAAAAGTTTAGCAGATTAAAAATTCCATTAGCATTGAAATAAAACATTACATTAGATTGTTCCATGAAGCAAGAAACATGCAGAAGGTATTACAATAAAAAGCTTGATTGTGTGACAAAGTAAGTGTCATTTATCAGAAATATTTCAAACTGATAAGATATTTAGTAGATGTTGTGTAGGTTAAATTTTAGGAAAAAATTTACTAATTGAACTTTGCATAGCAATTTTTCTTTTCTTTTTTGGGGGGGGGGGGGGAAGGGTCGTAAAGTCTTGAAAGAGATTCTGTATACAAAAACATTAAGGATTCGCCGCATTTGTGTAGCAGTTTTGACCATGTTGTTAAGCTGTTTGCCTTACAATACCAGATGAATTTATATAAATTCAGTTCAATTTAATTCAACTGAAAGATGAATATGGTTTACTTGACAAAATGTCTATAAAATTTGCCATGTGTAGCAGGTTTGACGATGTTACAAGCTGTTTGCCATGCAGAACCAAATAAATTGAATTAATTCTATTCAATATTCAGGAAGATTAAACAACAAGTGTTATTAAGTAATTTTGTCATAGATTCTTTCAGGGAAAAAGTTTAAATGGTCATTTATAAAACATCTGTGGGCTACATCTTTTCTCTTTAATACACCTCTCATCTCTTGTTTTTTGTTTTTCTCCCTTCATAAATACAGAAGCTGAGTCCTTTCCCAATGTGAAGCTCCACTTTCAACACAGACTAGTCAGAGCTGATCTAGACAAAGGAGAGCTACAATTTACCACGTAAGAGGGAGGACAAACTTCTTGAACAAAACTTGTTATTATTATTATTATTTTATCATGATTATTATTATTATTTTATTATCTGGAGGATGTTGGGAGGAAGAGAAAGGGTAGGATGTATTTCTTTTCATGAGTTTGCCATCTTAATAACGAAGTGTACATCTCAATGCCAATGACTAGTAGCTTCGAACAAGTGAGATTGGTGGGCACAGAAGAGAAATCTCTCAAATTGGTAAAAGACCAACTAAACATGAACCGATAAAGGAAAAAGAGTTGCTTGATTGTGTTGAAAATTTGTGAAATGCAAATGTTAATATATTTTGTAACTCTTTACATGTGATAATTGGAGGAAAGGGTCAGATTATATCACATTTGGTTCAATGTTTCAGAGCAGGGATGAGCACAAAATTGATCTTGCTGGGCAAACTCGAATTTCCCAAAGTAGACCTGCAGATATGTAGTATACTTTTCTTTGCCGGAGGGTTCTGCAGGCCACATGCATAGCGTTTTGGAAACCTTATGGGCCATCGATAAGTTGCCCCAGGGCCTCATGTGGCCCGTGGGACTCACGTAGCCCACTTGCGGTGTTCACGGCTGGACCAAGAAAGCCCAGAAGAAACGAGCGATGCTTCTCCAATTTATGATAGACTATACTATATATAGAATAAAAAGTCAACACGGTAACATGCTCCTGCTGCTTGTGTGTGTCAAAGTTAGTTTGGTGAAGTCTATAACGAGGTTTTGATAAAGGCCTCCCGAGACCCCCTTCAAAGTACTATCTGACAGTAATGTTTAAAGTTTGTAATGGGTCATACTGGAGCTAATACAGTAGACCCCCCCCCTTACCGCCACCCTTCATGTTATTTGGTTCCCTTCTACGGCAACTGCACCTTCTCAAACAGTTAATTAACTGCTTTCATTTCATTCTCACATGACAGTTCCTCGGGCGATACCGTTACCGCAACACACGATATTACCTTCGGAGCTGACGGGGCTTACTCTGCGATGAGGAGAGAGTTGATGCGTGGAAACAGGATCAATTTCAGTCAGGAGTATATTCCACACGGGTACATGGAGCTCAAGATACCACCGACTGAAGATGGAGGGGTAAGTCAACCAAACTAGGATCATCCGTTCCATCAGTTCCAAATCGTCACATAGCAACGTGAAAGATTCGACCAACAAGAAACTTGACTCCCCTGTCGGCATCGTATCTTCTCGCCCCCACCACAACCATCCTACATTACCCTACATGCACTGAGGTATATCATAATACTCCAAACTCTACTGCAGCTCGCAATACACAATTAAGTGAGGAATCAAAAGTAGTTTGGTGAATCTGGTCCACACTGTCATCATATCTCCTCACCCTACCACACCACCCTACACTGCACTATATCATAAAACTCCACACTGTACCACTACACTATACTCATACCAGGCAAAATGTGTCAAACCCATGTTGGATGGGAAGCCCAAAAAATTCCTTTGAGATTAATGTGGTCCCACATTTTAAAGGATGCCACGTAAAACACAACACAGTCCATGTAGTACAGTTACAGTACAGGCTAATGCATTGTGAATTTATCAGAACACAAAAACTGTATTAAACAAGACATATCTTTTACTGCACACATTAACCAGTCTCAGTGCACACAATGTGATATGTCTACAGCAGAAGACTTAGTTCATGTACGGAACCACCGTATACAAATGGTGTCAGAATGTAACCTAATCACTACGCTAGTAGCTAGTATCTATGCTGGTATCAAATGCAAACAATAGTTATTAGACCTTGGAAGAGATAATCACCCTCAGTGAAGTACCAGTGGATTTTGATTGGTTCAATATATTTCATCTGGAGATTTTCAGTACGAATGCTCGATTAAAGATTAACAGAACTATATCCTCTAGATCTGCTGATGTTTCATGTCTCAAAGAGTTGTACTTAGCGATGCCAGTTCACTTTGAATGTGAAGTCTTGAAAAATACTGCCCTTTTTTTTTCTTTATCCAGACTCGTTGTGTGGTTGAAAAAGTTGACAGGATGGAGATACGTAAGCAAGGAATAATAGTTATGAATGTTCCTTGTGATGATGAGCAAAGATTCCAACTTGTACTGGGCCTGAAAATTTAAAAAAAAAACAGTTCAGCAGATCAGGACAAGAGAATATTCAAAGTTAATTTGAATATTATAGAAGTTCATTTTCTGGTTGCAAACAATGTGACTCCTACACCAAAAGCAAAATATTTTACATATTTTTCTTTTCCAAAGATATGGATCACAGTGGACCGTCTGTTATGTCATCATGAAAAGTATTCTTTAAATGCTTTGCTTTGATGCTGTGTAACCTTATTGTGTATTTATCCTGGAAAAATGTAACTCTTTTCAGGGCAACTTTTAAGGGTTTTGTGGGGCATTAACCTCTTGGCTTTTTTCAAACAGCAAATTTCGAAACATGCAGCAAAATAGCAATGACCAATATGTTCACTGTAGGAGAGATGTGTAGGTTTGGTGAATAGAACACCAGTTTGTACACTGTAGAAGAGATGTGTAGGTTTTGTGAATAGTACACCGATATGTACACTGTAGGAGAGATGTGTAGGTTTGTGAATAGAACAACAATATATGTACACTGTAGGAGGGATGTGTAGGTTAGTGAATAGAACACCGATGTATACAATGTAGGAGAGATGTGTAATAGAACACCAGCCTTGGGGATAATAGCAATTAATCTTGTAACCTATTTGGGGGTATTAAGTTACAATGCAATCTGAATTTGATGTAAACAGTTACAGTAGTAGTCTTTCTGACAACATCCAAAGCTGATTTGTCCAAACAGAAAGTTGGTTGTCATAGACAACTGCATGACCATTAAAAATATGCCCTGAAATCGGAATGCTTAGTTAACTGAAATTAAAATTTTCATAAATACGCAAGACATTTGTAGCAATATCATATATTCTTTTGTAGAAAAATCTTTTGCAAAATGTTAAATTCAAAGCCAGATGCATTTCAAGCCAAATCTTTTACCAATTTTGGCAAACTGTAAGCTGTTATGTTCTATGCAAAAGCAAAGAGCTTTGACTCTGTGATGTAGAAAGTTGCTGCAATGTTAGTAATACACCCTCATTTTGTATCAGCAAAATTAATTCGGTGGGAGGGGGCATGGTCCTCTGGCCACTATTGGTCTAGTGCAAAATGGTAATACAATCCGAGAGATGTAGTAAGGTGATATGGTGACCATGTGATGACCATCAGTGATGGAAAACCTTGTTTGATTTCCCTCTAACACACTTCAAACAACTGCCGATTTCCCACTGGTGTATGCGCAGCAAACACACTGGGCACGCATAGGGTGCGTGAAATTTGGCGTGGGATCTAGTGGCTCACCTTAGGGCCCTGGCAGGGTCAAGGGGTGGAACCCCTTGTCAGGTTCCAGGGGGAAAAATCCCCAAAACATTTTGGTATATTTGCATGTCTGGCGATAAAAAAAATTGCAGGTGCAGATGAAAATGCTGACACTTTTCGAATTTACATCGTCACGAAACTGATGAAGTTAGAGTAGCTACATTATGATGAAATGTTATAAAATGAAAAGATAATTTATCTTTCTTACAATCTTATAAAAGTTTGACTCACAAAACTTCCGACGAAACTTCCCATGTTATGAAACAAACAACGTCCAGCAATGATTCGTTTCTAGTCTGCTTACACACTGAACAGCGTGTTAAATACCCATATAACAACTGCAGGGCAGTGGTATGATGTTGGGCTGTGACCTACATAAAAGATTTACGGTACATGTACTGCCCATTTTGGGTTACAAAAATCTTGGCGTGCTTCCAGAAAGTTTTCTCATCAACACCCACTACGAATTGGTTGCGCCTTTTCTTTTTATGAATTGTACAAACGTGAGTAGGTAGTACTTGTCTTCGAAGTTTATTCGAATACGTTGAGGGGCCACTTTCCGAAGATTAGCATAAGGAAGATCACGCATGGGTAGAAATAAATGTGGAATGCAATTAATTGTTCAAAACATTTTCCGCGAGGCTGATGATAAAAGTCAATATAACAGCCATCTTCCCTCGCTGGGCCGTGGCTGTCCGTGTGTCATGTGTACCTTGAAGTGTGCAAAAGTAGCCATTGACATTGCCCTTGTGAGTAGGTTGGGAACACATCATCACCGTACTAGTTGTGTTTGCCATTAAAATTGAGAGCACTGCTTTCTGATTAATTTCCTTTAGTTTCTGAAACTTTTCATGTAAAATTCTACTTTTTTCTTTTGTTTTCCATTTTGCACTTGAGCCTTTTTTTTTTTACTCCAGCGAGGCTGGATTTCCCGCGAACCTGGTTCGGAAGGTTTGCAAGGTTTTCCAGCCCGGAATTGACCATGTGAACCAGATCACCAGACATGTTGACCTTTCTTTTTCTTCAATTCCACTTCTCAGTTCGCTATGCTGCCAAATTTCCTTCACATCTGGCCAAGGGATGAATTTATGATGATCGCTTTACCAAACCAGGACCATACCTTCACAGGGACATTGTTTGTACCGTTCGCCATATTTGAAAAGGTTCAAGAGCGAGGAGAAGACGGAGTCATAGAATTCTTCACCAAAAACTTTCCGGATGCGATACCCTTGATCGGGGAAGAGAGCCTGAAGAACACGTTCATGTCTACCAAAGCACTTCCCATGGTTTCAGTGAAGGTATTAATGCGGATATTCACTTGTAGAATAGTGACACACAAAACTCTTTCAAGTACAACAAAAATTAATGTAGACTTTTTTTTCTCTCAAAAATTTTTGGGTCAAAGGTCGGCTTAGGTACATGAAGTATGAACTTCAGCCAGGGTTAGCTTGCGCTGCATATGTAATATACAGTAGAACCCCGATTATCCAAACTGGTCGGGACCGAGGGTAGTTCGATAGGTTAATCGAAAGCTCGGATAATCAAATTTCATAAATGAAATAATTTTCAACTATTAGACACCCATGTAATGCGATATTATGCCTGCTTAATGATGTATATATTATTCTCCATGTTTGGGAGTTGATTATTTGACGATTGTATTCAGAAATAAAAGTCTAAAAAAACACATTTCAGTTCAAGTTCTAATCAGTCTGAAGCAATTTCAAATTGACTGGTTCTCTATACATCATAGTTTAATTCAATTACCTTATAAAACGTCCCTGTCACGATCGCGGATTAGGGGATTTCTGAAAATTAAAAAATCTAAAAATTATGCAAACGCTGCGACGTAAATAATCCTGGCATTGTCACCAAGTGAGAATTGTAATCCGTAATTGCTACTCATACAGTGAGCGTCGCAAACTATCATCAAAGGCTTTTGCAGCAGCTAGAACTTCAACTGGTGTATAATTCTTCGTGGGGAAGTAGAATGGCGTAAATGGCTCGTATCCGGTATCAAGTAATAAAAGGCCATCTAGCCTGCATACTAGGCACACAAGCGCTAGCGTAATGAACGTTCATTGATGAGATTGTATGATTAGAAAGTAACAACTCTTTTGTAAAGCAGTAACAAGCTTGGTACAAACAACAATCAGATGTTATAATGATAATCTATTCGATATATAAAGCAATGAAAGGAAATATACATGCAAAAGAATTTGAACGCTGATCGTTACATAATACGTTGGGTACGGTTCTGTTCAGTTCGAGTCACTCCAAGATTAATGTATGTCATCCAGTTACAGAGTTGTCGACAATTCATAATCATGGACGTCAAAATATGAATATAAGAGACTGACTTCGGTCAGCTTGCGGCTTCGATAAGCCAATGATGCTTCTTCGCGAGTTCCTGCATGCAGGAGGATCTAAAATACATGTACATACATAATATGAGTACTGTACAGTACTTAGAATCAATACCAGAAGGCCTGCAGACTATATATTAATGAACAGATGGCCGGTTCCGAAAATGGGGGTCTCGGATAAACATGGTTCAGATAATCGGGGTTCTGCTGTATTTAAAGGCAAGTTACTGCCTGGGAGGGGTTACCTTCTGGTTTGACAATTCGATTTAGTATCCATTAATGACAGTAAATCAAGGGAATAATTGTTAAAGGAATATATCTAGGGAAGCATATTTGAGGTTGAAGAAGTTTCTGTCTTGTAAAATTCAAAATCACTTTTGGTTCCTGCTATGAAAACTGATATGTGAGTCTTTGCGTGTACTTACATGTTTTGCATTTGTGTAGCATTTTGCTATGAAACACCAAAATAAATTTCACTTGGCAAATGAGAAATACTCAAGAGGAATATATCCCAAACTGTATTTAAGTTGCTTACTAATTATTTAGTAGGTTTTTATTTATCTTTGGAAAGCTGGGTATTTTCACATCCTGTCATGCTCTTTTGCATTTCCGGGGCTCTTCCGATGTTTACTTCAATCCTTATAAAAACACTTTCTAAAAATGAACATAAATTCTAAGCATGGACCACACAAAGTAAATCAACCTTCCTTTGCACGTAGGAATCATGGCTGAAGACGTTATTGTCATTTACCAGGATAGCGTATAATACTATAATGCACCATTTTGAATGAGGAGAGTAAACTTCATATAGTTCCACAGACTCTTTGCACTGATATTAAACCTGACTGATTTTGTTGGCAAGTGGAATATGGGTTTTCAGCTTTAACTAGAGAGAGGGTACTTTGCCAAACCAAGATCTCACCTGTAAGTTTGACCAGACTGGACGTTTTATACAAAAAATATGCTTTAGTATAGTTTTGCATCATTTCAAAATTAGGACATGTGGCCTCATAGCCTAAGTTTATAGCTATTTGGTTGATTTTAGTGAATATTTGGATGCTCTCCTGTTACAATGTAGTCTATGCATGAGCTTCACTCAGTGATGTGCACAGGCTTTCAATTGTGATGGGGAGAGAGGGGGAATTCCAATATCCCCCGACAATTGATGAAGGGGCACCCATCACTATCATCACTAATATTTGAGTGATTCTTTTATGGGGGAAAAATGTGGAGAACTAATGGTACAGTAATTGCTTGGTCACGAAACGTTCATTGGGTGAAAATTGGATGTGCCTTTCCACTTACTTTATTGATATGCAAACATTTTCCTAAATATTTGTTTTTCTTATTTCAGTGCAGACTGCAGCCCTTCCATATCAAATTGTCAATATTTGGATTCATTATTTACTGATTTATTTTGGCTTTGGAATATTAGCCAAACTTAAAATAAAATTAATTTATAACCAAGAAAAGCCATAGATAAGCTTTTGAGGGGCAGGTGCCCTTCACAAGCACTTCTCTCTTACAAAATAAAGGTGACGATTAGATATACTGATATTTTTCATAACACATGTTATTTAATGGAATGCTGGTGAGTTCACCAAACACCAACTTAGACTTTGTTTTGTTTTGATTATATTTTTATTTTTATTTTACCCGTTAGTGTTATCCTTACCATC
The DNA here is from genome assembly GCF_037975245.1 of Apostichopus japonicus. Classification (NCBI taxonomy): domain Eukaryota; kingdom Metazoa; phylum Echinodermata; class Holothuroidea; order Aspidochirotida; family Stichopodidae; genus Apostichopus; species Apostichopus japonicus. The sequence continues at coordinate 28,621,619 of NC_092579.1, forward strand.
GCAAAGACAAAGCCGTTCTAATGGGTGATGCTGCACATGCTATGGTTCCATTCTATGGTCAAGGAATGAATTGCGTAAGTCAGCAAATATTTTGTTACATTCCAACAGTGGTCGTTATCTCTAGTGCTAAACATGCATATGTAATGATTTGTGTGCTTAACTTGGCTTACCAGCCAAGCTAACCGATGAGCCTTAAGTCATTAAAGGAATACTCTGGTGTAATAATTTGTGTGCTAAACTTGGCTTACCAGCCAATCTAACTGATGAGCCTTAAGTCGTTAAAGGAATACTCTGGTGTAATGACTTGTGTGCTAAACTTGGCTTACCAGCCAATCTAACCAATGAGCCTTGAGTTATTAAAGGAATACTCAGGTGTAATGACTTGTGTGCTAAACTTGGCTTACCAGCCAATCTAACCGTTGAGCCTTCAGTTATTAAAGGAATTCTCTGGTGGCAGACAATATAACAGATATCTTAAAGAGAAAATATTTCACACTTTCAGTCTGTTGTTAAGCTGTCAACCTTTGTCACCAAATATCTCATAAAAGGGCATCCTTTTAATAAAAATTGATAAAAGAATGAATAAAAAACAACAAAGTTCTTGATGATGCTTTGTAATAAAATCAATTTCTTTCTCTGGCCTAAAACCATTCCTGGGTGTGCATTTAGACTGCAAATGAACAGTTTATCCCCTTGACCCCAAATGAATATATACATATATATATTTATATTTCCCCTTTTGTTTGCTTTCTGACAGGGGTTCGAAGATTGTGTCGTCCTTGACGAGATCCTAAATAAACACAACAACAATTTCAGTAAGTACCTATGAAGTTATTGCATACAGTATTTGGTGAGACACCCATCCCAGTTATATCTGAGCTAGCTTACACTTCTATAAAAGATGATAAGGAAATTGTCTGCATAGGAAGAAGGCTTGGCACCAGGTCGTATTTACCGACCAGCTAATTAAATATCTTTGTTTTGGTTCGTGCCATTTGATGTTGTTCTTTATGCCACTGTCTTCTTGCTTGTTAGGGATAGAAAATCAGATAATGTTTGGACGCTAGGGCAGTGTAGGGTTCAAACTGTTCTGCTGCTAAAAGAGATAATTGCCAATAAGCACGAATGAAGTGGGCATATAACGTCCTTGCCCTCTTGAATTATTTTTTAAATAATACGGCTAGAACCGGATTTGGAACCCAGTTGCCTCAGGTTAGAAGAATACAATATGGGGTCTGATCTCTGATTTACTCATGCTCTGACTGACACTCCGAGAGAAGGAATGACTAGATTGGGATCACCACCAGCTAAGGGTTGGATAGCTCAGTTAGATATATATGTACAGGACAGTGAGGTCACTGGTGCTAATCCCATTCTAGACAAGAAGCTCTTTTAAAAAATATATATATATTTAATTTCCAGTCATTTTTTGTTCATTCATTTAGTCTTTAGTATTTTTCTCAATATAACATTGCAGTGGATCAAATTAAAGAAGCCAACTTTCTTAGTGATATTATCAACCTGGTTATGATTATGAATCAACATTCCGTCTCACAGACACTTTAATCATATCGGTATTGATCAAACGGAAACCTCAAAATATTTACCTTGAACCAACATTTGACTGTCAAGAGATGGGAGGGATTTTACTATGGAATAGAATTAAAAGAAGAAAATTACCAAAATTACCTCAAACACTGATTTCACACAACTTTTAGTGTTGAATTTGGTAAATTTTGATGCAAACAGTGCATGCAGTAATTCAATGACAGAGCAATCCACCAATTTGCCTGTAGAGACAAATAATACAAAATAAATAAATAAAAAACAACAGCAAGTCCTTTGGAAATTTCCAGTTTTCTTTCTTGTTGATACAACAAAATTGTCAGAATCAAACAGGTTCCTTGATTGCTTGCTATTTAAACTCTTCTTTTGTGAAATTAGGTAGTTTTTTTTAGTAACTTGCTCCATTACAGTGATGTATTGAGTATGTTCTGTATACTACCAGGTATGGTATACATGTGCGGCCAGAGAATGTTGACCGCAGCACATTAAACTGTGCTCAGACAAGGTCTTTATCCTTCTTTGGCACCATCATTAAAATGCATGCTAAATCTAAGCTCTGAAGACTCTCACAGTGCAAACAACGATGGGGCTTACATTGATCTATTCACAGACATGGCTCAATATTAAATAAAAATCCTAATAAGGAGAATTACCTGAAAATTTTCCTAAAAACTTGACCCTGAATATTGAGCTACATTTATATAGCTATATTTAAGAAAAAAAGATTACTCTTTTCATGAAAATAATAAAAGTAAAGAAATTGATTTTCATTATGTAAACAACTTAATATCGTAGATTGATACAGTACTGTCATATGTGCCACAATTTATGAAGACCTTTTAACCTGTGTGCCCTTGCCATTACAGAAACCGCTCTCCCGGAATTCAGTCAGGTTCGATCCCCGGACGCCCAAGCGATGTGTGATCTTGCCTTGTACAACTATGTGGAGGTAAGTCCTAAGCCATGTTTCTCAATGGCATAGTTATAGTATATAGGGCCAATATCACCACACCATCCCCAAATTGCCCTCTTCCCACCCTTCCCACACACACACAATACCTCACTTTCCCCTGGAGTTCCCCTGTGCATACCCAGCCGCAAACCAACAAAGGTTCATTCTGCACATGCATTGTAGAAGTTGTATATCGGATATGTGTGTATTTAATACCTTTTGTCCCTCCACTTTGGAACGAAGTTTCACTTTTGAGGTTATGTACGATTTTGGTTTACTCCAGTGTGCGCCTACAATGAAGCCAAAAATGTTTAGCAACTTTTCGGAACAGGAAAACTTATTTCAAATGATTTCATACAAATTCATGTAAATGGAATTTAGCAGGTCCAGTTTGCTATTGGACCTTACAGCACAATGTTATGGCATTGTCTAAGTTGGCCTTGAGTCAGATACAATTAGCTGTAATTTAGGGCCTGATAATCAAACGTTTTTTGCTTTGTGGCCCTCCAGTGGCCAGATGTTGTTCTGGGGAAGCAACCAACAAGGAGGAGGTATTCCCCTTTCTTTTTGAGACTGTTTTTCTTTAATATGATTTAGAGTGCAGAGTTGCCATATTTTGAAACTCTTGCAGTAATTTAAGTTCAAGACTTTGCTCAAGTTTTACACAGATATTGGCAATCTTTCTTCCTCAGATATTGGCAATCTTTCTTCCTCCGAATTTTTGCTTAAAGACCCGCCCCCAAAAATGATTCGGTGACCCTAAAAGGAGTTGTGACTCCCAGTGATTTCTATTGTCATGACAAAATGTTGAGGTATTTGAATAATGTTATTTGTGCCTTATCTACTCATATTTTCAGATGAGGCATCTGGTCAATTCTAAGTTGTTCATGCTGAACAAGAAGATTGATGACTTTCTATACTGGCTCTTACCAAAGAGCTACATGCCTCTTTACAATATGGTCACCTTCAGCAGAATAAGGTACAGCATCGTCATCAGCAAGTGGAAGCAACAGAAGAAGGTAAGTGAAATATATTGCAAGATCAAATAGATCATGTCAGATAAATAGACCAGGAGGATGAAACCATTAAAGCTTTTTAAAATGTATATCATCGAGGATTGGGAAACGGCAGAAGAAGGGATGGTACAGTACGCAGGTAGCGTGTGAATTGACCAATAGGACGACAGACAAAGTCTTTTAACAAAATATGCTAAACTTTAGAGCAAAAAGTACTTGATAGTCAATATTCCAGGAATGGTGGGAAGGTTGTACACATATTCTAGCATTGTCACCTGTGCTCATTCTCAACTGCAAAGATTTTGGTACTCATACCGGGGGGTACCTTCGGAAATCTGGTATATAGCTAAGTACCAGAACTGTCTAGAATTCTACTTGTTCTCGGTACTCTTGCAGTATTGTGCATACACAAAGAGTGCTGAAGGAGTGCAGCGACTAACGATGTCGGCTTGCAGACGGCTCAGTGAAAAGATGCCGAGCAAAGTAAAGATACTACGCACACGGCCTGACAAACAAACAGGTGGAAAATGCAATAAATAGTGAAAAACCATTCTGTACCTATATATACACTGTAACAAGATATCAGATCATAACAAAGTGAATAAATCTCTGCAGAGCTAATGGACCTCTCGACCAGAATGAGTAACTTGTACCAACAACTTCTCCTGAATTGACTGCTTAGGTGGAATTTTGGATTATCCTCCTCCACCCACCCACCCATCTGTAAGACTAAGCATTTTTCTCGAGTAGCTTAAACTTTGAGTGACTTTATGCAATGTACTTCATATGTACTTCATCTGGACCAATACTTGAGAGTGACTGGTCAGGGTCACCAACGAAGAGAATTGTGACATAAATAGATACCCGCTATTAACTGTTTTGGTCTTAGATGCCCACTACTGCTCCAATCTGCCGTCCTTCCTCCCAGCCAGTGTTTGAGCTACAAGTATTCAACAAGATTCATGACTAAACTAAATCGTTACCAATGATGCCGACTTGCAAATGGCTGAATAGAAAAAAAATAGTTGAACAAAGTAATTAAAAGACTGGCATAACTTGACAAACGAACAATACTGCACATATCAAACTACATAAATTACATGACACACAGACTCTACCATTGTCCCTGGGGGAGAGTGGAAAAATTGGGTCATGACAAACCACTGTCTTGTCTTGCTGTGATATGTGACATGTCACAACCGGTCACGTTCAGTAAAGTATCAAACATTGTCTCCTTCTGTTAAGACAAGAGCAGAGGATATCTAAGAGTGGCGTTAGCAGAATGCTTTCAAGCTGTAGATTGTGTTGGGTATGTAGTATTTCCACATAATCAGACACCCATCAATCAAACTAACCAGCCTATTTTGTGACAAAGATACCGTTGCACCTCATTAGCCAGTTTATTAATCGGTCAACCCAATACAGAAACTTTTGTGTGCAAACCTCTTACTCAAAGTTTATTTTCCCAGTGTGATTTTGATGGATTAAGGTAAAAGATAATCTGTTTGCTTTCTTTAGGTGGTCATGTTTTGAGCGCACTGAGCAACTTTCGTTGGATTCTGCGCTATATGAGACTAAGTTTTTATTATTATTGTTATTATGTTTTTGACCATGCGATTGTAGCAAATTCAACACAAAGTGTATCTTTAGCATCTCTTTTGAACCTAACTTGGGTCGTTAGTTCATGCTGGTTAGTTCATGCTGGTTAGTTCATGCTTTATACTGAGGTAACACAAGTCTCTCCTCGTCACGGAAATATCCAAGAATATGACCAAGAAAAATATCAACCTTATTTCCCCATAGCAATGAATTATTACTGTCCCTTTAGTAGATTCTGAAAAAATTTATCATTGAGACACCTTTAATTGTTGCATTAGTAGTCATGACACATGTAAAGCAAAACAACCTCAGATATTTCAAACACAATTAAAATAGTATTAAGGAAAATAATAAGGAAAAATATTGATTTATTTTATCTTGGTTCCCAGTATGCTGTATAGCTTGAACAAAGGATGACTTTCAACCTGTCTTTCATCATAAAATAAATATGCTATAAACACCAAACCTGGTTTAATTACTTTTATTCTTGTTTTACCGTCTCCTTCAGATTGTATAATTTCACTGAGACACTGAGATAATTATTTGGAGGGCTAGAACTCTCCCTCCACCCTACAACCCCCCCTCCTAACTGCAGGGATAAAGGTTTTGTAAACATTCAGCAATGTTTGAGCACGTTGACAATTTATGAGCAATACTTTTCTGACCTTTCAAAATTTTCAGGAAGTGCAAAGTATCAGATAGGAGTGTTTATCAATTCATTATTTCCCCTTCAATAAGTACATTCTCCAAGACCTTATTATTAAGGCCCGGTGATCAAGCACTTTGCTGCAGCAGGGAACAAAGCTAGTTCTGAATCAACAGTTTGTAGAGTAAACAAAAGAAAAACTAATCCAAATATTGATTGAACTGGAAATTGGAAAAACATCCGTTCGCTGTTTGAAATGTCACCCTGGTATTTGCATCCCCCAGGGTTCAGTGAAGTATCACCAAGTCGTTAGTTTGAAGAGCGTTCTTTCCTGTTTTGGGTTTTGTTTTTTGTTTTTTCTCCCTTGTTTTTTCTTTCATTGCAGACTTTGATCCATAGATTTTTCCCCCTCTGTCCCTATTCACGATTAGTTAGTGTGTATAGAAGGTTTATGTGGTGATTACATTTGTCTTTTTAAGTTCATACATTTTATAAAACATGTGTTTGCAAATACATGGTTTTTTAAACCTTGTGAATATGAGGTGAAGTTGTTGGTATAAATATTTAATCCATGTAGGTGTGTAAATAGGGCTGTTCTTGGTAAATTTAGGAAAATAATGGGATAGAAGGACAGTGCCAAAAGAGGGGAGGGGGAAGTGACATATTTGACCCCGGACCTGACCTTGTCTCTTGATACCCTCTATCATAAATAAAGAGATCCTATTGTCTCAAATTGGTGAAAATAACTGTTTGCAGTACATTTGTTCAGGACTGTCAACCTTATATTGCAACCAAACAATAACCTGTTTCCTATGCCAAATACAGTCAATCTATGCGGTGGATAAAGTATGTTTGTAAAGGTGAAGCTCGTAGACACCACATCTTGCCAGATCACAAACCTCATAGATGGATGCCCCATACTGAGATCATTTCTGGTGGAAGTTGAGGGGGGGGGGTAGGAGGAGTAGGAGGCAGGGAAGAATGGGTTGTAATATGGTCTCCATCAGCATTTGTTTGTGATTGGCTTTGCAGCTCACTTCTGTTGAAGGGGAAGGGGGGTATTATCATCTCTGTGCTATTAATTGAAGACTCAATCTTCAAGAGTTTTTCCTAGTCCCTTACTTGATTGCATGCAGTCTTATTTTGACTGGCTATACCCCTCCATTACTCCAGCAAGTAGATCACAGGTCTGTGCTGTCAAAACCAAATTGCTTTTTCTAATCTTCGGGAGATGTGGTACATTTTAAATGTTTACTTAACTGTCAGTGTTTCTCTCTGTATTTAGAAGTTTTATTTAACAGAGCTACCTTTTTTTGTAGAAATATTCCTTATCTAATCTTGGATAAATGCTTTTGGAACATTTTAAACTAAGACAAAAGACTTTTTTTTCAAGCTTGAAGATGATGACATCACTACTGAATCTGCTGTTGCCAGATACATTCACAAACAAATCACCAAATTAAAAAAAAAAAAATTCTTCTACCGGAAAAAAAAAATACAATACAACGAGGATGAGACTTGCAGATGCTGATGCTTGCTTGCAGATGCCGAAATTTCCCGCAATTTTGTTAAACAATCAACTTCAGCCACAGGAATATCGGTATGATAATTAGCTGACATCAGTGATATACATATTCATGATTGATCGGCGATAAATTACAGTTCCTACCCCTTCGTACCAATACTTTGGCAGACAATGCACCGTAGCCGGTCTACGATTGTTATCTCTCCTACAGTCATGTTTGTTTGTCTCAGGGGTAACATTAAATAAAGTTACATTGTTGACAAAAGACAAAAGACTTTTTTTCAAGCTTGAAGATGATGACATCACTACTGAATCTGCTGTTGCCAGATCTGCATTCACAAAATACCACCAAATTTGAAAAAAAAAAAAAAATTATCTTCTACCAAAAACAAGAATACAACGAGGATGAGACTTTAAACTGCAGATGCCGAAAATTTCCAAATTTCCCTCAATTTAACAAAGTTAAACAATCAACTTCAGGCACAGGAATATCGGTATGATAATTAGCTGACATCAGTGATATACATATTCATTATTGAATGGTGATAAATTAAGGTCCTTCTCCTTCGTACCAATACTTTGGCAGACAATGCACTGTAGCCGGTCTACGATTGTTATCTCTCCTACAGTCATGTTTGTTTGTCTCTGGGGTAACATTAAATAAAGTTACATTGTTGACTTAAGACTTCGTTTTGTTTGCTGATTGTTTGTTGATTACTAAGTACAGTCTTTTCTGATTGTGGAGGGATTTGCCCCCCCCCCCTCCGCACTCTTACATTATTTGTAGATCCCCTCTTTGAAGTTTGAATTTCATTTTGCTTTGTCCTTGGTGTCATAAAAAGTGCATCCACATAGCTGTACAAATTTATAATGGTCCCCAGAAAAACTTATCTAACCATTGTGCCTTTTTTTAATCAAACCAAATCAAGATTCAAAACTTGTCCAAACAGTTTCTTAACATGTATTCTCTTCTGTATTTGTTGACGTTGAGCCCTTCCAGATTTTGAAAAATTGCCTTGGTTGGTGCTCTTTCAGAAACTCTTTTTGGGGGGGGGGGGGGCTGTCAAGACCTCCCTTTTGAATGAAAACCAAGGGCAATTTCTAACTTGCCTGCTGAAAAAAGCTGCCTGTACCCCCTCTTGTTTGTAAATTTCCAGCTCTGATTCTTAGCGTGGTTATGTATTGTGAAGGGAAGGCTTGACAAGACAAGAGTAGGCTCAAACACTGCTTTGCGCTGATGAGCAAATTAGTTTCAACTTTAACGTTTTAAGTGTTGAAGGGCGCTGTTCATTTATAGAGGGTAACTATGAATATGTACATACTGAATATAAAGTTTCTTAACCCCCTGCTAGAATTTGTGGCATGCTCTATCCCACATTTCCACTTTCTTTATATATATCAATATGTATACTACATATTGATATGTTGTAATGCATGATGGCAACATGTTTTTTTTTTTCCTTTTCTTATTTTATGTTTTTTATTTTTTTTATTTTTTCATTTCAAACTCTGAAAACCTTGTAAACAAGCTTCAACTCATTGTTAGCAACTCTCATACTTGGTATTCGGAATGGCTCTTAATTGAGTTCTTGGTTGCTATATTTGTTTGTGGAATGTTAAAGGTCATTTGATGTCAGCAATAGTCTAATAGATCTGACAAGTTTGACAGGATAACAGGATAACTCTGGACAAGATCAGTTTTGATGCATCCCAGACTTGGTATGTAGATTAAGTACTGCACGGTCTTGAAGATGTAAGTGTGTTTGTTTGGTGTCAGTTAGAGGTCATGAGGGGTCAAACTCTCAACCTTTTATCATCAGCTAACTCAGTAGGTTCTCCCTTACTTAATCTCATACTTGGTATTTTGATGTCGCGCACTGAGTTCTCTCTGTTGCCACCGATTTCGGTGAAAAAATTTAGTTCAACGATTTTGTGAAAGGATGCAATATGCAATCCAGCTGAATATCTCTTAGGTAACCTCAAGCACCACATACAGCAGTCAACCCTGAAATCTGTTCGGTTTCAGAGAAGTCCATGCTCTCGTTGTCATGGGAATGGGGCTTGTGATGGGACAGGATGGGACCTTAGCACATCTGGTTGTTGCCATGTCCAAGGAGTTGGTATTTTTATCTCAAACAGAGGTCAAAGTGATCTAATTCTACTGCTATGCTGGATGACTTGAGGACAAGTGGTTTTAGTATTCAGTTATCAAAATACTTCACAATTTCAAAAAGATGAAATGAAGACGCTTTCATACATTGATAACAATTGTTAAAGTGACTGATGGCAGTGTTTGATTTGTTTGCTCAATTAGGTAAGGCCACCTGGGCAAATGTGGGATGATGGGGGTGGGGGGGGGAGGGCTGCAGCATCCTGGGCCATCGCTGCATAGGTAATAATCTTCTTTGCTCTGCTGCAGCTTGATCCATCCTTGCTGAGTAGGAGTCGTGCAGCTGCTGCAGCTTTTCCTTTTTTTGACAAGATTCCTTAAAAAAAATTACCATGGATTTCAAAGTTCACATCTAGGTCGCCCTTTAGAAGGCATAGACAAAATAAAACATGACTTTGCCAAGTCTACTTATGACACGTTTGTCGCTTCTTTCTCGTCCGTTTTTTCTTCCGGATGTTCTCTCACCTTTTGTTACTCTTCTTCTAGAGGTGCGTCTTCATTTCCTCGGAGGGGCTTCACTAGTCAAGCACGGACAGATTATCTAGAGCACTTCCTTTACACTTCATAAACACTCAAATTCTGGAGCAAGCGATAGAACTATTATTTGTATATGGTCACCTTGCCCTCTTGAAATAAGTTTGGTAATTTTGATAAGCAGTGATGTGGAAAGTTGAAAAAAATGTTATTCACCGCCCACTCCTTTCCACCCCCCCCCTCTCTTCCCCATATTGTCCACAGTACTAGCAAATATTAACCAGTGAAATGTCAGATGAAGGGTATTAACTTATATGTCTTAACTTTTATATGAAAAAGGGTCAAAGAAAATAAAACAATCTGCGACCTTTTTTGGTAATGAGGTGATTGTGACTTGCGTGACAGCGATTTCCTAAGCTGTTTAGACAATTCCTGTTCTTATCAGGGATATGTGTAACTCCGAAGTTTGCCCAGCCAACAAGTTTAAACAAACGTTTTTTTTTATGTAATTACTGATAGTAGTAGTCGCGGTAATATCTAGTGCAAGGTGCATCCTTCCAAAAGTCAACAGCAAGATAGGAAACAATAATCTTTACAAAAAAAGTTGGTTGAACTTAATAATGTTGGAGTGTGGGCCAAAGGAAGATGGGTAAAATCTACTCGATCCACTTTAGTGACCGGTCCTTGAAGGCACTAAAAATGACCCTCACAAGCTAAGAGAATCAAAATGGAGAAACAACCGAATTATAAGAATTCTGGTGTTTGTAAAGAATTGGCTGTTTAAGGTGCAGTCTAAATACTTGGTCATACCAATGACCCTTAGCAGATGTGGAATTAAAGGGGGTGGGAGGGTGCAGGAGTAGTCCTTGTGGGTGCTTGTTGTATTTCGAGTGACATTCGTCCCAACATCAATCAGACAGCGTTTAAACTACTTTATTCACACCCAGTGTCACATATAAACATACATGGACAAAAGTCAAGAAAGTTTGTCACCTCTCATATATCATCACTTAGCTGTTTTGGATGGCGATCTGAAAGAGAGCAAATTGTATATGATCAACACTTTATAACCAGTTGATCAACACTTTATAACCAGTTGATCAACACTTCATAACCAGTTGTGGGGCAGTCAGCTGTGCATGACTTTTAAAGGTTGTTGTGTGAGGTGGGCCATTAAAAGATTATAATAATATATTTTTACTTTTAAAAATTTTTAAAAAAATGCAATTTAGAAAGTCATTTCAGATGAGGAAAACCGTAGATTGCTCTTGGATGAAAAACCCTCCTTACTATGACCCGGCTGGGGATCGAACCCCAAAGCTGGTTGCTTCAAATACCACATCCTCTATCCACTCGGCCACAGCACCGGGTGAAAGATCTGTTGTGTTGCAGTTCATTTCATCGTATTTCATTTGATAAATTGTTTTCGATAACAAGAAACTTATGGTTGCATAACATATCATATACAGTAATATTTAATAATAATACTTAATAATTGTACAAGATAGAAGTGAAAGAAGTTCTTCTACACCCCTCGGAGCTTAACAAAGTAGAATACTCTCCCCATGTTGGAAAGAAGAAAGTTCTAACCACACACGTTTTATACTAGAGAGATACACACCACTGTCAACATGTTGTGGAGTTTCACATGTTCACTTCAACAATTTTCCGGCTTTTCCAATTCCACAGTTTGTCCGGTTTTGCCTCATTTCCGCACTGTTCGCGCTTCCAATGATAGCAGGCACGGGGTACTGGCAAAGGTCAAATCTCTCTGGTCATCGCCGGTTTAACTTCCACTGGAGGAACATCAGGTGGGAGAAGATAGGGTCAAACTGGCAGAGGTAATAGGTCAGGGTAGTCAATAATTGAAATGTCCCAACAATTGAACGAACAGCCCATTCCATCAAAATTGGACAGATTTCTATGCAGTTTATCCAAACTGACATATCCAGTCCAGTTTGAAATTGTAATCTCTTCGTTTTTTATACGCTTAGCTTCTATCAAACACATCATCAAACCATGTCAAAGAATTTAAAGATAAGTCACATTGCTTCAGTCACGTAAGGAGACATTTTGGATCCAGTTAATTGATGAATAGGCCTATGAAAGCAAATTTTGAAAAGGGAACCAAAAAAATATATAGTTCAGGAATCAAACCAGTGACTTAAGGAATATAAGCCTTGCACTCTATAAACTGAGCTACGAAGCAGTATGTCAGATGCCATGGCATTGATCGCAGACCATATCTTTGCTGGTCGAATTTACCAAATCCAAGGTGTAAAGCTTCAGCGGGTTAAAACACTGCATCCTAACATGTAAGAATCAAGGCCTAGCCATTTTCAGGATAATACGCAGAAGGACGTGTTCATTATAGAAAGCAGCACTTTTGAGAATTATTTAGGAAGTTTCCGTTTGTATTATTGTAGGTGTTGAAGAACACAGTTGATCAGAAAATAAGATATTGTATTTAATTCTTACACAAATATACAAATGCAAGGTGAAATTTTGAAGAAAGAAAGAAATCTAAAGAAAATGGCTGAAGAGTGTTGAATAAAGTTGAAATATGACTATAGGCCTTTAATATAAGTGTTAGCTCAGTTTGTTTGTTTTCAGTTTGTTTCTGCTGGCAAGACATTTCTACAATTGTTTTTAAGGAGAGTACCAGTATTCAAGTTACATTCCACATTTTACAATGAACACACACAATGTATTCGGTCATGTAAAATTCCTACGCAGACAGAAACAAATTATAATAAAAACAATCACTTGAGGTATGCTAATCAGCCTTTTGTTACCCTCAAAGAAACCTCAATTTCAAACAATGAAGGATGCAGACTTAAAAAGGAGAAATAATTCTTATTAAACAAGGAGAAAAGATTTGAGGAAAAAAAAAATCTCATTTTTAATTTAAAGGAAAGTTAACCATGTTTGCCATGCTCTTATTTAAGTTTTATAATTTATTTATTCATATTTTGTTGTGCAAATTTTTCATACTTCAATATATACTTTCGTTTGTGTTATCTAATATATTCATCAGCCCATTATTTTACTGTCGTAATCATCTTTAAAACCTCGTTATGCATAAATTCCATCATAAACACAGCCAAACCAATGTTTATCTCGGGGATCCCTTTGGCACCGGTGTGTGCTAATATCACATAATTGTGACGATGTACTACTGTACTCTTTGGCCAAACATTTAAGCCCATACGTATGGATAGCGAGAATGAAATATGCAAGTGGCCACATGCCCTTTTGTTCACTACTAGAGTCCTAAAATGAATCGCTGATATAGGCTAGTAAATATCCTCATTGCTTAAAACTCAGATATGTAGGCTACACAGTGAAACAATTTTTGCTGGGCTCAGTACAGTCATGGACTACAGTCATGGACTCAGTACTAGTCATGTACAGTCATGGACTCAGTACTAGTCATGTACAGTCATGGACTCAGTACTAGTCATGTACAGTCATGGACTCAGTGCTAGTCATGTACAGTCATGGCCTACAGTCATGGACTCAGTAATAGTCATGTACGGTCATGGACTCAGTACTAGTCATGTACAGTCATGGACTCAGTACTAGTCATGTACAGTCATGGACTCAGTACTAGTCATGTACAGTCATGGACTCAGTGCTAGTCATGTACAGTCATAGCCTACAGTCATGGACTCAGTAATAGTCATGTACAGTCATGGACTCAGTACTAGTCATGTACAGTCCATGGACTACAGTCATGGACTCAGTACTTGTCATGGACTACAGTCATGGACTCAGTACTAGTCATATACAGTCATGGACTCAGTACTAATCATGTACAGTCATGGACTCAGTGATACTCATGTACAGTCATGGACTCAGTACTAGTCATGGACTACAGTCATGGACTCAGTACTAGTCATATACAGTCATGGACTCAGTACTAGTCATATACAGTCATGGACTCAGTACTAGTCATATACAGTCATGGACTCAGTACTAGTCATGTACAGTCATGGACTCAGTAATAGTCATGGACTACAGTCATGGACTCAGTACTAGTCATGTACAGTCATGGACTGCCAGCAAGAGCAACTAAGGACTCAAATGTGAATGTTACATGTGTCCTTTGAAGGGTCACCATTATTTGTTAGAGTGACGGATAGTAACGTACATGATACAGGTCCCATTAATGTCTTTGAGGTTTGTGTTTTTTTACTTTACAAAACAGAGACAAGAGACCGATGTATTTTGATTGAGTTATTCATTCAATCAATCTCTGCGAATGGGCCAAAATATTGCCAAAAGAGTACTTTGGCATGATTTGTGTGAATATGTACTACAAAATAGTAAATAAAAAAAAGAATGATTATTTAGGCTATCAAGATAAAAGCTAATGAGGCTTTAACGTTGTGCTTGCAGTGCTATTTTTAAATGTTATTATTATTTAAACAAGTTTGGAAGAGAATCTGTGTTATTCTAATTCTTTTCATTTTGTTAATCTCTTTTCTTTTTTATTATTGTTAGTTATCACTGTGTTTTACTACCGTTATAGATATCGATCATAATGCATATTAGTACACACAGACAGATAAAACTGCGTTTTTTCCATAAAAGGAAGTGGGGGTGGGGAGGAGATCATATCAATACCTTTCTATTACTAATCAGTATGATGAAAACCATTCGATTTAAGGGTAATATTTAAAAAAAATCTTCTCGCATACTGTTTTAATTTTTTTTTCTAAATTGATGATATTTACATAATCTGTTTATCACATAGTTGGTTAGCCTACAGAATAGTCTGTTGGATGAACTTTGACCTCACCTTATTAAACAGTTTATGTATGTAGGTTTACGTAACTTAGCAATATGCTTCACAATTGAACTTAATCGAACTCCACAGAGATGAAATAACATATAGATAAAAAGTAATTCTCATTTGTCATTCGACCATAACAAGTTAATAATCTGAAGAAAGTATAGCGCTTAGACTGAAAAACATTTACCTATGGCTATTATGTTACCCTTGCGTGATGTGTGTTGAAGAACTGTATTATTTAAGCTCTTTAAAGAAATATGCTTTCCTAAGAAGTTGTATTACTTAACGACGTCAAGTGACGACGACTGTTTGAAGAATTTAATTCTTTTTTTTCCGCTGATACATATTGATTTTAAACCTAAAATATCATCTACACAGCATCCAAACTTGAGAAATGAGATTTTCTGTATTAAGCTGAGCAAGGTGACAATAGAGAGATAAGTATGAATATATTTCACGAAAATATACTATTCTCGTGGATAAATAAATACAATATACTGAGACAGGAAGTGAAAATTCAGCTCAAGTCTGAAATAAATTTATTTATTAACCAAGTTTAGATGGATGAATTTTCGTGTGCCTTATATAAGTGAAAACTAAAACACAAATAATTATGCTATGTATCATAGCATACATTTGTGTCCAAAGAACAAGGACTGATTGGTCAGGGTTGAATAATAAAGAATTCAAATATAATGCGGCTGTTTATGTTATCTGATGCATTCTTTCCAAAATACTTTGGTATTTAAAATTGGAAACTGACAAGAATTTGCATTCCTTTTCTTTTATTGTGTTTTCATATTTCTGTTCTTTCTGTCTTTTTGTTTACCTTTTTTTTTGCTGTATAAAAATTGAAGTGAAATAAATTCCAGCTGTGCCTCTTTAACTTTACAATTCAAGCAACAGTAAACCTTGCTAAAGTCATTTGTTCTTATTTTATACTTTTGTTCATTGTGCCATCGATAGTGGTTGTCCAGAGGCTCCCACCCCCCCCCCCCCTCTCATCTTCAGTGGCCTATTATATTGAATTCTGAACTAATTTGTTCCATTCTTATCCAAGAAAGATTCCGAACCAGAAGATCAGAGAGATCTAGAATTAGATCTAGAATTAGAAGTCTTACGTAATTGACATTAATGAAAGTCACTGATAAAGAATGGTAGCCTCTAATTCTCTTGAGAACCAATATACATGCACAAAATGTCTTCCTGTGCGGAATACAGGAATAGAGATGCCTGTCACGCCATTTCAATTGGTTATTCATTTTATTTTGAGTTAACAAAAGCAATTCTGCCACTAACTGTTTTAACAAATGTTATGCTAACATAAACTAGCCAAACCGCTTTACCGATTAAAATCATCCAGTTTATTGTAGAGAAATAGGTGACATTTGACCTCTGTTTCAGACCACAGAGCTGATGGAATTTTGGACCAACTTTTCCAAAATACAAAATGTGTTAAAAGATCCTCTACTACAAGCGCGTCAGAAGTTAGTTCTGAACTAAAAATGAATATTAATTTTCTGATCATGTGATGGTTCTATGAATATTAATCTTCTGATCATGTGATGGTTCTATGAGTATTAATTTTCTGATCATGTGATGGTTTTATGAATATTAATTTTCTGATCATGTGATGGTTCTATGAGTATTAATTTTCTGATCATCTGATGGTTCTATGAATATTAATTTCTGATCATTTGATGGTTCTATGAGTATTAATTTTCTGATCATGTGATCAGGCGCGTATCCAGGATTTTCTAACCCGGGGGGCGCGAATTACTATCTAAGCGGAGCGCCACCATCGGTTGGTGCGGAGCGTACAAGAAAATTTTTGGTTTTGATACCCCCCAGATCACCGGAAATGGCACTTCTCGGGCTTGAAAATGACCAACCAGATGTACACTTTTGCCTGAGAACCGCAGTATTTCCCAAATTTTTTTTTTCCATCCATAAACTTTTTGAAGATTGTCACCAGTCACACATCATGTTCGACCTCATTGCATGTCCTATGGATCATTGCTTTTGTAGGTGATTCTACGTCACGGCCCACAATATCCGAAAGCCCCACTTTTCAAGGTTTTAAGCCCATTATTTGTTGAGAATTTGAAAATTCACATTTCTCGTGAATAAAATCACTTCAGAACATACCCATAATGTTGCACAAAATTCAATCTATGGACAACCAATATAGAAAAACCTCCTTGAACCCCTAACAGACAGGTCAAAATTGCACGAGTAGAGGAAAGTATGATGAAGAATGTTGGTGAGGAAATTTTCGAAAATTCAGACAGAGTTAATTTATTGGTGTAGAAATATTAAAACCTCTTATAATGGCTATTATAAAACTGCGTTGAAGGAAATGAAAAATAGCAGATATTTCCGATATCAGGTATATCGAAACCGAACACTACACACATAGGCGTAGGTCCCGTAGGAGGCGGGGGCTGCAGCCCCCCCCCCCCCGCAACCAAATTTTCCCCATTTTTTTCTGGCACCTACTGAAAGAAAAATAAATAGCAATGAATAGCTTAAAAATGATCTCCTTGGTAATTAAAATAAAGTTCTAAGCTTGGCCGATATTACTACTGTAAAAGAGAGTTTTGACATAAATGGATCTGTATGCTTTTTCTCCATCTACATAAGACATTTGGTTGTTTACATTAGCATCCGGCGGTATACTGTGCAACTTTGACGGACCGTACGGTAAACGATGGCATGCGATGTAATGACCGATGCTTGTTTATATGATATTGGCATCGATATGTTGAACGCGCGTTCCGCGCGCGAAAAATTTTGACTACACACATAGACAGTTTTTGGGGCTGTTCATCCTGGAACATGCATTTCAATGCTCACTGACATGATGTTATATATGCTCTTTACTTTACAAATTCGAAAAGGCGTGTAGCGAGTAATTGCCAAGGGAGGGGCGAAGCCAGTAGGCAAACTATCTAAGCGAAGCGCCACCATGAGTTGGCGCGAAGCGTACAATAAAATTTTTGGCCGAAAATGCCTCCCAGATCGCTGGAAATGACACTTCCCAGGCCTTGTAAGTTGCATCTAAGCATTGTCTATTTTGAAATTACTAGCGATGTCATAAAGAAAATTTGCTCGGGGGGGGGGGGGGCAGTCGCCCCTTCCCGAAATGCGTCATGTTCCCCGACGACTCGGTCGAGTTCAAGACCAGCCACAGTTGGCTCCATATAGCACAATTGTACAATTGTTTAAGGCGTCCATACACACACACGCGTTATGATAGACCATATATAGTATTTATATAGATACATTAGTGAGAGAGGAAAAATGGAAACGTCAAAAATGGAGTTGTCGGTGTAAGGGGTAGGGTAAGGCGCACACCCCCTCCGTAATCCTTGATCTGTCACTGGCTACCCTGTGTATATAGTAGGGATCAGCGCTTTAACTATGACTGTTCCTCTTTCTCTTCCCGAGGTCTTGGCTATCTTCTACTCCCCCCCCCCTTTTCTCCTTTTTCTCTTTTTTTTTCTTTTTCTTTTCCCTTCCTTCCTCTCCTCCTTTTCTTTTTCCCCCCTCCTTTTCCCTTTTTTCTTCTCTTTTTTTCTCTCCTCTTTTCCTAACCCGGGGGGCGCGCGCCCCCAACGCCCCCCTTGGATACGCACCTGGTGATGGTTCTATGAATAGTCATTTTCTGTGATTACGTGATGGTTCTGAAGAGTACTTCACGTCTTCTTTGAATACTGTTGTCCTCATTGTATTTTTTTGCATAAACTGAACTACTAAAAGAAAAAACAATAGGCCTAGTTAATATTGACCAAAATACGATCGCTAACTCGAATGACCTTTGATCTCTTCCTAAAACAACACCAACCAAGAACACAAGAGTAATTTCCATACCAGATCAGAGCTTCTTGGAGTCTGGATTTATTGAATTAGTCTTACATACGTTTTTAATCTCAAAAACGCTTTTTACGACAACCGTTGAGCTCATATGAGCATTAAAACTGTTAGAACGCTATACCCATGAAGTGGCAGAAACCCTCCAATTATAAATTTCATCAAGACAGTGCTTGTTGAAAAAGCCTATAGTAAAGAACGTTGTGATTACCTCAAATAACCCAACGTAGCCAAAAGTTCAGTTCGGGGCATCTTCATACCAAGTAAACATCTATATATATATATATATATATATATATATATATATATATATATATATATATATATATATACATATATATATATATAGCTTGAAGTAGTACACCGAACAAATTTGTACTGTTTTCTGTAAGGATATACCTCACAAAAGAAAAATTCACGGTAAGCCCTCTTTCTGATAAATTTGCGTGCTTGTAAGTCGCTACTAGAAAGCAAAAAAAAAAACACCTGCTTTCGGAACATTCACACCCAACCAGGAGCTTTTCCCACGAAGGGTTCCTGGAAACCCGGCCAATAACCAGAACTAAATTCCCAAGTTCGCCAAAACAAGAAAATAAAAGCTCCTCGGGACCGCGGGTATGGCTTTAATTGTTTATTGTGCTACGACAATTCAACTTGAATTCGGAAGACTTTAAGGTGCTTACACATGCTTGGGTTTTCCATTGCGCAGCGGGAAAGAAGTATATTTGGCTCGAAAACCGAAAATGTACCCAG
The DNA here is from genome assembly GCF_037975245.1 of Apostichopus japonicus. Lineage (NCBI taxonomy): Eukaryota > Metazoa > Echinodermata > Holothuroidea > Aspidochirotida > Stichopodidae > Apostichopus > Apostichopus japonicus. The sequence continues at coordinate 28,640,991 of NC_092579.1, forward strand.
CATCCTCCTCTTAGTGGAATCTACTAGCCAGACTTGTTCTCCAAGACACTGAAAAAGCAGATTTGAATTGGGGAAATCGTTTTGGTGTTTCTACCCCGACCCCCACTACCCCCCCCTTTCCTGCAGGGTTACACATACTCCTGTAGTCAATTTAGCATTTCACACTTCAAATATTCTTTCAAAGTCTACTTCCCTAACACTCATATCCGGTAATTGCGGAAGATGTATACACAAAGCGATTTGCTTATTACGGAATTAAAACTGATTATGAAACAGTTTTTTCCCAGGGGCCAAATTAATGATTTTCACTGCATGGAATGCCGAAAGGGAATGACATAAAAGACGCGCGTTTAACAATTGGTTCATTACAGCCTACACACCAAAATAATACTAGTAATAACCATAGTATTAACTAATCGTGCATGTATAGTCCAGTAATTAGATTTGGGAAGTATTTTACTTGAAATATTTCACCTAAATTTCCTCAAATTTTTTCTTCCGTCACCCCTGGTGTGAGTTCATTACTTTTTGGTTACCATAAAAAAAAAATCGCATGTAGCGTGTATGACTGTTTCTTTCCATGTTCATCGCAGCGGGAGACACAGTGTGCATTGAAGCAGGAAAATAACTTAAAAAGAATTATCGACTCTATGATTATGCTTTGTAGATAACGAACGACCCAGGATAAACTTTATGACTAGGGTTTTGCGGAGTGATTTGTGTCAAGCCAAAAAATAAAAAACCGTCTCGAAAAGTTAAAGGACATCACTGTTGCCTCCTTAAATATGCTAAAAAGATCAAATAATTGTCACTCATGCCGAACTTTCAACAAACATATCATTGCCACCTTCAAGAGTATTTTTTCACCGCACTGAGATATTGAAATTGTCCAATTTAACAAATTATAATTTGCAAGTGTTGGAGAACCAACGGGAAAGTACCCTTTTGAAAAGTTTTCAAAATTTTGTAGCAGTAGAATGCTCTCAACAAAAAATTGGGGCCAATACTGATGGTGACCTTTAAGGCGATTTTACTTTAAAGCAGCTTTCTGAATGATTTTTTTATAACAAATAAAATATAACAAAGAAAAGACATAATAAAAGACAACAAAGAAAAAGGAACAAAGAAAGACAACATTGTGGGTACCGTTCTTTTTTAATTCGTATCCTTTTTTTCTATTTTAATGAAACATCTCTAATTCATCACCACTTTCCAAATACATCATTTTCCGAATAGAAATTTACAAAAAAAATATAAAAATATATAGAAATAAGAAACAAAATCAATCAGATTTGATTCAAACAATTCGGATTTGAAATAAATGTTTCATCCACATGATATTAGGTTTTTTTCCGATCATTTCACTTTCAGGCCCGGAAATCTATAGATGATATAAAATCATAATGTTCATTACGCAAAAAGACGATGAAAATAATTCTTTCCTCGGTAAATGTGAGTATCAAATACAATACATTTTTTCCCCATTAGTCCTCCATCTTTATTCGTTACCTAAATTGAAAAAAAAAATGCCCATGTGAAGAAGAAACGTATTTTTATATTCATAACCATAAACTTAATAGACTTTCCTGAGATTTCCCAGGCTGTTATATTTAACAGTTGTTTTATACTCTGTGTTCTAGTCGTTTTAACCCTGTGTGAAAAGTATGGAGATTTTTTTGGGGGGGGGGGGGGGATGTCATCGCTATCAAATTTGAATAGACTTTGCTGAAAGTCTAGAATAACAGTTTGGTTGTATTCTATGATGGCTTTTTTTCTATTTCTTTTTTAATCCTCTGCATGATCCGTATATTCATGAAACAAAAAGTATGGTGGGTAGAAATGTTGTTACTTAGGGCCTAAATGATATTTTTCTTAGAAAACCAAATAGTGTTACTGTTCCTTGTAAAATCTTAGATAAACTCTTTTTTTTTCTTTTCTTTTTTTAACTCAAAGTGAAAACAAATTATATGAATAATGTTATAATACTTCCGTTACCATGTTAACCCTTTTAGAGTTCCTCTATGTTATAAAATAATAGATAATGAAAACATCCAACAAAAAATGAGCAATTCATTGAGTTAAAGACATGTGTGAAATAAATATTCAACAATATCCCTCAATTTAAACGTGTAAGTTTACTGGTTGAAATAGTCAGCTGAATATAGATTGAAAAAATATATATATATGGACGAATTATATCGGAATGTGGAATACTTATAATGAGAATTCCTCACATTTTACACTCGTAATATTTACAAATTTATCATCCTTATCCTTCCTACTTTAACAATTAATCAGTTAGACAATAGAGGAGGAATTAAGAAACTTAAACTGAGAAATCATAGTTTTCCAGTTAATTTTCTGTTAAAGTTGCTTCCAAAATTGGACAAAAATTAAGATTGTGATTATTTACAAGGAACGACCCCCCCCCCCCCAAAAAAAATAATGAAAACATCAATGTTTGTAACAATACCAATTTAAATTGTTCCACTATCTACATATGACGCAGTGATGACGTCATTAATGCGTAACCGTCTCCTTTAAATCAAATGTGTCTTCCATTTTGAAACAAATGATCATGAATAAAACACATTTAGTCCTTTGTCATTGGTTACCGTAACGATAAAGCAGTTACTTATGAATTAGTTAAAATTTAGAAAAGCCAAATCCGCCTATAGGCATATTGTAACGTTTGTACACATTTGAACTTACTTCATGTCAGCATCATTGAGTTAATTTTTATTATTACTGAAGTAACGGTAGTCAGCTACCTTGATTTTCTGTGCACAAAAATGACCTAATTTTTTACTGTTTTCGTTGTATTTGCAACATATAGTATAAGTACAAGTATTCTATTTTGGGGCCTAGTGGAATTCAATTTCAATAATTTGCAAATAATTATTCTTTTGCAGTTTGAGTTCCATATCAAATTAAATCTAGTAAACCATCAAAATTCGTTTACTTTTTAACCAGATCTTTCATCGAAGCTAATGTTTTTTTAAACAATATTTCTTCATCTCATATGATTATTTCAGTTGTCTGTGTATAGTGATTATTATAGCTATAAGCATCATGTGAATTTTTATGTTTGAAAGAGGTATTGTTTCTGGAAACGAAAATATGTTAACTTGGCATTAACTTAATAATTTTAAAACATTTGTCATTTGATATCGCTTAACGTCGAATACCCGCAGTCATTGGACCCAATATCAATCAAGTCAATTTAATCAAAGACTTACTCAATTATCTTATGGAGAAATTTATTTATTTAAAAATAAATTCAGCCAACTGAGAATTGAAAACACTGATTGGATTATTTATTTAAAGAGAACTTATCGTTTGACATTTGGCAATAATATTTTGGGATAATTTGGGGACCCCCCCCCCCATTTTATTCACTAATAACTTTTTCTTGTCAGCATAAACTAGGAATCACGGAAATGAGGCCTGCAAAGAAAAGAAATATATCTTTTCTTTCATTTTCTACTTTTATGTATTTATTTTTCGTATTTTTACGCAATATACCTGATAAAATCGCATTGTTTATTGGTTTTCGCTGATCAAGGATAAACGATCCGGTTGGAAAAAAAATTGATAAAAGATTACTATTAAGTGTTACGTTTGCAGCAATACATAGTAAACTGCTCCCCCTTCACCCCCCCCCCCACCTACCCCCCCCCCTCGCGTGAACAAAAAACAATATGTCCATGAAGAACTATTTCTTACTGTTATATACTATATCTGTTATGTTATATCTTATCTTACTGTTGTATATTGTCTGTTATATGTTACATTCTACCTCTTCTATTCGTATTTTTTGTTTAAATAATGCTAGTCCTATTTATATCAAACTCTTGATATGATAGACAAAAGCCGTAATATTAATCAATTATAAAAAATAATACGTATTAGGCCTTTACAAGTATTTAAGTTTGTTAACCAAGAAATCGAACTTGGCTGCAGCAGGCACATCAAGTGCTATGTAAACACGTGTGAAAGTTGCGTTTTATTAGACCTACACTGCTCTAGTTAAGCAAATATATATCTTTGATGTACTTTGCACATACATGAATCATTCATGTGTCCATCACGTTTATATGATATTGTTCCGCATGTTTGCCAAAAAAATAATTAGTCCACCTAATAACTGCGTGCGCCCCGTGTCTTATATGCAAATAAGGAAGGACTATAAGTACATACACTATATATGGAAAAGTGAGGGATCTGTATAGTGATTAGGTCATAACGTATATGAATATGAAGTGATTATTGTATTACACAAGTAGTGACTGTTGGCATTTTCGGGGCTTAAAACTTTGCGGTTACATTAAGAATGGCCAACCACTGCAAGAACACATTTCAAAATCAACTCTAGGCCAAACCGGAAACTTTGCACTACTAAGACAATCAATTTGGTTGAGTTTGGTTCGGTTTAATTAATTCATCAATTATATTTTGTGCATTCAAATAAGCACTGACGGTGATCTACGTATTTCATCAAACTCATATGTCCCAGTGACCAGAGGTTGATCGAAGTAAACAAATCTCAGTGAGGCAAAACAAAGTTTTGCGTTTAACTTTCGAAGAAGAAACACAACCTTAAGACGTCTTCTTTTTTTTCTTTTTTTTTGGGGGGGGGGGGGGGGTTCGGTATATAGCATTCATGAATAAACTTATTTAATATATACATACGTGGCATAGCTTAGTGATGGCAACATTGTAATCATGTAATCCCAGGGCATATTTTTCAGTTCATTTCAGGGTAATTGTTAATCAATCACGCAAGGTCAGTCTTACCTTGAATGGAAGAGGTCTCACTGAGAGGCCCGGTATGTAATCCATTGTGAGCTCCTCTTTATTATAAGGAGAGAAAGATAGCTTGTGTACAAGGTTTGTCACATAAAGGAACAATTCGTTGCGACCTAGCTCTGATCCCAGACAACGCCGTCGGCCAGCTCCGAAGGCCATCGTCTTCTCTACCTTCGTTTGATCGAGCTCTTTGCCATCTTCGGTCAGAAATCTAGTTGGATCAAATCTTTCCGGTTTGTCCCAGACTTCTTTGCTATGTTGAACCGAATGGAGATTCACAAAGACAACGGTGTCCCGAGGAATACGGAAGTTGTACTTGCCTCCCAAGATGACATCTCTAGTCGTGGCGTGCGGAATCGTGAATGGCACGACACACGAGTGGCGGAGCGTCTCCGACAAGAACGCTTGCGTAAAAGGCAGATTTTGGCGGTCATCCAAATTCGGGTTTCTATTTTGACCCACGTTTCTCTCCAATTCCTGATAAAGTCTCTCTTGAATTTCGGGGTAAGTGATAAGGTAGAGAACTGCCCATATCAAAGTGGATGAGACAGTGTCGAAACCGGCACCGAAGAGGTCGTAAACTGTACTCTGCAATGTTTCTTTGGTGATCTTAGCTGCCGCTAATTCGTTGACGTTCATTCCGTCCGTGGCTGTGCAGAGATAATCTAAGATGTCCTCTTCGGAGCCGACTTGGAAATCACGTTTGTGTTCTTCGATGTAACTGCCGAACCAGTTCTTGTAAGAGTGAAGGACGTTCTCGAATTTGGTGACAAGTCCATGGGCAATGTATCTAAGCCACGGCATAAAGTCCGCGGGATTTCCATTTTCCGTCGCTGCCGCGAAATCGTCACTGACTGAGAGGAAGTCGAGCAATTTTTGATTGTCGAGTTCGTGTCGTCGTCCCATGATGAACGATAACATCACATTGCTCACGGAAAGTTTGATGACATTGGCGGGGTCAACCACTATCTCCTCGTTGTTATTATTTGTCCAAAACGTTATCAGTTCCTCCACCTCAAATATCACTTTCTCTTCCAAGACGGAACGCTGTCTGCCTGCTGTAAATGTCCTCAGTGCCGTCTCGGCAAGTTTACGATGAAGTTTCCATCCCGGTGAATAGCTCGTAAAAGAGATATTTTCGCCAATGATCTTCTTGTAAGTGCGAAACGAGAGGATATCAGGTCGACCGGCAAAATCGATCGACTGTCGCACCAGGGCCTGGCGGATAGCGTCGGCTCCGTTTAGGACCACGACGTCTCGGCTCCCGATGCGAATTCGGAACACGTCACCATATTCGTTTGATAGTTTGGCGCACGTCTTATGTAACTCGTTGCTTAGTTGATGGGCATTACCAAGTATCGGTAGGCCGCGTGGTCCGGGTACGGATTTAGCTTGCTTGGTGGTGGAGGATGACGACATTTTATCTGCTTTCTACACACACAAAAAAAGACTTTGAAAATCACCAAGAACAGGGTCTTTTCTTTTCTTTAGCAGTGTATTCTTGCAATGGATTCACTTCTTTTTCAAGCAAACTTGCCCACAAAGGAAGGACTTAATGCGAATGCATTCTTCTTGCGTTTCTTTATATAGGCTTTTTCTCCCCCCATATCAATGTATAGGTTTAGTTGCATGAAACCTTGCCCAAGCACTGGGGTAACGTATAACACTGAGTAGTCGTCAGTCTGCTTGATAAACTTTGTGAGGCCTGGGAAATATCAGCTGATAAGTACCACGTTATTCATTCACTAATCTACGTAGAATGTATTGAGCATGCGCAAGCTAGTAAAGTCGTTTGAACAATAGCTCGTTATTAGCTGATTGGACAAAGTTATGATACGGTTTGATGCTCATGTCGATGAGAAACCCCGCCTTCCGCCCATTTGGATGACTCAATGAAATATTTAAGACACACTTTAAAGATATACAGAAAACACATAATTTTAACAAAATTTAAATCACAGGGGCGATAGCATTTAACCTCAATAATTCAGCGTGAAAGGTCATTGGGTGACGTTTTAATGCCAAGACAGTTTTACGGCGCGAAGATTTGAAGGGGTGGCGCAATGCCTAAAACGAGAAATATCAAATAACATCCAACTGCAATAAAACAGATATTAATATTTCCGACAAATTTGATTTGGGTCAATTGCGTGTTGGTTTTATTTACTTACAAACAACGACTATTACTTGTAAACAGAAATGGAAAAAAACAAAGTTAACATCAGACGAGGTTATTGTTATGCACTTGAACCGCTTGAACGGTTTCAAAAGAAGTTGGTTTTAAAAGAAAAAAGAACCTTCTTTGCGGCTAACAATAAGCAAAGAAGATTAACAATTGTTGTATTGATCTTCAACTGATAACTTGCACGCGAACTGGTCATCACGGGCTGCCATTGCACGCAATCGTCTTAAACTTGTCACAAGTAGGTTGATACTGTAGTCGGTCTGCAAACAAATATTCAGGATCGATTCAAACTTTGTTGACTTTAGAAGGAAAAAAAACATATTACTTTTAACTTTGTGACAAATGGTGCTTAGAGGTGTACTTTGGAACGCTCTACTCTGCGTGCGAAAACACAGAGGAAAAATTAGTGAGATTGAGGCTGGAATTTTGCACCGAATGTTAATGTACAAGCACACACACAGACATAAAATTATATATATATACATATATAAATATTTAGCACCTTAAATAGCCAGAAAAAGAATTTTGCCAGCTTTGATTCTCTCTTCATGTATATGTATATATATATATATATATATATATATATATATAGATATATATATATATATATATATATATATATATATATACATATACATATATATATATATATATCTATATATATATATATATATATATATATATATATATATATATATATATATATATATATATATATATATATATATATATATATATATATATATATATATATATATATACATAATCATGGGATAGTATAACCGGCCCTGCACACTTACATGAATTTATAAAATGCATGGAGTTATGAAGACCTCAGAAAGGGGTCACAGGGACTTAAGCGTCTCAGAGCGGGACCTGGCTCTCAAATCTCCTGAGTATGTCAGGACACGAAAACCACGTATGTAGGCCTACTTCGTTTAACCTTAATGGTATGACCTTTTTTTTTCTTGTCTTTTTTTTTGGACAATATATAAACCATTATATAAATTCTTTCTTCTTCATTTTGGTTCGATTTTGTCCTGCCACATGTAAACAGGAAGTAATGAGGCTTGTATATGGGTAACTTCACATCCGTGTACCACGTCCTTAAAAATTCAGGGACGACAGCTCGTACCAATCTATCATTTGTCAGTCAATGTGGTTTTTCTTAGGTTGAAGCTTAGAGGTATAGAAAATGCCCACAGGAGATATGACATTAAAAAAAAAAAAACAAATACAAGGAATACCACTGACTAAACAAGAACATCTTTGAATCAAACAAACATTACGGGCAACATTTTTCAATCCAGAAATACGTTTAAGGAACTATCGAGTGTAGTGTTCATGTGGTACGTGCACCCCCTTGCATGCGTCGTACCACTATAAATTGACTTACAAATAGTTGCACCTAATTCGTCATTTCCGAGGTCGCTTTAGATCATTAAAGTTGATCAATTGCCCTATAACCACCATATTATATTCGATATCTTGAACTATTGTGACACTTAACAACGTGTCTTATATTTTGAACTGCACGAGGGGGCATTTACCACAGTATACTTGCTTTATATATAACCATGTGCCAGTTCTCGTAGCGTAAGATTAGCATTTCACCGACGTATTTCTCATTTTAGTAAAACACCTCCAATCTTCCCGTCATATACCATACTCTAAAAACATTCAAAATATTGATGATGAATGCAGACAAGAATATACCAAAAAAAAGGGGGTGGGTCATTTCTCTAGGTCTATTTAGTGCTTCTTTTTGCGACAGAGACTAACCGCCATTTTAACCCGCGGGTAAAACATTATTCTAACATTGGTACGGTGTGAGTGCCCGTGACCCAAACTATTCAAAATAAAACCCGAACTCGACCAATTAAGAAACAATTAACCAATCAGAATCAAATTATGATAATAAGGACTGGAAATCTGCAGTCTGAATATAGCCATGGAAAACCTTAATCAATAATACTTTTAATATATATTTGAAAAAAAAGTATTTTCGGCATTTTACTTTTTGAAATTGAAATCTTTTAAGGCGATGCAAAACGCTACACATATTACTTTATAAAAAGAAAAACAAACATAAAATCATTCATGTAGCCGAGTTTTGTTTTTCGTAATGTGGAAAGAAAACCACCTTTAAAATTGTATTCTAATTGAGTGGCAAATTTTATTTTTGTGACTTGGAATCGGAAAGGAAATTACATATATTGGCTACGTGTGTGAACCCTTCGTGTGCTTGTTTGGTTGGATATTGTTATTGTTGTTTATTTCTTGTTAATGGTCAAATGTAATTTTATGAGTCACTGGCAGTAATAAAAAAAAAAACTTTTAAGCGTGGAGAAAGCTTCTAGATTCAAAACTTTTAAAATGTACTTAATCCTTGATCTGAGTAAAGTTTTCAACAAAATGTCTAGGTCGACTTATGCCACTATAATTATGGAACGCCAAAAGGGTATGGCAGACAAATCCTCACAGTTTGATATGTATATATATATATATATATATATATATATATATATATATATATATATATATATATATATATATATATACATATACATATATATACATATATATATATATATATATATATATATATATATATATATATATATATATATAGTGCACGAATTTACACATGGACGAGGTAGCCCTCTACAACGTGTTCGTTAAAGGTGAACATAGAACATTAAAGCGATTTGCATAGGGTACGAAGAGAGAGAGGTTGTGAGAGAGGTGGAGAGAGAAAGGTTTCCGTGCTATTATTCATCTTGGATATTAATAATAAAAAATATATACCACAGCAAAACCAACTCTCATAACTGGTTTTATGGAGAGGTAACGTGATGAGCAAATTCTGCAGAAACGGATGAGAACAAAATATGATTCCATTTGGGAGATATCACAGGTATATGATGTCACACGTTTTCCTTCATACATATACAATACTGAAGACTTGAGCAAGTCTAAATATGGCATCGAATCTCCACCCCACCCCACCCCACTCATCCTCGCCCCACGTTTAAATACATATCGTTGGTTCGGAAATTAATGGATTTTTTTTAAAATGTCGGTCGTCAAAATACAATATTCTTATCATATAAACAAAAGTGTGACCAAAATTCGCTTTTGTGCGCAGCATATGTCCAACGTTGTTGGTTAGGAGAATATTTTCCAACTTTGGTTTTAGAGTGTATATGGTATCGTGCAAATAATTCTGAATAATCTTAATTCTCTTTTCATCTCAACTTCTTAAAATAAATTGATGCTTCGTTTTCATCCACTTGTTTTTTTTTAAATATATTTTTTATTTTATAGTGTCTTCCGTTTTTTTCACAAACTGGAAGGCAGGAGGGGACATTTTATACATCTGGAGGGGAGGAGGGGAGAAGGGGGAGGGAAAACAAGGGACCACATGCATGGAAAATTTATGACAAATTATGGTCAAGATAAATTATTATTATTTCTTTATCTTTTTTTTTAATTTACATTTTTTCTTTTGTTTTTATCTTCTATCCCTGTTTTTTTCTCTTTCCCTTCATCCTTTCACCTGTTTATACCTCCTTAACAATTAATTGCCCACCCACCCTACCCCGCTACCCATCTCTTGAGGCTCGTATGATCATCCTATTGAACACGGTATATATATACTTAATGACAACAATACAATTTGTTTCAACGAACGTTATTTACACGCTATTATTCACGAAAACCTTCGGTTTTTTTTTTCAGTTCATCTATTGTTATTTTTCACACGCGATCTTTTGGTTTACAGTTAACAGATCACAAAGTCCTAACTGACAAAAAAAAATAGCATCGCGTGTGATGCGAAAACTAAAACTGTTATTTATGATGGAAGGATGCCTATATCCCCCTTGAATTTGTCATTAAAAGAAGATATTTTATTTTTATTTTAATATTTCTTCTTTTGTAGCACCGTTGCGTGTGTATGAGCGTGGGTGAATATAGTTCCTCGGAACGTTAAATATATATACATATTTGACAAAATATCAAAGAGATAAGTGTGGTAAATATGGAACTTTGTAGCAAGTCTTGTTTATTTGCATTTTAAACTATCGCGTGACAATTTGACATAAATATATCGAACATGGGAATATATACCATGGCGTGAGAATTGTTGAACCGTACAATGTTTAGTATCGCGAATTTTAGTTTGATTTTATTCTCTATTATTTTTTGGGGGTTACAAAACAACAAGTTTCTCGTGTTGTTCACTCTCGAGAGAAACTGACATACTAAAATACTAATGATCGGTAACTTGCTTTTTTTTCTGTTAGCACGAAAACTTAATAAAGAATGAAAAAAATAGGAAAGAAATATAGTAAAGCGTTTAGAAAAAGAGTTAAAAAATAAAAATAAATATTATTCCGGCATGTACAATTTTCTTTTATTTATGATTAAAGAAAATTAATTAACATTCTTATTTTAAATCGTGCAATATTGTCTCAGTATTTTGTTATTTTTTTGGGGGGGGGCGATGGTGGGACGGGAGTGTGTGGGAGGGGGGTTGCTTGATTGAACGATTGAAACTTCGCCTTTGTACTTTCTTGCCTTCTTTATTCTTTTGTTACTTGGCAACCTTAATAACGGATCAAATTGGGGTATAGTATCCAACAATACTTTAAACATTACGTAGAACGTTCATTACACTTATTTAATTTTCGGTTAATTTCTCTATATTTTATTTTTTAGACCTCTGCATATATTTGCACTAACATTTGATCCCCCTCTTCTGTATTTTTTGTTCTTGTATTTTTGTATTTTTTAGTACCTTATTTAAATATTTCACCGGTTTTTGTTCATCTGTTGTTTTCGTCAATTTTTAACAACAATTGACATCACTTTATTAATTCAATTAAAATCCATTAAAAAAAAATCCTCATTTTACTTTTTCAAGATTTTTGTTTTCAAGTTTACAGAGAGTTATCTACGATACTTTCTTCTGTTCTTTTTATCCCAAAACTCGCCATTTTGGGCTCTTTTCCAGGCTAGCTTTTGTGATTCCTCGCATATATAATTAATGGAAGCTGGTGAAAAATTACCGTGGCAAAAATTCGAAAATAAGTTTGCGCATGATCAAACCAAAGGCACTACCCCACCCTTTCTTCTTCTCCCCCCCCCCTCTCTATCTGTCTCTTATCTCTCATCAAATGATACTAATTAACGAGTTATTATGATGAGTTCATACGGTCATGAAAATTTCCTCGGTACTTTACCAAGTTGTTGACTCTTTTTCTAAATTTCTTGAAAAAAATAAGAGAACATGAAATTCTACCATGCATTTAAATAACGTAAAGAACAGTCATTTTCTCTTAAAGGTTTTTGTCAAAACTTCACCAGAATCCACGAAAAAAGAAAGAAAAAAGAACAAAAAGACATTGATGAATGGTGTAAAACAATCTTATCTCTTATACTTTGCGTGACAATTTTTCGACTGTTTTATTATTAAATATTACCCCCCGTGGTTTATATAAAAATTGATAACCAAAAAATCTTATCCGTAAATTATAAAAGAACAAAAAAAGAAGAGACGACCGTTTGGACCTTTCGTGACAATCCAGTCAGCTTATTGTTTACGTTGTCAGAGGTTCGAGGGCCTAAAGACTGACTTCGCAAGCAGTCAATAACCTGATCGTTAATTTATCAATTGTACAACGGCAAGAGGGAATGTCCGTGTTAGCTGCCTGGATTAGCAAACACTGTTGTCACGCAATACTTAAACTTGCTTCAAGTCGTCGTAGCGTGGCGGCGTAGGCAAACACCTATAGCTGGGCACCTGGTGTCTGCTGTGGTTATCGATGCAACGTTGTGAGTCTCACTCGCCTGGTTGTTTCATGGAGACAGTCTTATCACTTTGTAGAGCGATCTTCAACAGAGGCACGATGCGGTGCTTTGCCCTCGGTTTATCTCTTTTTAAGGGTCGAGGGGGGGGGGGGGGGGGGTTGCAGTCTTCGCGGGTAGGATCAGAGGGAAGGGAGAGGTGTTAGATTGCGTGTGTGTGTGTGTGTGTGCATGTGTGTATGGAGCTGGAGGTGGGGGGGGTATAATATGTTGTGAGAGTGCGTACGTCTTTTAACTTTTTATGTTTTATTTTCTCCCCTTTTTTTGTGTGTGTAAATATTTTCTGTCAAGAATTACATCAAGAATTTCGAGAAATGTGTTTTTTTTTCAAATTTGTTTTAGCAAGGTTAATTAACTATGGGTCCTAATTTAACTTTATTTTGGCCTCTCTACCACCCCCTTCCCCCCTCTCCTTTTTTCGTAACTTATTTCTGTGTTTTATTTTTTATATATGTATGCTATTATTTTAATTTTATATACCTTTCCGCACCGATATATGACGATAATTATAATCTTCTATGTACTGTAGCTTTAACGGTTATATTCGAGTCTAAAGTGGGATACAATGTTAAATACCTGTTACAACATTATTATGACTGTAACATTCTATCACGTATCCGGTTTTGGCACGAAACAGCGACAAAATCCGTAGAAACTTAAAAATTCTAGACATTTGGTAACTCTTTCCGCATGACAACCCAAACTTGATAAAAAATTTTTTTTTTCGAGACAGTCACTTTCAAAATAATTTTGAAGTTGATAATTTAGGATGTCAAAACGTTGGCTAGGTGTTTATTTATTTATTTATTTATTTACTTTGGTTGTTGAAGCTTTTGAAATCTATTGTCTTGGTGCCGCACCACAGAGAATAAGTCAACAATTGGGAACACTTGAAATGGCGTTGATTATATTTAAATAAGTGGGTTGTGGAGGCATGGTATAGGTTTGGACTGGCGTATCCAATATGCTTCTGGCATTATCATAAAGCGTAATGCAAAGTTCAGAGCGTTATGAAATTATGACTATTTTATGTCGCCTGAAATGATGATTATATAGGAACAAAATGTAAATTCCAGATATTTACGAAATTATGACATTAAAAACCATTAAAACATACTTTAATTCCAGCTTATACATCGTCGCAGTACCACTTTTGAATTGCTTTGTATATCTTTTGCACACCAGGGGTTATTTATTGATCAAAGTGACTGGACAGTTTAGTTTAGCACAATGACCCTTAGGTCAGTTCCTCATAGCAGCTACTATACGTCCAGAATCAATAAGAAACAATAATATAGTTTATGTTTGCCTGGACTTACGCGTGGACCATATAGTTACACATTGGGTGTATGACGTGTATGTATATATATAGGCCTAATGTTGTTAACATTAACATGATGGTAAACTGAATTGCTTTTGCAGTCTCGTCTTATACACTAGACTTAAATAGCAACTAAAAGTAGGGCCATTATGGCCGTAGTATATGGACGTTATCATCCATTTGGAATTTGTGACAGTTCGAGAATTAGCCAAATAATTTATTTGTAGCATTGGTTCTCGAGGTAACGCGTATATTTTGAGGGGGGGGGGGTGGGTGTGTTGTGGCGGGGTGCGTTGTGGTGGGTGCGTTGTGGTGGGGTGGGGTGGGGGAACAAAGAGGAAGGGTTTGGATGTAATCTAAAAACCAGAAACGCTGGACAACATCCTTCAATTCTCCCAACATTTCCGATATACACCTTATGAGAACCCCATGAAAATAGAAAATATCAGTCTATGACGTAACGACATTGTCTATATTGGGGTATAACGTATCACTGAGGAGATTCCCAATATAATATTGATGCCCTTCAGGAAGCCCGTCTTATTGCATGGTTAACCAAACAAAGGAAATATTCCATGGAAAGATAAATTCTGCTACAATCCGGGTTTTTTTTTTTAAGTATCGTTATCATTTTATGAATTTACATAATTTTTTCTTGACAAAAGGTCTTTGATCCTCTTCAAATGTAAAAAACTCCACTGTTTACCCCACCCATGGAGATGTGATGTAAAACGTGTAATGCATATTAGAAAAACAGATTATGGGTATTATTGTTGATGATAAAAGAAAGGTCCCTCCCATCCACCCTCACCCCTACTCGAAGAACTCCCTCTTCTTTGCGCCACGCATCCTGTCGATAAACGTTATTCATTTTTATCCATTCTATATAAGTATTCCGCGGACCCTTGGAATAGGCGACACGCACTCGCTAACTGTCGACAATAGATATAATAACGTATAAGGTTTTTTTTTTTTTTTCCTTTTTGCAATTTCAATAAAAGTAAAGCTTTCTTTATTAATCAATATTTTCTGACATTTTGATTAATCGATTTCATAATTATCTTCAAGTGGCTCAAACCGGAAATTGTGTATATTGATAAAATATTATGGAATTAAAAAAAAAAGAAGAAAAAAGTGTAATAGTAGAATTAAGCGTCGAATTGGATATTGTTTTCGGCTTTCTACTCCGGCAGTTAGGGGCCAGTTTATAATACCAGGGAACCTTTTTAATATCTAAATCAATAGTTTCCAACTAATAGCATAGGTGATGGTTGACGGGCTTTCTCTTAAAGAACTTGGGTTTACTCTCCTTCCCCCTTCCCACCCCTCCCTTTAGTCGATGGAAAACGTTCAGGCTGAGATATTTTTTTTTAAACAGTAAGTCGGGAAAGAATTAACCACTTCTCTGCTCCCGGTAGGTCCTGAGGTGCGAATCCAGGGGGTGCAGGGTGTATACATTTTCTAACAACATTAAAATTCTGAAAAGTTTCAGAACTAAAAGAGAAAAACAGTATTTTTTTTTAAAGCGGCCGTAATGAGAAGCGAGAGGAATCATTGCTTGATACCAGCTGATGTATGCCTTGCCCAGTCACCCCCCACTTTCTACAGCAGGGGTTCCCTAACCGGGCTGCATGAAACCCCAGGGGGTGTATGAGTCCATCCCAGGGGGTTCGTGAGACGTTTCTGAAAGTCAAAACTTTAGTACTTTTTGTTGAACTAAAATCTGATATATCATATTATTTAGTAATGTACAAAAGTCGTACCTATCGAAAAACTCTTTTCGCGTTCCATAGGCATATGTTGCCATAGTAGTACCGTACCGTGCATGTGATCAATAACTGAATTATGAAACAGATACAGGCCGCATGACTTTGGTGAAGTTGGTGTAGGCATGACAGTACGTCGTGAAGATAAAGAGCTGAGAAAGTAGCTGAAAGGTTGGCCAAAGTAATTATTATTATTTTGGAAATTCCAGATGGCTTCCAGCTTTGAACAAGCATATTTAAAAAGAAAAAGACAAAGACAAAAAAAAAGCGCTTATAGCGGTATTCAAAAGTAGTCAAAGAAATGAGATCAAGATAATTGTACGGGATCAACCATACAATACTATTGGCAGTTGCCTGCATATATAAGATTACATAACATAGGGTCGCCCAAAGATAATGGCAAATATGATTACAGCAAGTGAAATGTTTCCTTTCTGGTTACTAAAGAGGCATGCGTCCATGCATTGTTATGTTCAAATAAGGCTATAGGGAACGCACTGCGTATATACTACCACACGCTCAGAACATTTTTGTTTAGGTTCAAAGACTTTGGGGAAGGGGGACTGGGAAGGGGGAGAGAATTAGTGCCAGGAAAAGTTATATTTTCTCTCTTCTTGTGGGAGCGGGGGGGGGGGGTATGGGGATAAGGAGGATGTTTGTAAACCCCCAAAAAGGGAAATATTTGATTTTAACGCCAGTATTAAGATTACAGCGAACCCTGTGTACTGAATTTCACTTTTTGTGTTTTGTTTTTTAATATTTTTGTATGAGTCGATATTATTTGATAAAAGTTTAGTTGAGAATTAATGACTGCATTCAGTGACTATATTTATACCATTAATACAGCAAATAAACAAACAAAAGACACATAATGAAAAAAAAAACACGGAAAATAGAGAAATGTTAAAGAAAAAGGGTAATATAAACTACAGAAATATAATTTTTCCGGTTTCCGTAACGATGCTACGGCATGATTTTCTTGTTCAAAGTTATACCATCGCGTGCTAGCTTAGCAGTTTACAAGCAGCAGAGATCAATATAAATTATTGAAAAGTATATAGAAAGAGTCTTAATACATATATGAATATCGATATGAAGAATTTGGCGAAGGTTTTGTTTTTGGGGTAATGATTTCTTGCTTCAAGACAAAGTTGATTGCTAAATGAAATACCAATGGCGTAACAATCAATCTCACGTAGGCAAGATGACAGAGGTTGGGGTGACGGTGGTGGGTGAGGGGGGGGGGGTCGCCGAGGGTGATAGAGGCGTCTTCATCACAAGGTTACCGACATCGGTATTTTAAGTATATACAAGTATATATAACATTCTCCCCTCCCTTCCACTCTCCCCCCCCCCTCCGTTTCCCCTCTTACTACTTCAAGTTCTCTTCTACATGTACAGAAGGAAGTTAACGAACAAAGTTAACCTGGCGAAGCTGCGTTATAGCACGGCGTCGGGCCTCCATGGGGGTTTGGATGGGAGTGAGATGTTTAGCCAGAGAGGTTAGCAGAGGGGTCGTCCAGTCACCTTGAATGTACGCGATGTGTGAACTGGCCCCATACTTCTTCCCCATTTACATGCTTATAGCATGCCGTGCTTGCCTTAAAGAAAAGCATTTTTGTCGGCGTCGTTTATAGCTAACCTCTGTTGCGATATGAGCTTCTGGTTTCCTGTAGATACCTCAAAACTGGTACATTTTTCACGTGGATACCCCTCAAAATCATGTTTTTGCTTCTTTATTACAAACATGGGTAGTGGTACCTTTCACGTTAAACCTTACCCCCAGACCATTGCAACTCCCCCTCCCCCTACTTTAGATAAAAAATATGATTATCAAATAATGATATAATTGTTTTAGACGTCATTCGTCGATTGCATAATGCTACTATAGGTATTCTTAAACGCAGGCGGACGGGCGGCGAGGTTGATTAGAGCAGGTTGCATTGGTTACGCGCGGTTCTAAATTCATTGGCATATAGCCTAGCCTATACCACTATGATTTAAAATCGAGTACATGGTGTCGGGGACGGAAAATGAATTATTGCTTATATGATATCAATGGTATCAAATTGTAACTCAGCCTTGGGAGGTAAGACATGATCTTGCAACATAGATAAAAAAGACTATTACAGACAAAGAAAGCAAAAACACCATTTATCGCTCGGTTAAGTCAACGAAATAATGTTTTCCTTTCGGCTGGTTGAACAGTTCTCGGTGTGCCAACCTCGATACACACAGACTCCCTGACATTTGCCTCACCTTAGCTACTGGCTAGATTTTCAACCGAACTAGAACTAGTCATGGAAACCTTCAAGTAAAGACTGTTTCTTGGTATCCAGCTTTCAAGCGTCAAATAGTTTGCTCGCGTGTGTGGGGCTGGGGTGGGGGAGGGGATGGGGTCACGAGGGGGATGGGGTGACGCGAGGAATGACACAACTGTAGGGTGTGGAATAGAGGAAGTTAAGTGCGGTGCTTCAATCAGAAGAGCGAGAATAAGTTGAAAAAGCTGAAAAGAAAACAAAGGAGAGGTATAGAATAAAGAAAAGGGGTAAGACATAGATTATTAGGGGTGAGGGTGCAAGAAAAGGACCAAAGGTTGGGTGAGGGGGGGTGGGGATATCATAAATGAGGAAAGATTGTTGAAAATTTGTTGGTACTGCATAAAGGTCACAGATATAATTCTCTTGTTAAAATCTCAACAAGCGATGTCACATTGGCATTTGCACAGTGTAGGTATAGTATCTTGAAACGAGGAGAAACACATACACATATAACACTATTGAAAACCCAGCGGCAAAAACGTCGAGCTTCCGACCATCTGGATTCGAAGCGTTGCCCCTTCTGGTTTCATACCTGTGTATTATTGGCTGGACATAAACAGTTTAGCTTCTCCTTCTCCTTCTCCTTCTCCTTCTCCTTCTCCTTCTCCTTCTCCTTCTCCTTCCCCTTTCCCCTTCTCCCTCTCCCTCTAGCGAAACAAACAAAAAATGCAGAATTTGTGGGCATGCAGGACATGAATTAGCCCCGGATTATAAGATTTATTTGCAAGAGATTGAATTGACTGTCAGAAATATCGTCACGCGCGTCGAAAAACGAGAAAGCCAACGCTACTGTGTAGTACGTGATGTTATTTTGGTTAGCCTAATTCACGGAAGCTTAAAGCAATATAAACTTCATCTGAAATAAAATAAAAATTATTAGGAAGTAATATAAAATGGAAACAATCTTATAGACTTCGAATAAGAAACTTGAATTTTCTCTCGAAATCCCTTCAGCCCTGTTGTTTTGTGGGTATATATGGAATGACATTGGGGGAGGGGGGGGGGGGGTTGATCCCCTGCTTAGACGGTATGCATTGTACTGTAGCTTCTACCTGCTGGCATCCCCAGCGAAGAAATGCAAAGCATGGGTTAGGATCGCTGGTTAGCTTACTTGGTAAAGAGTACAAAACTTGTTATCATGAGCTCACCGGTTCGAATCCCGTTCCAACCGATCGGCTCGGGTGCCTTGAAACATGGTATGCATTTTAGAACTATACCCCATTTCGCGACCAAGACGAAACCGCGGCGTCTTCCGCACCTCCACCCAGCCACGCCTTCCGCGCCAATAAATCGGACCCATCGGCTCACCCATTCCAAGACAATAAGTCAGTAGACCCAGTCCGCTCCTGGTGTCCGTTTACAACCAATTAACTTTTCTGGATTACTAGGAGGGAAACACACACACATATATATAAAGGTTGTAGACTGCTACAGGACTGACAACCCAGTATTTTATCAAATTTTACACGATGGGAAATTAATAAGAAATTATTACTGGAAACTGAGACACTTCAAAATTTATTCTTAGGCGTTGAGGAGAATTGCCTCGGTTTGTGAAAGTACTGAAAGTTTCGTTGGTCAGGGTCGGATTTACCATTTGGCCCGGGCCCGTGAAAAAGGGCCCCTTGAAAAAGGGCCCCTTAGAAGGTAAAAAGAGAAAAAGAGGGATTCGATGTAAAAAAGAAAATAGAAGAAGAGGGAAGGAAAACGTGACCTGTGCCTAACAGATTTCATATTTTTATTTCATAATCAGAAGTTATGGCAAAATATTACAACAATTGAAAGTTGCGATTGATTTGGGGGAGGGGGGGTTCCATTTTTTTCATTTTTTACCATGTATTGCACTGAGCATGCACTGTATACACTACATATTAAATGTAAACACCACAACCTGCCTGTTGTTTTAGGATTGACAGTGTGAAATATTGTTCTCTGCAATTTAAGTTTTATACATTGTCTATCACTTTAAATCAATTCTTTTAGGGATAATCCCCAGGGACTTTTTTTATAACGCACTTGGCAGGGTACGAGGAGTACCAAGTGAGTCGCGAAGATGACACAGGAAATTCCGATGGGCGGGGAGAAGAAAATTTCAAGGGGGTAGACGGTCCCTATGCCCCAGCCTTAGGACCTATGTCGTGTCTCTATCGAAGTCCATTTCATTTTAATATCCGATATTAAAATAAATAGCATTGTCTTATAAATATTATAAAATCTAAACGATAAAATCATTAAAAAAAAAAAGAATTGTCGTGACAGAGGTATGTGCTTTATTATATACTTAAATTTGTTAATATCTTAAGAGCGAGAGATGCTATCTACGCAAATAGGAGTTGTGTTATTTTTCTTTTTAATTGCTCATTATAAACTTTCTTTTATAAGCCACCAAAATCAATAACTACACAAAATTTAACAATTTCATAGCAGAATTGTGTCTATGCTATAACGAATTTTATTTTTTCGATACTGAAAGCGGGAAAAATAGTTCTTGGAAACGCACAGCATGTCTCTGCGTAATTCATAAGGCTAGGGAAGCTAAACTGCCGTAATATTCTGTTGATTTGGTAAAATTTTCGGAAATTATCAACCAAGCTCAAACAACAACAACCGTGAAAAAACCCTACATGGATATGGAAAAAGAAAACATTAATATTCTCCTTCTCCTTCTCCTTCTCCTTCTCCTTCTCCTTCTCCTTCTCCTTCTCCTTCTCCTTCTCCTTCTAATATCCTTTTTGATAAACTTGAAAACTAATGAAGTAACGAAAGTAAGAGTTCGCTGAAGCCCCTTCGTAACCTCTAAGTCATTCCTCTAACCAAGGTAACATGGCACCAGGTACCGCTGTTTACCCGTTCGTGGAAATCCATTGCGTGAGCAATACGGTCAGGTGGTTTACCGCCTGGACTTTTGTTTTCAGGAAAAACGGGTCAAATTGATTTCAAGAACTGCACGTCACGAAACACAGGTCGTTGCATTTATTAGTCATGCGTCAACGATAAATTGCACGTAAATATTCTTGCCAAAATTCCATAGTGTTTGTCAATAGGAATATTTCAAGTAACTTCTGAAAATTAATTATCTGGGCCTTAAGTTGTAGAGACACTGTTTTTAAAGTTAATATTCAACTTAATTTCGATAAAGTATCTTGCTTTTCAAAAAAAACCCAGCAAAACTAAGCCTATATAAACCTACCAGATTTTCATCATAACAGAAGTTTATATATATAGCCTAGCATACTACTGTGCTTAATTAATTACAAGCGTGTTTGAAAGCATACCGTACAATAATTGCCGTGGCTAACCAGTGTTTGAAATGGGTTCGTGTACTGGGAGGGGAGGGGGGGGGGTCATCATCATCATCACCAGTTTGAAGGGATAATCAATTTTTTAACTGAAAAACTGAGGAAGAAATTTGAATAATTTCTCGTAAACTTTGGATGCATGATGTGCCTCCATTGCGTTTTTGAGATATTGCTAGTTTGAAATTGTCAAAGAGACCTTGAAGTACACATATGTGATGTAACAGTTGAACACTGAAGACAAAATGTGTAATCACACCCTGAATTGTCTCAAGTTCATTGTGGGTACAAAACGTGTTAACTTTTCAAAAGTTATTATCCCCCAAACAGCACGCATAGGAGCTGAATGTAAAATTCCACCAGGATTGTTGTTTTGTACTGTTTTCGTATTTTTTAAGTATGAACGCATTGCATTGTGGTATTGGTTGGTTACAGAGAGGTCAACATTAGGGCATCACGTATATGGAGAAAAAAAATCGCGTCGTCGTCGTCGACTTTGTGCGTCGACCGTCAGAGAGCATATCGGCTTTATGGCAACTTGCAAATCGCAATCAACCGGCGACGGCATAGTTTAGTGTGTGACTCGGCTCACCTGTACATAAGAGATAAGACCTGACCATTATTTGGATGTGTAAGCCGGGGATGGGAAAGGGATCATCCAGGCTTCCTCAAAACTTCTCCTCTTTGGGAGTCAAAACCTCCGCCTTCCCTCTTCACTCCCTCCCTCCCTCGGCCACCTCCCCCCCCTTCCCCTTGTATTCGCTGCAAACTACATATGCACGGAAGGGTTCAACAGTTCATTATTACCGGGCGCTGATGTGCCTGTTTGCTTAGAACTACAAGCTGTGACCTCTGTGACTCGCAGTTCCCTCTGAATGAATGGTCTCTTCCGTAGCAATAAACTTGACCTCGTCCTCGCTTTATTTGAGGGAAATCCCCAATACTTGAACACGTCATAGAGCCACATTTTTCGATACATTAAATGCTATATATTTACTTCACTCCAGTAACCTTATATTGCATAAGAAAACGCACCGCCTTTTATTTTATTTGTTATTCTTTTGGTTGGAAAAGTTTAAATAAAATTATGATCCTTACCTGCGAACTGCATAAGTTGTATGGACACTAATGACAGAATATTTGCTAAACGAGCACGATGGTATATGAGTTATACATCGTTCTTACCAAAAAATGTGTATTTTACACACAGAATATGTAATTATATCCTAACCATTTGATGATGATAACAACGTTCGCCCCGAATCGTATATGTAGAATACAGTGTCCTTATAGGAACATTTGTTTTAAAGACTCGCTCTTGATATAAGTCAATTCAAAAGACTGAACATTCATTCCTTGACAGTGTTCAAGATGTCTAATCTTAAGAGGAAGCCACTCTTCAAAAGAGAGACTTCATGTCAAATTTATAGCTCTAAATTAGTAACTGCTTTCAATCTATATGAGAGCTAAATATGTTAGAATTCACTATGAGGAAAAAACATTGAAATCACGTCTCGAAAGACTATTTATCCTGAATAATTCTCACAGAGTGAATTTTTTCAGTCTTTGAAAATAAGTGTGAAATCATTTTGATATAAAACATTATGCCCCTTGTTTAACTGACAAATCACAATGTCTTTCCTTTTGGTCGAAGTTGTTGGGTGCACAGACAAACACCTTTCTGACAATTCACATATATAGGTTTCTTTACCTGAAACAGAATGGACCGCGAGGTGCTATCAAATCGAGAGGGAAAAAAAGGTCAACTTTGGAAACTGCAAATCACCACGTGTGCAGTTTGTAACGAAGTTCAACTCTAGTAAATCCAGGATTCGATTTTTCAAAAGAAAAGAAAATCAAAAAATCATAAAATCATAAAAGGTTAAACTTGCGGAAACAAAATGACAGTTGTGGTAGATATAACAGGATATTGTTGTAAGATTTAACATAAACAACAGATGTTAACATTTTTTTTATTAAAAACTGATAAAGAAGAGTATTGTCAAGAAAAACAAACCCATGGATTGCTATTTCAGTTTGTTGAGGTCAAAATGTTAGATAAATTTCGGTAAAAGTGAAACAAACATTTAAACTAGGGGTATAGAGGCAAACTAATGCAATTATCGATGTAAGTTACGTAATTCATAACATCGATGGTGGTGATGATGATGGTGATTGTGATGATGATGATGAGATGGTGATGATGATGGTGGTGATGATGATGATGGTGGTGGTGATGGTTATGATGATGATGGTGGTGGTGGTGGTGATGATGATGGTGGTGGTGGTGATGATGATGATGATGGTGGTGGTGATGGTGATGATTATGATGATGATGGTGGTGGTGGTGATGGTGATGATGATGATGATAATGGTGGTGGTGGTGATGATGATGATGATGATGATGATGATGATGATGATGATGATGATGATGATGATGATGATGATGATGATGATGATGATGATGATGATGATGATGATGATGATGATGATGATGATGATGATGATGATGATGATGATGATGGTGGTGGTGGTGATGGTGATGATGATGATGATGATGATGATGATGATGATGATGATGATGATGATGATGATGATGATGATGATGATGATGATGATGATGATGATGATGATGATGATGATAGTTTTTAGCACAACCTTACGTTTACACCTAGTAATATGCCTATATGATGCATAATCTAAATATGTCACAATTCCTAATTTCTTTCTCGGAGGTAACCCTCAGATCCCCCTACATGGGTGGTCGTTGTAACGCACTCGGGGCTACCCCTCCTCTTTGATAAAATCCTGGCTCCCATGTATGTTTCTCTCTAAAAACATTGTTTAGTAGGCTGTCGTCAAGGTCATATATTAAATGAATTTAAATCAGTTTTATGTGAAGTGTATACAGTTGTGCGAGGTTCAAATGTGCACCCACCAAAACCCCACCCAAAACCCCATCCCACCCCACCCCTACCCCAAAACCCCACCCCCACCCCAATAGAGGAAAGGTAAATTGAAATAAGTAGATATTTTCATTTTTACGTCGATTTGAATTGGATGGTTAATACGATATCGTGTTTCGATATATTTTGGGCACATTTTTGCCCTAGTTTTGGCACGATTGCTTTTGAAGTATGTAGTATGTTGACACCAAAAAAGGTTTTTAATAAAATCTTGCATAGACATCTGTTTTTCTGTAGGTTGCACGTCCAAGATGTACAGGAATAGGGTATTGCCCTGGATGTCCAGGTACTAGTGAAATCCATAAAATATCTATAAAAAAAGGTTTGTGTCTATTTATAGTCTGACTTGACAAGCCTAGAACTAAATCACCCATATCACTATTAATCGTCATAAGTGACGTCAAACCTAAAAGAGGTATATAAAAGGTTCCTATATTTTACCTTATCTGTGTTACTGCCTTTTTTTAATTGTTGAAAAAAAAAATCTTTCTTTTCGTTTTTTTTTCTCTCCATCTTTCAACGACGTTATCTATTAACAACATTTCAGGACAAGGCCTTGTAGTAAATAAATTTGTCTTTCACTTAAATTTCAAACATTGCCCACCTAGAACAAAAACAATCAACACGTTGTAACATGGATTTTATATCCAAATAAGAAACTTGATGACACGACGAAACTGTTTACATGAGGTAAACAACAAGAAAGCCAACAAATATAATAATAATAATAATAATAAAAATAACAAGCACGGGATGATATAAGGTATGCATTAATTATGTATAGCTTGCAAATCAACTAGAAAAAGTTGGCAGCTGAGAAATTCAAGTTGCAGGCCAACACATACAATATCTATATAACAATATGATTGACGATAGACCTACCCCTTTCTCACTACATAGATCTTGATATTTCAATTACAGGCTTTATGATTACTACATGGATTTTCAGACAACTTTGTAACTCAGTCAGAAAGGTAAATACAATAGTCCTCCCCTCCCCCATCCCCATCCCCACCCCACACCCCCATGCCCCTCCCCATCCCTGATACCTATAACGTACGTTTTGACATTTTCACCATATGTAATGTCCACTCGTACGATATATGTTTCTTCGATTTCGGTACTCCCCTTGAAGAATGTGATGACATCAGTCAACAGCAACCACGTACCTGGGAATGTCCAGGTACATTCATCCTTTTGCCTAGTGTGACGTGGAGGCAAATAGATCATGTAAATAATGTGACCCTTCGTTTGGTATTGTTTGAACTCTCGCTTTGAGAGCAAACTTCCGAAGCCTCAAAGTTAGCACCTACCTATACCAGCCATGGCTGGCTGTTATTACTCCACACGTGCTTTCAAAATTTGATCATCTCCCTCGTAAATGTCCCTGGACAAGCGATGCAACATGCATGATGCTTTTCCTTTATGTACATCTAGTAAGTACATTATTTTAATCGCTGTTTTTTATTCATTCCTTAGGCCTTCTTTCGGTTACGAAAACCCCAGAGACTGTCTTCATGCATCGCTTACATGTAACTCCTATGCTGCACATTAGTTAATGTGTACAGTGCATTTTGGTGTTGCGTACGTGAACAAACTTTGTTTGGTCCTGCGATTAAAAGAAAAATCTCGCGTATTTCATAATTGTAGCGCCTTAAAATTTGAATATGCAAATTAGGGCTATTGTTTTAAACTTTTTTTAAATTATTTTATGATTATTATTATTTTTTATGAAGCTATTATAACAAAAAGGTGTCTTGAAAAGTTTGCAGCGAATTAACTTATGTGGAACAGTTTAAAATGCTTGAACGTTTGTCATTGAGGGTAAATTTGAATATGTAAATTAGGTTATTATGACAATTTCGGTGAAAATAGTATGCCAACGTGTCGTTGGAGAATTGTCTATTTGAAGTTTACCGGATTTTTTGTCTGAGACGTTAAACATTTGTTGCGGCACTAGTTAAAAAAAAAACAATATGGCGTGTTTGAAATATTGCCATGAAACGAAATGTGAATATGCAAATTAGGACACACCCTAGCTATTATCTGCTTTCAAAGTGTTTTGCGTTTAGACGTACCGTACTGGGGATCAACTGGGAAATGTTGCATGTATTGCAGACTATACAAGCTTCTTTCCAGTTTCCAGCAGGTGTGAATAATATAAGCCAGGAGTATCCAATAGGCGACTCGTGAAAAGCAATATCGTACCACAATCGTGAACTATTTGAGCAAGCTTGCGGACTCCTCTCAGGCCGCAAGATTGTGCAACTGACCGGTGTAACCTGTACACTGACTCAATCTAGGTATGGTGATTTTTTTTTTAGTTTAGGCTGTGTGGCTCTAACTTGCTGCAACCAATAGTTTATTCCTCCGGCCCTCGTACAGAAAAAAAAGTAGTTGAGAACCCAGGCAGGGCAGCCTAGTCTTAATATATGGATATCTGAGTTGAATTTGTTTCTGAGATGACTCTCCTCTCAACGGCTGAAGTATTCATCATTATATGACATACATGTGACAAACTATATAGTGGGGGAATGTATGTGTTTGCGTGCAGTGGTGGAATGCCATATGTATGTAGGTATGGGGTATATAGGTGCGATGTGTGTCCTGTACAAATGGGTCAATGGGACGAGGGGAGTGGGAATCGATCTCCCTAAAAAGTGCACACTGTAAAAGAAAAATGCCATACAACAATGTTTTCGGCACCCGAAATCAATGGGGTAGGAGATGGGGGGGGGGGGGTTCGGGTGTATTGGTATCCGCCATATGTTACATATTTCTTCAATTTGCCTGCCTCTTGTCAGAAATAAAATCTTCCTCCCTCACCTCCCCCCGCCCCCGTAGTGTTGCTGACCATAACCGCATCCTATACAGCTGGACCTCGTACCCTTCGCCAGTCGGTATATTTGTCACAGTAATTCACGTATAGTTGTAAGTAACGCATCACGGTAAGCGGCATAGCACCAAGGGGTTGAAAGGGGGCCGGTGGGAGAAGCCTTGCTCGGGTCCCGGAGACTTAGGAGTAACCGGGTCTAAAAGAACGGTACACATAGCATCTTGTGTTCATAATTGACTTGTTCAATATCATCAAGACTGCATGTGGGAACCGAGTCTCATTGTACTAATGTGGTCTGGCAACTGCTCGTCTTGCCCGTTCTATGGGTCCCAACTAATCCTTGGCCCCATCTCACCCACCCTACCCCACCCCACCCACCCCACCTCTCCATAACCAAGTTAGTCGTTACGCCGCTGCTTTAGAGAAACCAACTGTTAAGTATAAGCATATCAACAATAACCAATGTAGGGGCAGGCAGAACTGAAGGTTTCCCCGAGCCAACCTGCATTTCAAGTTTTGTGGTCTTCAAGTTCCGAGTTGATTGGGGAGGGGGAAGTTGAATGGGTTTATTTTTAATTTTAGAGGGAGGGGTGGTTTACTCCTCGTCTTTACACAGTCACTTACCGGGCTTACAATTCGGGCCATCATGTATACGCCGCGATTTGCATAATAAGAACTATATAAGCTTCATCATTCTGCATACCTCAGTGTATTCACGGGATCCTGCGTGTGTATGAGCTCTCCAATATACGTATAAAGCAATCAACGACATTCCTTTGACCGTGACAGATAATGGATATCATCCCCGTCCATGCTATATAAACTACAAGACCGTTCAGTCGTTCTAAAATGAATCTTTCCTCTCTACAAGATCCCTGGATGTGTTAAGGTTTGTTGCCCATTAATAGCTATATTCGAGCATATCATTCATCTTCTTACCTGCTTGGACTTGAAATAAAAGCGGCATATCTAAGGGCTCGACTTGTTGTTTTAATACTATCGGAAACTGAACGGTGAGTTCGATCGCTCATGAAGCAAATCAAATCAACAGATAAGCTTTGATAATGATCGAAGTACCAGATGAGACTTAGAAGTTCATCCTGCAACAAGGAAGCAAAAATATGATTAAAACACATGAAATCTATATCATCACTGCTGGGGAGATATGGGTTTTTAAGTTTCCCAACACTTTCTCAACTATTTTATATAGTATAACAAACAGGTAAAGAATATACATAACAAAGACGTTTTTCCAAAATAAAAGTTGGTTTCCAAAGTACATCTCGGTCGTTATGGAAGTACCTTGTGCAAGTTAAAGTATTTACCAGGTTTAACCCCCCCCCCCCCTTCTCGGATGGGAACTCATTTATTGTACGTGTATCTGTAATGGACCCTAGTTTTGTCCAACGTATAAGTTGCCGGCATTTTACATTTATACTTGATATATAAAGTAAGGCCCATATCATTCAGTAAACTCATCGAAGGTGATTTAACTGTAATGTATAAGCTAGACTTGTAAAAATTAGTGCAGCATCACTATAGTGCAAGTACCACTAGAATTCATTAGTACAAGTTCAAGGCTCAAAGTGAGAGGGCGAGTACTTAATCTTGTACTAAGATCCATGCGATGTTTATAAGATATACCTCGAGTTTGAGTATATACAAATCCAACAGGGCGAGGACGAGTACATACAATTATGCTAGAATATGAGTACCAACGAGGACTCGTTACGAGAGGCAGAAGAGTACTCAAGGTTGATTCGGGGGGGGGGGGTGGGAGAAATCATTTCAAATAGTGATAAAAGGTTTCCATATCATGTCGTGTATATGACGTGAATTGGGGTAAAGCATTGAGTTACAATTTTACACGAATAACGTGTGATAAGGTCCTTGTTAGAGAAAACCGGTATATTCTGTGTTCGATTCTCTTTCAGATTCGAAGAAACTGCTCCGGGAATTATGTAACTTCAAATACAAATTGAATTGCAGAATTATGCGGTGACATGCATTGGTCTCTGTTTTAAAAAAAAAAATTATCGGAATAAAAGATAGCATTTCATAACCATTCGCCTATTCAAAGCGCACCAGGTATACAGGCTGACAATGTTCATAAGAGTTACTGATAATAAAACGGTACGTGTGATTACGAACGCAAACTGTCGGAAAGTGGGAAAAAGTTGTGTCCAGATCCAGTCGAGGTAGATAAATTATTTTATATGTATGACGTCACCATCAGGCAGTGTTTGATTAATTAACCTTAAACAATGCACACACCCAAAAAAACGCAATACAATATGATGTCCCGAATAGACTCTTTTGTATATATAGGCCTGAAACGTAATATCATTTTACTTTAAAATCCCAAATAATCTGCACAAGTTTCACCAAATTTTCACTGATATCATGCAGAATGCGAACGAATGAAAAATTTTTAAAAATGTTGGCAAGCGGTTCATGTCTCTTAAAGACACCTGTAACCATGACAATAGCTCATTGCTGGCCGTTGCGTGACATTGTGTGGTAAATATCACCTACATTAGCAAGCCAGGTTTCTCGAAAATTACTTCGTCTAAAATACCAACGATTTTAATAAGAAAAAAAAATTGTCACTTTGATGAATTTGATGAATTTAATGAATTTGATGAATAAACAAACTTGATTTCATCATCATTTGCTGCCGTTGTTTAGATGAAGCTCTCTGGGAAAAAAATAGAGCAAAAACTAGGGAGTTTTTTTTTTATCAGCCAGACTAGAAAGCACTATGGCGTTCAATGGACGGTTGTTGTTAAGTGTAGCAAACTCATATACAGCCAAACCTGGTTGTCCGGCCTATCACTGTAGTATAGCAGACATACCGAAGGGCGTCCAATTATACATTGTGTGAATATCTCACGAATAGTGCAGACAACTATATGAGGCTAACAGTTACGTCCCAATGTCCCCTCATAAGAAAACTAGCAACATGCCCACCTTCCTACCCCCCCCCACCCCTTGTGGCCTCCTCCCGCATTGACTAACGAATTCGTAGTCCTACACTTTACTTCAAGTTCTTGAATACTGCGCTAACACACAAAAACTTTTTCACGGAGCCTGAGTTCAACATTTTGCAGCCCGTGCATCAAAAAATTCCGGGCAATAAAGAGTTTAAAGATTAAATTTCTTGGCACCAGAGCTTTGGTTTTCCAACAAATTCCATCGAAACCAACTTGGGTGACGGCATGGTTGAAAGAAAGTTCATAAAGGATTTTTGATGTTTTATGGTTTTCATGGGTCTATACCCCGACTGAATTTTTTAACTCGTGACATAATAATTATAAAAAAAAAAATAATAATCTCAACCGATCGAGGACCATGACAGGTAGCGTCACGCTGATATTGGGCATGAGTCTCCGGCTGTCTCGCTCTCCCCTCTGTGGTTACCAGGTATGCATGAAGTCTACACGCATATCATGTACAGGTGGTGGGCATGCGGCCGGAAAGCTTGACACTTTTTGGCATGTTCACATGCACTTGTGTTATGCAATCGCGCACGTAAACCGGTGACGGTTGGAAATTGTTGAACCCTCTCCGTGACTGAAGTGACATCGGGGGTATAAAAAGTCATAGTGACTATGATATGAGCAAGTGAAACAAGACGAGTTTGTTTGTTCGTTTTACAGGAGACACGAACACAAACTCCACCATCATGATTGGTCTATACCTTACAGAGATATATACTGTAATGAATATATGCCTCCCCTAGCAGGCATAAGAAAAAAATGTTATCCAATTTTTGAGATTTCGCAGGGTTTAGTGCTTCTTTAATAAAAAGACTCGAGGCAGAAGTCTTGACCAAGTCTAAAATAGGACACTATCGAACGATATTTGATTATTTTCCTGTTTGTTTGCTAGTTTTTTTTGTTTTTTTTGGTTTGTTTTTACTTTAATTTATTACATTATTTTATCCTTTTTTTCCTGTAATAGAGATGGGTTTTGCCAACTCTGATGCTAAACTATATTGAATTCTAAACGTGACACAAATTACTGACATTGATTCATTTTCAACCGTACTGTTCGGTATTTCACCTAGCTTGAAGAAATATGAAGCGCCGAGAAAGTGTTTGAGAAGTGAAAGGTTTACTAACCTCATCATGACACTCTGACGTCATGAAAATAGTTATAAAAATAAAAATGACAAAACTCCAAGATACGAGATTTGAACCACGATGCCTTCCAAATGGAGCACTATTTGCATTAATTAGCTACGTTGGGGATGGGGTGGGAGTTTGGTGGGTGGGTGGGGTGTTCATGACGAGTATTTCATATAGGCTAAACTATAAAATGACAGCTTTAACAGACACGTCTATACTTTAACTAACACCTTAGTTACAGTGTATATGTTCCGCGCAATTTACCGATCTGCGCTATATCTTAAGATTGCGCTGCGCGTTCTTAAAATCCTATAATTGCGCACCGATCTGAAGATTGCGCAAGGCCCGTCTTGCGCGTTTTATCGATACTGCGCTATCTTGCGATCGTAGCTGTATGGAGTATCTGAATCAAATGATGGTGTCGGTACCTCATTAATTTTCTGCAACACTCAACTGACGTCATCATCAATCCTATGGGATGCCAAGGTGGAGATAATTCAGATCAGTTCGTAGGTATTATAAGTACTTAAAGGGACGGCTATAGG
The DNA here is from genome assembly GCF_037975245.1 of Apostichopus japonicus. NCBI lineage: Eukaryota > Metazoa > Echinodermata > Holothuroidea > Aspidochirotida > Stichopodidae > Apostichopus > Apostichopus japonicus. The sequence continues at coordinate 28,673,037 of NC_092579.1, forward strand.
CAGTTTTTTTTTTTCTTAAATGTTTTTCTTTATTTCGCAATAAAAGTTGTATAGCCTACAAAAAGAGTCCCTCTAAAACATCAGTTTTCATTGGGCATGTTGATTTCCTTTTTGATAGGGATCAATTTTGTCTAATTCATGCATGTTCTAAGAATTATTCATTAGTTTTTCAGGTTGAACTGTGACACTACTATAGGACAGCACTAAAGAAGATCAGCAACCAGTCTCCTTTTTCAGTCGGATTTCATCATTCTTATTAATCGATGTCCTCTCTGTCTAAGGATCTATTAAAACACATCCTGTCAATGATTAGAGTTTAAGAAATTCATGTAATAAAAAAAAATCCTGTCAATTGTGTTAACAGGTTCTTTATTTACAGTACAACACATAAAAACTAAAAACATTGGAATTCTCAATGCAGTGGCTGGCAACATTTATACAATATATAGATAATTTCAAGCTTACAGGATCATACAATGTATGATATTCGTCTTCATTCCCAATGTTAGGCCTAGTTTTGGCACTCAGCACTGGTATATAGCGGGTGCCGATCGTAGCTGACAATGTCGTCTAGCAGAAAAGCTTTCTCTTGTTGCAATTTACTTTCACATTGCGAAGAGAACAGTAAATAGGAGAAGCCAAAGTCAACAAATGATGGATGGAAGCTTTAACTTTGTTTTTTTTTCCAGTATTTGCAATTCACATTTCGTTTTTCTTAAAATAAAAAATAGTACCGAAATTCGGTCGGAAAAGACCGATTTCGGTCTAAAACCATTTTTCGCCATTTTCGCGAACGTTTAAACGAACGAAAAATCGGCTGTTTAAGTCTTTAAACGAAAACTCACAGCCCTAATGGCTACCCATATTTATTCATTTTGTGTTGCGTAGAATTTGGTGTGTTTGATATAAAGAAAAACCTTGACCCTTCCTGCCATGTTCTTTCCCGTATAGGCCTACAGTTAACACTAGCAGCTTGCTATTAACAGCTTGCGCAATCTTAAGATCGGTGCGCAATTATAGGACCCTAAGAACGCGCAGCGCAATCTTGAGATAGCGCAGATCGGTAAATTGCGCGGAACATGTACATTGCAAGCATAAGCGTGTGTTATATGCTGTAACAAAATCCAATTTAAAGATTAAAAAACGTCTTCCCTAAAATATTACTCTTTGTTTCTTTTGCAAAATGATGGGGATGGAGCAGTTGGTCGAGGGGGGGGGGGGGTGGAGGGACTAATTGGTTGTGTGTTTTTGTACTTTCATTTTGAGAGGGTGATTTTCACAAACTTGAAGTACAACTTACCCACACATCGGGTTTTTTTTTGGGGGGTTCTATTTTTGAAGGTGTACTTGAATCACCTTAAAATTATGAGGTCAGACGATTATGACCTAACATCCCCTCCAGCTCATCTGTTGATCTATTTATACTTCTATCTAAAACTCAAGGTCGTTCATGTAATCCACTTATAACTTGTCTGTTTTCTCGATTTTATCTGCTCCAAGTTTTCAAATGTTATATATAGCATCGGAAGAAATACATGTTGAAAGAATAGCTTTTTTTTTTCTTCAAAAAAGGAAAAAAAGAATACGAGACATCTACTGGTGTTAATACACAGTGTCCTAGTTTTTGCCTGCTGAAATAAATAATATCTTGTCAACTTTATTTTAAATGTCATATTTCAGAGCGGTGGAGGGGGCGGGTGGGGGGGGGGGTATCAGTGCAGATGGAAATTCTGTCCACGTTTCAACTCAGACTTTGCGGCCATTATGTTATAATTCCTCCCTTAGTCCGTATTTGTAGAATATCTAGTAACAAAGTTAAAACAACTGTACCATCTAAAAGCTCCGCGTGCGTAGGTGCAGCTCTTAAGAACTAGGATGTTTTTGATCTACACTCGCGAGGTCAATGCGATGTCACTTCTACGCTTCCTTACTGTTTGGCAAGGTTCCCTATATGTAACGTCACCTGAACTGGCCTAGAACTTAACTACAGTAGGGGGGGGGGGGAGGGGGTGGGAGGAGGAAGTAAACGGCCTTGAGACAAATATTATCATATACAAATAAAATAATCATCCACGACAGGCATGGACACCAATTTCTTTACACTGTGAAAATAGAGACGCGGAAAGGGGTAGTAGGCCTAGACTATTATTTCTTCCGTTCTCTTTCCTGTTTTTTTCCTTATTCTTTTTTACTTTCTTATTCGTTTTCTTCTCAAAATAATGAGTTCATTGCCTTTTTTTCCCCCCTTCAGTTCGGTGCTCAATAATATGTGTTTATTTCAAAGATTCTGGCGAAAATAATGAACCCACTTCTTGAAAAACAACCTAGTTCTGAATAACAACTAACAACTGGTTTCCATTTCATTGTCCCGACTATGTGATAACATTGGTAGTGATCGGCGCCTACCTCGATGAAAAGTAAATAACCACATATGAATATTCATAATAATAGTAAACAATCATAATAATTGTCATTCAAAGTTTGGGACGTTGTCTGATCTTGGCGTTATCTAACGGAGACAAAGTTGCCTACATTGTCTTGTATACACCGGTAACTCTATACCAGTTAATCAGAATGTGCCCGCTGTTTTTTCCCCTCGTGTTTCGCGACTTCCCTCTGAAAATAGTTGCATGGGTGCATGATAAGTCACATATTTGATTAATACTACCATAAAGGGGTGGTCCTGATGGGGAGGTTGGTCACTATAACATTTACTCACGCAAAGAGTTATTCTTGATTGGACTTATAAGTAACACGGATTAGATCATATGTTAATTTAAAAAAAATACGGTGTTTGAAAATTATGTAACCAACGGGTCATATTTTTATGGACAATGGGCAAGTACATGTTGGTATTTGTAGGACACACGGAGAGAAACATTGAACATGTCAACAGCTTATGTGTGTTGAAGGAAACGTTTACTGTAGTATAATTAACAAACGAAAAAGTTAGAAATACGCCCCCTGGTAGGACACGCACGTATATCTTCGATATTAATAACTGTGGCTTATATAGCATACACAACATGAATGCCATATTGATATACAAACTACATCATCAAAAGTTAAATGGTCTAAAAGTCATTTAGAACTATTTCTTTTGACTTGATAAACGCTACCCCATCAGTGGAAAATCTGAAACGTTGGCCATTCAATGTAGGTCCTACATATGTTGAGTTTTTCCATAACTTTCCGGACCATAACGATTGAGAATTTTAGCAACTGACGGAATTCCACACATGTTCGTTACTTTGTCAACAAACCTCAAGGGTTAACACACTTCCCAAATTGCGCTTCCAACTGGGCCTAAAAGTGGGTATACAATTGTGGGTCCAATTTATCGCCTCAAATGTTTTTAATAATCACATAGACATCTATATTTGTCATTAGGCATCCGTCTACAACCAACTCCTGTTTGGTAACAAACCTAAAAAAAAAGTGTTCTCTCATTTGCCTGTTTTATCACTTTCCGACCTATAAAGATGCCAAACTATATGATTAATGTATATAACGTGTTCACTCTGCATGCTTTCAATCTTTCAACGAAGTCACACGAACGCCACCCCCTCGCGTTGGTGAGATCTCTCACCGTAATCCGTCTGAAAACATTTTTTGTTATATATTTTTTCTTTTCTTTTCTTTTCTAAAAGTGTCATTCAATATATTTAGGCTTGATCACTTACCCCCTTCAAACATCTAAAGTATAAACAATGTCGATCGGGTTATCTTATGATATTTGTGTCTGAGATGTAAACTAAACAGAAGACTTGGGTGGGGGGGGGGGGGTGGTGAACGAGGAGGGGCGGGGAGACAAGAAAGAAAGAAGAATATGATGGAAATGAACCGTCATTGTGGAACAACAGTTTGTGCACGAGTTGCAAATCTATACCAGGTCAAGAGATTTGAAGTGAGTCCCTAACCTACTTTTGTTTAAAGTCACGTCGAGGATAAGACCTTTCCATTTATTCATGACATCCCTGGATAAAAACCGCTGGGGACATCGTTGCCTATGATTGCGCTCAGATTGCACGTAATATTTCAACGTTGTTTTATATATGTCAGGGAGTACCCTCTGCACCTGCATGTTTGCAAAAGTAGGGTAAAACGTCCCAGGGAGCCGATCATACGAAGACATATACACTTTCCAACTGTACAAACAATAAGTAGGTTAAAAAGTGTTTCATCAGTAATCAGCAATTTTAAAGAATAACAAATATATATATATATATATATATATATATATATATATATATATTATATAGGACAACATAATAAATTAAGTGAAACTATTGTATAGGTAATAGGTATTGATTATCGTGTATAGTGTAGGAATGCATGCACTCTTCGCAGCACCCTAATCACCCTCCTTTCACCCCGTATATCTTCACTGGCGTCGGTACCCAGGTTGGCCCCCGGGGCAAATTGTGTCACCGAGCCCCGATTTTGTTTTTATCTCAAAACATTATCAAACTCAGAAGACACTAATCTTTGTCCAATATTTTTTTTGGTTCCACCAATATCTTCCAATCGTCCTAACCCCACTCCCCGGCCGGACCCCGATGATGTCGTCCCTGACCTCCTCCTCATCTCTATTCTCATCAGGCCTGAACATCCTCACCTAGTAGTTCGATCACACATTTCTTTGGGAGGAAAAACTCCGTAGGTTTTATAATATTGGTTGCCAACTGCAAACCCTGCTTTAACTTTAGCCTGCGCTGCTAGTCCTTGTTTTTAATCATTTGGAATGTATTAGTATTTTTCTTTGCTTAATTAATAAAGCCTTTCTGTCAAAACGTCTTCCCAAATATGTATGATGAATGTCATAGTACCTCTGGTTAAAATAAAATATGAAATCGTTTTTTATTTAAGCATAATTATGATGCGTGAAATGTATCCATGTGCGTACCGTGCATACGCAGGCCCGCGTGCAGCTATGCATACTATACGGGATCATTACATCGTTCAAGTTTAAGATCAAGGACTTATCAACGAAGGTTGGTGTGACGTCATGCATAGTATGGCGAACTGCTGAATAGTTTTTCACATATTGTTGATGCCAATAGTCTATCCTCCCCGACCCTTAACTTACCTCTTCGCCCGGAATACCAACCCCTCTCTTCGGAATCCCCCCCCCCCTCTCCTCTCCGCCTGCTTCACGCACGCACACCTTTGCTTTCAAAACAACAACCTTAAAACAGTTTTTATTTTAGTACCTTTCATAAATCCTTGTCCATGAACTGCGTGAATCTCTGAGTATAGCGTATATTGTTATGTTCGTTCCACTAATATTCATCGCGGCGATATTTTTTAATTGAGAAGGAGTAAAGCTTCCAATTTTCTAATATCCTTGCAGTGGGAGGTCAAGAAACGCTTGGGTTTCCATTTCTTATTCTTTTTTCCCCGGCCAGAATAGAATTAACACAAGGTCATTTATTTACAGGGATCTTTGTCAAAACAAGATTATCAACAAAATAGCAGGATAACAAACAAATAGAAAACGGAAACATATTCGTCTTAATACGCTTAAGTACTTCCTGAACAATATCAAAGGTACATTCACAAAGGCAAAGACGTACTTGAGGGCGGTGACCGGTGTAATATATATATATATATATATATATATATATATATATATATAGTTAAACTAATCCCCTATTTCCTGTCGTAGAGGTGTCACTTTAAATACAGCACGAAACGAAGCTGCGTGTGAGCTTTCTGAAGTCGCTTGTCACCGTTGATGTATCATATACTTACCGATATCATAGTTTATGTTTAACACGAGTATACATTCCCCTGACTCCAGGGGGTGGGTCAGACACCCTGGGTTCATCATGGATCAGATGGTTACGTTTGTTGTCAAAACGTCAGTTTCTTTTGTTTGAATTTCGTGAAGTAAAAAAAAAAAAAACATATTGGAAGAAGAAGGCGAAATGAGAAATTAAGAAGTAGGTTCTGGTATAGTGTTCTGGTATAGTGTGGTTCAAAAACATATGCAAAACCGTTAGGTGTGCTTAGTATCTCTAAATTTGAGAATTAGTTGCATCAGCGGAGGAGAAAGCTTGTCAAAATTTCATTCGTTTTGGTTTGTGTTCGTAAAGTTAAAAACTTGAAAGCAAGAAAAGAAGAGGGAAAGTGTATACCTCCATCATATTTAAGGGTCCTGTAGTGTTTTATAAAGTATCTACTAGTATCTGAACTCGTTAGTTTTCCCGGCAAATACAGGCAACTACAGGAAATACAGAAAATACAGGAAACTAAAATGGTCTCCTTCAGAAGCTGCTTGATATTCTACCCTCGTCTACAACCCATCAACACACCTTATCCCTACCACCCAAGCACCGTCTCCTCTCCCCCCCCCTCTTTCCATGGAGTTGTCAGAGATCCGTTAAGGCTACATTGATGATGATGATGATGATGATGATGATGATGATGATGATGATGATGATGATGATGATGATGATGATGATGATGATGATGATGATGATGATGATGATGATGATGATGATGATGATGATGATGATGATGATGATGATGATGATGATGATGATGATGATGATGATGGTGATGGTGATGATGTGATGATGATGATGATGATGATGATGATGATGATGATGATGATGATGATGATGATGATGATGATGATGATGATGATGATGATGATGATGATGATGATGATGATGATGATGATGATGATGATGATGATGATGATGATGATGATGATGATGATGATGATGATGATTGATGATTGATGATGATGATGATGATGATGATGATGATGATGATGATGATGATGATGATGATGATGATGATGATGATGATGATGATGATGATGATGATGATGATGATGATGATGATGATGATGATGATGATGATGATGATGATGATTGATGATGATGATTGATGATGATGATGATGATGATGATGATGGTGATGGTGATGGTGATGGTGATGTTGATGGTGATGGTGATGGTGATGGTGATGGTGATGGTGATGGTGATGGTGATGGTGGTGATAAATGTATAGCAGACGTCGAGAGAATCCCTTATTCACTCTTGTCCATATTACTTTTGTACCGATGTATCCGGAACTTTATCAAGATTACACGTGGTGGCAACGAAGGCCTGTGTGACTTTAAAGGCGTAACACTCCCTTGATAAGCAATCTCTGACATCTCCCAGCTTTTCCACGCAACAAACAGACACGCACGCACACAGACACACACATTATAAGGCTTCGCGTACACATCAGTGAGGAACGTGCCGTCAAGCACATATACACGAGTAGGCTACCTCTTCTGCCCTTTGGGGGGTAACTTCCGCAAATCTCTTTCGACGAAGTTTTATCTTTGGAGTTTTTGATTTGTCAGGAACTTTGGTATTAGTAAACACAGTCAAAACCAGTGCACGCTATTTCCTGCAAAACTTGCATGGTCTATATATTTATCTATAGGTTTATTATTATTTATTATTTTTTACAATAAATGTTTACTTACGCCATTCTATTTCAACAACAAGAAAACCTTAGCGTGCTTGCATGTCCATAAAGTTCTACGGGGGTTCATTCCACTAAATTTGAAGTAGACACGGCAGAAAAAAAAAACAATGCAGAAATTAACCACAGGAGTGCTTAACTGCTGTTTCAAAGTCGCATAGTACAGTCGGGATACCAAACAGTTGGACCCAGGAAGAATATAGTGTCAACCATTTTCTATCGCGTATACTGTTTCAATAGGAAGCTGTTTTTGAAAATGACATTGTCCTATAGAACAGAAGTTTGTCCCATCGATATACAAACATCCCAAACTGTACATGGAATATTTACTTGCAGAATGTGTGTGGGCAATTTGGTCAGTCATTAGCCATGTTTATGGAGTTTGTATTGTCCCCATATTTTACACTGCAGGTTAGAATAATGAAAGAAAAAAAAAACTTTTAAAGAAAACCTAAAGTTTGAAAAATTTGAAAATTTTCCAAATTGACCCCAAAAAGTACAATGTTTGAAAGGTTACATTCATTTGACATCGATTAAGAACTAGCTGCTTTGGTACGGATTGGTAGGACTGTTTGGTAGGACTGTAGTAAAAATGTACCGTACTCGTATACACTCGCGCTTAGAGGTTTGTACTCGTACCTAAGGGGACTTATACTAATGAAGTTGGGACTCTACTACCACGATCCAGTCCACTATGTTCCAAAAAAAGGTTTGCATCTTACCTTTTCCGAGGCCCTCGATTATTTACACAAGCTGTTTTGTCTTCTTTTTTTAAATGCAAATATTATTGAGATATAAGCTGTTATAAAATTTTGTATGATGTGAACAAAATTCGAAATCCAAATTTTCAGCTCAATTTTTCAATCCAACTTGATTGAAATTCTGATTGCAATTTTTCAATCAGTGTATAGCTCGGCAAGTGTCTGATGCGAAAAAAATCAAAAATATCATATAAAAGGTAAACACACATTTAGTACTTGTTTTTTTTTTTTTTGTTATATTGGAATAGTTTAGTTGACAAAAAATTTTGACCCAAAAAACAATAATAAAAAATAATAATAAAAAAATAATAATAAAAAAAAATCTAAAATTGTTTATCCATATCTCTTTTATATCGCGAACAAACCTCAGAAAAATTTGTAAAGTTGCGTGTCTGTTGTAGCTTAGTCACGTTTTGCTAATTCTCTCTCTCTTTCCGGTTTTGTTTATGGAAATGATTTATCCTGCATTTACTTTAGGTTTAGCTTTTGTGTTACTATAAATAACCGCGCAGGAAGACGATAACGCTGACGTAATGCTGATGTCAGGAGATTTGCCTGGTTTTGTTCGATATCATTTCAATATAAAAAATGCTTAGTTTCAATTTGTTATGTTGTTACTTGTAAAGGTCAACAAATAACAATATATATATATAAAAAATAAAATAAAATAGGCCTTACATAAACAGGCAGACAAACAAACAAACATTATTTTACTAATAATCAATCACAACTTCACAAGATCATGAATTGTTTTCGTGAATTTTTTAGGAAATCTTTGCGACGTCCCTATTCCACCTACCCATCTCCTATCTTCCCTTCCTCACCCCCTCCCCCCCCCCCCGCCCGCCTGATCCCCATACAAACTCAAGTGACAATAAACTGTAAGATAAGTCTTTGTTTAGCACGATGAAATAATAAGATGTAAATAATACATACGTAACGTAGCCATGCATGTAAGGCCAGAATTTTATGAGTGGTGTGGGTGGTGGGCAGGGTGGGCGGGTCGGGCGTGGAGAGAGAGAGATGGGAGAGGTGAGTGTGAGGGGAGAGGAGGGAGATATAATTATCAGTAGGAGGTATAACTACGAACCACCACCTTCCGATACCTGTTGCGCAACGATTTCCGTAGTCCGACATTTTGTTACGTCCAGTTGTGTACAAAATATATGTTCACACCATTCGGTAAAAAACTCGAAACACTTGCACGCAGTCTCTTTTGTTCGTGCTTAACAATAGAAAAAAAAAAGATATTGTAGTTATTTTTTTTTTATTATTTCATTGGCTCATTGCTAAGCTTGCAAATCTTAACTAAACAAATACCCTGTCACGCAATTTTGAAATTAAAGGCACACATCGATATTAAATTAAGCGTAAACCTTTGATAAGTGTGTAAGATTTCTATAAGCTTTGCCTGTATTTGATCACACGCCATTTAAACAGATCCGTCCTATTGTTTGCTTATAGAAGTAATAATACAAGCCAATCAGTCCTCATTTAAGAAGAAAGAAAAAAAAACATTAGTGGTTTTATGTATAGTGACGTGTGATTTTGTAAATTATGGCTTATAGGGAAAACATTTGTTTCATTTTCAGCTAAGGTCGTTTGGAAAAGAAAAACACGACACCCAAGAAATAATTATTTGTTCATTTATTTTTCTTATTTGTGTGTGTGTGTGCGTGTGTGTGTTTGTTACCTGTTAGGCGCGTCTGTAGGTTATGGTTGAGCTGTAGGGGTGGAATGGTGGCGGAGGGGGTATGGGGGGTTGTGGGGGAAAGCGGTGGGTTGAATCTGATAATTATAATTTCTTACTGTGGTATTTATCACATGGAGAGAATGAATTTTCTTGTACAGATCTCTTTCATATTATCTTAATCTCGATTTCTGTCTGTAAACATTTATAATCAGGCGACAAATGATACTAGTATATCCACTTCCCCCTCACGAGCACTTTTTTATACCCCATGGTTCCGTACTCCCATCAACCGCCCCCTCCTCCGCACACACACACAACAATAACATGAGATAATGCAAAACACAGATACATATTTCACGCATGTTTATCGTACATGCTGCTTTTTCTATCACGTGTTAATAAAAATGCAGTGATCATATGCAGATAAATTTTCCTGTAAAATATCTTACGCAAGTATTTCAATTTTAAAGGGTAATATAGTTTTCATATTTTAGATATAATTGGTAAAATTTAAGTTCTTTAACGTTAAATGAGATCAATATAAGCCCTCTCTTGACTGGATGCATAATTCCTTTCCATTAAATGAAAGCAACTCCGTAAGAGTATATCTTTAATTTCTTTATTTCTTTTTTATTTATTTATTTCTTTATTTCTTTCTTTATATTATCTTTTCTTTATTTTTATTATATATATATATTTTTTTATTTTTTTATTATTATTATTTTTTTATCTTTATCTTTATTTTATTAATTTCTTTATATCTTTAATGAGTATATCTTTAATTTCGTTATAAGCCTTTTTTCTGCACTCACTGTAAATTGTAAAACTGTGCACGGAGGAAGTTTCAATAATTCGCAACGCTTACACAAAAATAGTTAAAATATATTTGGAGAAATTAAAATTGTCAACTGTAAAATCGTGTGGAAAATAAGAAACTTGAAACTTTACTAGAACAATAGACAGAAAGGAACACCTTCTAAGAAATATTTTAATAAAGAATGAAGAAAAAGAAACAAACAAAACAAAACACAAGACACTTAAACGAACTTAAAATATACTTCAAAAGTAAACAGAAAGAACAATAAAAACAACAAATAACACACTTGTGAAAGCACTTCTCCAAAAATAATAATAAATAAATATAACAAAAAGGAAAAAAACAAACACTTCAGAATTATGAAAAATATTTGTAAACAAAGACTACAAACTATAAACACTGTACAACATAAAAAGAATAACGAAGACACAACGCAAAAGTGTTAACCACCCCGTCTTATCCCATCGCCCACACACCTAACCCCCCCCACCCCCCACCCCAAATGAGAAACATTCATCAAACAACTTAAGAACAATTATAAAGAAGTAAAAATAACGTATAATAATTAATGAAATAAATTTAAACAAAACAAAAGACTTAAAATAGTGAAAGGACAAACAAGAAGAACTTGAAAAATATTTGTAAACAAAGACAACAAAATATAAACACTGTACAACATAACAGCAATAACCAACACACTGAGCAAAAATGTAAACCAACCTCATCCAACCAACCAACAACGACCCTCACCCTTAAACAAAAGAATTAAGAAAAATATATAATAATTAACGGAGAAAAAGGGGCTTCGACCTATCCAGATAGTGTAATTACTTTCTGTTAAATGTCTAGATATTATTAATATATACGTTATAGAGTTGTATTGTTCCTTTAAGCAATCGCGTTTGTATCAATATACTATAGCATTGCACGCATTGGTTTACAGCGAGTCCAAAGGTGGCACACTATGCAAATACTGGGAATACCACTTATAAGCAAGGTGCTTTTAGCTGGTCCCTCTGTGGTACCTAACTATTTACAAAGTTCTACTTGACATGTTCCTTCTAATAATTAACAAACATGATGGAAACAAAACAAATATGCGTGTGAAAAAACAATCTGCTTTTTAAAAGAGAAAAAGAAGGAAAGGCCAAACCGGTTAGGGAAAGAAAGAAAAGGAAAAAAGAAAGAAAGAATAAAAGAAGAAAAGCCTTCTTCACACGCGAGGTCATTTAGACTAAATACGTTACCGTAAGTTCTGTATTCAGCCCTCACACGCAACTCTTTTGTACAATTCAGTCATTAATTGTTCAATTGAACAATTCCATCACGGTGGTCATTGACATACCTGTTCGTCTTTGCGTATCCTTACGGGGTCTCTCTATATTTTTCCCCTCTGTTTTTTTCTCTTGTAAAATTGAAAGTATCAATTTTTTAACGGATGCTTTCAAGTACCATACACGTCTACACTACTGATCGACTGATTTATTAAGACAACTTTTCACGTGTGTCGTAATGATGCCATAAAATATATTGACCAATTTGTTCATTTATTAATATATCTGAACTAAAACTGTAAATTTATATTCCTAAATATAGATAATATAGACCTATATTATTAAATTGTCTATCACTTTTTTTTTAAGCGATGTATGGTGTATTTTATTTTTAATCAGTATCCCCTGGTGATCGGTTGATAAAGAGTAATGTTTATTAGTAATAAAAAAAATTAAAACGATTTATTTGTTTAGAATTTTTTTCAAGTGGGTCTATCGTAATGACGGACTAATTTTTCATGCTCCATAATGTAGCAGAATACGAAGAAAAAAAAGAGAAAAAGACACACGAGTAATTTTAACCATTATTAACACCCCCCCCCCCCACCCGAAAAGAATGGACTAGAAAATATATTCTTCAAAACTCTTTGTTTTTGAGGTTGCACTCTACATTTTTTCGCATAATTTTATGATCATGTGATCAAGTCGATCATGGTACAGCCAGATTATGATAAATTTAACACAGAGATAGAATGCAGCTTTATAGCAGAAATACAAACACACACGCACACACACACATACACACACACACACTTACTTCAAAATAACCGTTACTTGTATAGCGTGATACCGCTTTAAGATAACAGAAAAAAGGAGTGTTTGTTTTTTAAATCAAACGAAAATGGGAGCAAGTAATAACTTAAAGTTTGTCTTCTTACGGGACAAACTTGATCCTGTTTAGCAAAAATAATATACAACTTGCGAATTCGCAAAAAGTATATGCAATATATTACGAGTGTGGCATGTATACACCGCCGTAGATACTCCGTGCAGCAACTTCCCTTATATTTTACCTGAGCTTGGCGTGACACCTTTGCACGCAACTCATGAATAAGTCATCGGAAAGCTTTTATTCGTAACACGCGAACCTGGGGATAGCGGCTTATCACAAAGCAGTTCAGTGAGCAAAAGGTTACCTAAGTTGAAATTGAACTGGTCCGTTTCATCGCGCTGTCCTCGGGCGGATTGTCGAATCAGAATCCAAACCAGTGTGATTTCGCAATAACACAGAATCAGCTGGCTGGATAAGAACAGGCTGGTTTAAAAACCGAGCCACACTGCAAAAGTTGCACTTGCTCGTAGCGGTACATGGCGCTAGCTTTTATGCCTGTAAATTATTTTATATCGAACGCGGGAAGACTTATAACTGAAAAATAAGTTACATATCTGCATTCCTGGTAATTTGACCAACTCTTAGCCATTTCTTGAAGCTCAAGAATATATCTATATGTATATAGATATATAGAAGTTTTCGCTTTGAACATCTTCATTTCTTTCAAAGAGGTTGTTATTTACATCTGTTTTTAACTCGTTCTATATCCATCTCCCAAACATGATGTTGGATGTGAGCGCAGCAGCTAACCATCAATTTCACCCGGGTAATGAGCAACTCGGGCTAACCAGCGTGTCCGTGGCGCTGATTTTATGCTCCGCTCTTCTGTTGGTGGTGGGCAAGTCGAAATCGTGGAAACAGTATAAAACTGAGCAACAGACCGTCAGTCACACCACACATGGCGGCGCCAGGCCTGTCCCGGGACCACGAGGAATTCCCATATTTGGGAATATTTTCCAACTTGATGATAAGATTCACGAAAGTTTCATGAAACTTGCCGAAGTCTACGGGGACGTCTTTCAAATTAAGATCGCTTCACGGAAAATCGTCGTGTTGAACGGAACCAAGGCAATCCACCAAGCTCTGGTCCGACAAAGTACCGACTTCGCTGGACGCCCTGACCTGCCGTCCATGTCCGTCATGGACGAGACTACCGGCCGGGCTCTCACTTTCACCACTCACTGTGAACGCTGGCGTCTTCACAGGAAAATCAGCGAGAGGGCCCTCCGACATTTTACATCCGGTAGACAAGTCGAAACCCTCCAAAGTAAAGTCATGTTTGAGGTTCAAAACTTGATCGACTTTTGGTCGAATAATAACGAAGACGTCGACGTCGTCTTGGACCCAGAGAGGACATTGCAGCTGTCGGCAAGTAACGTTATCGCTTCTTTTCTATTCAGTAAGCGTCGCGAACTCGACGATCCGGAACTTTTAAGTCTTTTGAATTTACAGAGAGGGTTCTCCGACGTCTTCTCGACCGCAAACATGGTCGACTTTATGCCGTGGCTTTTACATTTAGCCCCCAAAGTCTTCAACAATTTTAGAAGTTACCTGAATCAGTTCAAGTCGTTCTTCGATGACACCATCGAGGAACATTTAGAGGCGCACGCCCCGGACGCGGATGGTGACATCATGGACTACATGTTAACTCTCACCGATCACATCGACCAGGAAGAGTTACGCAGAGTCGGTTTAAACCACCGAGAGGTTTTAGCGGCAACTTACGATTTTTTCGGTGCCGGTTCCGATACCGTTCCAGCGACCTTGATGTGGTTGTTATCGTACATGGTGACACATCCCGATATTCAAGAAGCGGTGCACAGGGAGCTCGATTCTGTTCTCGGCGACGATAACCGCAGGACACCGCACCTCAACGACCGAGATTGTTTACCGTTGACGGAAGCTGTGATCGCCGAAGCACAACGTCACGCATCGGTAATCGCTTTAACCATACCTCATTCGACGACACGTGACACAGTCCTTGGCGGAGGATACGATTTTGAGATTGCCAAGGATACGATTGTGTTTGTGAATCTCCACTCTGTTCATTATAACAGAACGGTTTTCCCAGAACCGGACAAATTTATTCCTCAAAGATTTCTACACGAAGATGGTTCCATAAACAGAGAAATGACATC
The DNA here is from genome assembly GCF_037975245.1 of Apostichopus japonicus. Classification (NCBI taxonomy): domain Eukaryota; kingdom Metazoa; phylum Echinodermata; class Holothuroidea; order Aspidochirotida; family Stichopodidae; genus Apostichopus; species Apostichopus japonicus. The sequence continues at coordinate 28,688,103 of NC_092579.1, forward strand.
TCAGCTTGTTGCTTTCGGGGCAGGTAGGAGAAGATGTATCGGATCAGAGATTGCCAAAGTCGAACTATTTCTTTACTTCTCTACACTGATGCAAACTTTTCGGTTTAGTTGTCCAGAAGGTGAAACGGTGAGTTTGCAAGGTACAAGCGGGTTGGTATCAAAGCCTGTCCTTAAAAGTCTCAGGATAAAACGTCGATAAAGAAAAAAAAAACACGGACAATTGAGAGCAAACAAATTGGTTTAAATCATGATGTTATTCTTTCTTCGTATTTTAAAATTGTTAAGAACTTGAGTCCTTTTTCTGAAAATACAAAAATAAATTTAAAAAAGTCTTTTGCATGATTATTTCGTATTTTAAAATAGCATTGTTTTATCATTTGTATTTTGTTTAACACGTCTTGGTAAAGTATTTCTTCAACTTTGCAATCTTTACCCGAGTCATGAAAACAGTAATAATATTTTGTCTTTCATCTGACTCCATATATGTCATCATTGTATATAATAATATCAGTTGCCTATATATCAATGTGTATTTCATGCTATCAGTATGTAAGGATTATGCTATTAGCATAGGCTCAAGACACTGCTATGTTTTCCGATATTTTATAGCCGCAGTCTATCGATTCGATTTATATGATATTAATATATGTGTATTATTGTCGTATATGCTGCTGTATATATATAAATATATATAAATATATATATATATAAATATATATATATATATATATATATATATATTAACACTTATAGCAACGGGGGAAAGAAACATTATTTATGGACCAAGTAACGAGTTAGTTGTGTTCTGAATTGCACACTAAGGAAATTAAAGGAGTATACACACGTGTCGCACAAAAAGCTTACTTTTTGTAATTGATTCGATTTGACAATTTGAGGAGTATAGAGTTGTATATTAAGACATGCATGTTAATGAAAATAATGAAAACGGTCCAATGGATATTGGATATTGTTATATGTATACTGCGTATTAATTTCTCATGAATATTAATCACCATATGAATATAAATAAGGCTGCAGTCAACTGTAATTTTCAAAAACTATTCGTTGCTTATACTGAGATGATCCACCGACGATAACAGTTTTTGCCTTAACTCTTTTTAAAGAAAAGATTTTTACCATTTCTTAATGACCATTTATTGAAAAAAAGTATGCTACTGTTTTCCTTTAACGAAAATCTTTAATTTTTTTTCTGAATAAGTTTGGAATATATCATATTCTTTAGTATAGTACTTCGTTAGTATATATTCTTTAGTATAGTACTACGTTTTCACAGGATGTGACGTCAGAATGCGGTGAAAACAGCAAAGGCGATCTTCATCATCTAGCATCAGTAAACGCTTAGGAGGCTTCCTATTGATTATATGCTTGTTAGTCAACATACAAAACAGTAGCCTATAACGTTAAGTGAAAAACAAAAGGTTAAGAATTTTTATCAACTTGAAAACATTTGAAGAAGTTTTCATTTGTTTTTTTTTGTTTTATTTTTTAGTAAGTCACGTGATGTTATAATTAAGAAATTTCTTTTCAATGTTGTTGTTGTTATTATTTTTCACCATTAATCAGTATTACTCGATTGCAATATACTTCCGGATTTTCAAGTCTTGAAGTTACACACATAAAAGAATGCACAATAAACTTTGATAAAGATACAAAAAAAATCATAACGTCTAGAATTTTATTTGGTTTCTGTTTCCTTCTAACGACACCACCTATACTCCCTCAATAACCGAAATTTAAAAAAAAAATCATAATTGTAATAATTATAAAAATAAACGAGTTATAGTATTGGATAAGTTAATGAGGAATTTTACAGAGGAGCGATCTGATCAGTGTGTGGACTAAGTAATAGGAATATTGTACAGCTTATGTATCTTCATTCAATTTTATAATTGTTAGACGGATTGGAAGCACCCGTCGCAATGTTATTATCTGGTAGTACACCTCTTTCCTTGTTTTAGAGTGCCGAAGGATAAGTTGTCAGACCCACCCATCGACCACTTCCTACCCCTTTCCTCGGGGCACCAGTCCAACCGATGGTCTCGCGGCGTTAGCTTTTAACACTTTGTCGGTAAACATAAGAGTGTATTAAATGCCCTTTCAATTTGTCCCACGATTGAAATACCTAGGCTAAATACCCACCGACGAAAGTGTTCCGATGCCAATGTCCAGCCTTTTACGTTTCATTACCAGTTCCTGGTACCCCGGTCCACCCTTCTCTACCCCTTAACAATCCTTACCAACTCCTTCCACCCAGGCTTGTACACCTTCCTGCAGATATAGGAAGTAGTCGGTTAGTTAACTCAAACAAGATTAACAGACAATATTTGACACTGAGAAATATGCCTTTACAATATTTCTTTTCATCTGCTTCCCACACCGAAGAAGTTGACGGGTGTCACCATGATCTACCAGTTTTCTCCCTCCACACCCCCACCACCCACAAATCCCCCACCACCCTATTCCCACCCCAACCACTAACTCCCCTACCCCAACCACTAACTCCCCTACCCCAACCACTAACTCCCCTACCCCAACCACTAACTCCCCTACCCCAACCACTAACTCCCCTACCCCAACCACTAACTCCCCCACCCCAACCCCTTACTCCCCACCCCAACCACTAACTCCCCCACCCCAACCCCTTACTCCCCACCCCAACCACTAACTCCCCCACCCCAAACACTAACTCCCCTACCCCAACCACTAACTCCCCTACCCCAACCACTAACTCCCCTACCCCAACCACTACCTCCCCTACCCCAACCACTAACTCTCCTACCCCAACCACTAACTCCCCTACCCCGACCACTAACTCTCCTACCCACCCACCCCACCCCACCCCACCCCACCCCACCCCACCCCACCCCACCCCACCCCACCCCAACTGCTTGAGATGCTACTGTGGATTCATCGAAGCACGCACGAGCTGGTGTGACTTTGTTCTTTTATTACGGGAGCGTTCCAAGACAGTTGTCACGTCTTCGTCTGTTCAAGTTCACGTGCATGCGAAGAGTTGCCCCAGGCGCGTACTTTCGAGAACCGAACCCGGGCTAGGAGTTCTATCGAAACAATGAAGTGTCACTAGAATATGTATACGGTGCCATAAACCTGTTCATTCCTTCTTGTATTTATATTAATTCAAGTAAGCACGCAAGGGTTTCACATTTTTACTATTCGTCCTTGTAAAAGGAAGCCCAAAAAAAAAAAAAAAATTGACGAGAAGTGTTTATTTGTAAAAGTCCGTCGTTCGTTCTTTTTTATTCTCAGCAGGAATATAGATACTTCAAGTTCACTGGGTTAGGCAGCAGAGCAGGCTGTAGGTTATATCAACTACAAAACTCAACCCCTGGAGATGTGTACAATTACCCTCACCGGCAAAACTCCTTACCAACAACTGCCAAACTGAAGGGAACAAGGTGAATTTTAAATTTTATTGGTTAACATCGACGAAGACTTTGGGTGGAGGGGGAGGGGGGGGGGGGAGATGGAGGAGGAGGCGTGCGAGAAATGGGTAGGTTTATCAGAGCCTGAACTTTTATTCATTAGCACTATGAAAACACAAGTCATTAAAAACTATACATTTTTTGTTAAGGACAAATCCTAGGATTGGTCTTATACTCTTTCTCAGTGTAGAAGCCTTCTCTTATGGTCCCAATCGAGGCCCCACCCTCAACCTTCCCCCTCCTCCCGGTCATTTGAAAAGTTCACTTGTTATACTTTGCATGTACTAGTTGGAAGATATCGATATCTGGGCTCCCCCCCGCCCTCTCTCTACCCCCCCCCCCCTCACACACATATCGCATGTCCGTGATGTTATGGAGGAATAATAATAATTATATTAAGTTGTGTCGCTAGTTGTATTGAAAAGGAACCCTTGTGCCCCTTTTACCGAGACCACATTAAATTCCGTTCATAGTTGGATACCCTGACCATGTGGCTACAACCATTTGATTATATACCGTACATACACAGAGAGTGAACAGTTAAAGTTACCCTCTTCATCTATCGAAACAAAATTTGTGACCTATAAAGTTCAGATGATACATTTTATTTTCATTCCCAAAAACTTGCCGACATTTATGCGTGAGAAACAGACTGGCAAGTTTATACAACTAAGGAAAAGTGTGAAAGGCGAATTCGCCCTTGAGTTGTATCGAATGGCATTTGCGTAAATGTTCGATCTTTCGTTACGTAGTGTGCGAGGTACTGTGGGCCAGTCTGACTGGCACTCCTTAGCCAAATAAATTGGTATGTATACGAATGACCACGAAGGACTCGATAACACATGCTTTGTAATAATGTGGTGGCTGGTTCGAACTTATGCCAGTCCCTGTATTTAACCACATAAAGTTAACTGTTCAAAGTTAATATAGGCTATGCAAAGTTCATCGCCGCTGTTGCGATTTTCGTGGACTTGAGGAACAGACGAGAATGTCAGTTATACCTTAATAATTCCTTGAAATAATGATTTGATGATTTATACGTACAAAATGAACTATTCAATGTTAACAGAGCTTTAAATGTCACTGGCTCATTGCTATTAGTCAAACTTGTTTCTATACACACTCTTTAATTAATTGCTAGGGGAGGGAGGGGGGGGGGGGACTGGTTGATCCTTTAAATATCAAAAGTGTCCAAACTTATATAGAGGCTGGACTCTCTAGTCTAGGACAGAGACCATTGGTCAGCTCCTCCATGCAGAAGCATGCAGAAATAAATGAAAACGTAAAAGGACAAAAACTAATGACTAAAGGCCCTCAAGAGTGATGTGTTGAGATATGAAGTTACAAAAATAAAACATGTTGTCTTAGAGTTACAGGAAAACTTACAAAAAGCAGAAGCTTGGCAACAACAACAACAACAATGAGAGCTTGACTACAGAAGTCAACGTTATTATTGTGGCAGCTTTAAAGGGGTATTCCAAACATTTAATATATATATATATATATATATATATATGTATATATATATATATATATATTTTATATATACATTTCAGACAAGAATGTTTCGAATACATCAATAGCCATATATAAGCATTGACTATTCTCAAATTTTATATGTTTTTTTTTATATTTAAATTCTTGATATACATTAAACCTGTAACGATTGAGTTGACATACCACTCATGCAGAGCAAACTTCCTTTTGAATAAAATTAATAACTGTACGTTCAGTTCGACAAAATTCCACTTTTGGCAAACGTGATCTTTAACCACGTTTATTCAGTATCAATTTTCTAAGTATATTGAGATTTAAAGATTTTGTTGTTGTTGATGATTTGCGAATTTAATAGTTTCAGATGGTATATGAGGTGTTTAAACCATATATACTGTCACCTGCGCGTAAAGAAAAAGAAAAGGTGTAAGCTACGATTTTAATAAAGAACGTCCCTTTAATTAAACACACGGTTACAAAGTATAATTTACAGTTGGGCGATCAGAAAATTCTGTATACTAACAATGAATAGCAAAGTTGTTTTGCGGTGTGTCCTATGCGCCTTGATTGCCTGTTATTGTAAATAGTAATAAAGTTACGACGCTCCCACGGTTTTGTTTAAGGTGCAAGAAAAAGGTTATATTAATTCGTTGCTATGCATGCAATGATATGCCCTGTATAAGCTTTATATGTTGAATCGTCACCGAAGACCTTTTAGCTAGCACCTCAATCGGAAAATAAAGTAAAATGGCGGACATAAAAAGTCAACTAAAATTGACATATCAAAGGGACTACACTGATATCTTCGTTATGAACAGGGTCAAGAGTCAAACCTGCAGGTTCCGGAGACATTTACATCACTGGGCCCCTCTTTTTTGAAGTTTTAATGTTTGCCTTAAAAGGTAGTCAGTATAGGCCCCAAATTATAGCAGGCTATAATTGCTATAGAAGTTATCGAAAAGTACTTTCCTGGAGGTCTTTACTCTCCAAATTGTTCTCAGACATTTCTAAGGAACATACAAGATGACAGAATGAATGTTCCAGTGAGGGAACGAAGGTTGTAATCAAAACAGTTTAAGAATTTTGACCAAAGGTGGTGACCATATTTGAATATCTAGCAGATTTTGGGCCAATACAGTATTCCTTTAAGTAAGGCTATATTATGTAAATAAGAATACATTATTCTTTATCCCATATTTCCCGAGCTCCCTTATTGAACCCGGGCCCGGGGTTGTAACCCCTCACATCCCCGCATATCCCCCCCCCCCTCATATACCCATCTCGTCTGGCCTGTTCGCCGTCATAAAAAGAAATTATTGTGATAACACATATAATGCATTTAGTGTAACATTGCTTGCCAAAATGGCCTCCGGCACGAACACAACATGTACCCTATGTAAATATTCAAAACATCGAATTCATAGGCTGTTTAAATGATTCAAACTGTGAATGATTTAAGTTTACGTCGTGTCATCCGGTTGATATCGTCACAAGGTTTCAAAATGACTTCAAAAGATGTCATGAATAATGAGATATGATATAGGTTAATATTTTGATAATCTTCTCCGATAGGTGAAATATCATAATCTTGTGAAGGATTAACTTGTACCCGCCCTCATCCCCCCCCCGCTCACCCCACCCACCCTCTTTCCTTATCTTTCATAGTAAGAGCGTACGCTGAAAAGAACATAGATTATGAGGTAATGTAATGTTATAAATATGTTGTCCGGATGACGTAATCTAAGTTATTTATAGTCAGACCGTCCATCTTGTCATAGTGTCCTCGACTATCTCGCAGGATGATATTAGGGAAATGTTTAGTCTTAATCTGTTTTCCACCAGCTATACCGGTTTCCAAGTTATTCGAATCAGCATCATACGCATATATTACTGGAAATGCTCCTTTAAATGATAAAATAGATGTTGACGTTGTATCCTATATGCAGGCCCGGCTAAATGTTAATGATAATCCCTTTGTTTTAATAAATTCCCATTGGTGCTGAAAGATATTCAAACACCAGTTGTCCTTGAAGAATTTATAATACAGTGTAAACAAGTTATATTTGAGGCTATACAATTGTTATGTTTTGTCGGTTGAGTTAACATATATGTTGCATCTGAGGAGACTGCCCTACTGGTATTTACGTAGACTAAGTAGTCCAGACGCTTTCATTGATGAGCCTAATATGTTTAAAGGGTATATATGTAAATACACATGTATAATGTTATTACATGATGCTGCGCACGAACCTCAAACAACAGCTGTGTCCTACCAATTTTTAAAAATTTGCTCAAAATCAATTAGCCTATTTTTGCCTTTATATGCTAATGATCGAGAAGTATTTATCCTTCTCTTTAGACTCTCTTTTCTATAAACAAATTGAGAGAAATTGCTTCTTTTGTGAAAGATATTGCACTGTGTGGTAATCAATCTAAGCTTACAGAAATTGCCGTTATTCCACCGGCGTATTAGACCAACCAGCCTGCAGATACAGCCTGCTCTTTGCAAATTCTCCCAAAACGCTTACGGCTCCTTAATAATCCAGGCCTCTTAGACTTGTTTACTGTAGATTTGAACGACTAAGACGGGGTCCAGAGGTCCGCAGGCCGGAACAAAAAATATTATATTAAATCCATAACGAAGCTGGTAATAAAATATCTGTAACAAAAATATACATGAAACGAAAATTCAATTTGATGATTTTGTATTATGTAGCTAGGGATGACCAGTGATTAAACGAAAGTGTACTGTAATTTGTCGATGCCGGCACAAGGCTGTGTTGTAATTACCACGAGGTGAGCTAAGAAGCTATAGCGCTATATACTTACATCCCTGGGCTGTTGACGACGATTTGAACACCCCTCGAACCCCGGGGTTGCCATCATAAGGGTAGGCCCGTTCCTGATTGGCTGTTATTGTTGTCAAGGCCATTCAACTTCAAAATAACACGTCCAAGTTTGAGCAAGGTATGCATATTTTATCGATGTGATGGTAAGTAAAATGTGGATGTAAAATTATCTCCAACGCACGTTCTATGTGATAAGCAAACTACAGAAGCTGTGACAGACCATTCTATTAAAAGATATATAGGTATATGTCAGCAATATTTGGTGATATCAACGTTCAATATAAATGAATTATTTTAAATCCAGCCAATTTTAAAATTTCAATCTGTCTCACTTAGAAAATCATATGCAAATTCTACAGTAACTTATATATATATTTTATATATATTTTTTATATATATACATATATGTTTATATAAATATAAATATATATATATATATTAAATATATATATATATATATATATATATATATATATATATATATATAATATATATAATATTTAATATATATATATATATGTTCTATGTAGGTGATGTTTAAGGTTTCCATTTCCTTTCAGTATGTAAACTTTACAGTGACATACCGTATGTAGGCATAGGAACGTGGATATATCCACGTATCTGTATGACTGTATGTATGTGTATGGTGAGAATTTATAGATCTATCCTAATTACCCCATAATTTGCTAGACAGTCCAAATTTGGTCAGCTGTTGACGAGTTTTCATTTCATTATGACTTTCATTTCGTCTGCATAATGATCGAAATATCAAATTGTCTAACGTCGGCCTTAACAATTTTTAGAGCCGTTTAATGTCTAAACAAGGGCGGTAGAGTTCCAAGATTTTAATGTTTTATTGTATGTTTTGTCATGTCAAAACTTTTGTGTGCAAACACTGGTGATCTATTAACTAAAATACCCTATTGTACTTCTCTATACATAGCAAGGGCTAAGAATGAACACGTGGAAAGCGACAGCAACATGTTACCATGCGCTATTATAGCCCACATTCTAAGCGAACGTTGCTTACCGTTGTTTACCATAAGTAATCGTTCTTAAGGGTATCCGTAGTTTAGCTCAAACGGAATCCCGGAGAATTTTGTTACCTGGTCGACCGGCTTGCTAGATGATTCACATATCCCAGCTGATCCTTTCTTTGGATATCAATCATCACCGACCGCAAATTTAATTGCTTGTTCCCCCCTGTCAACTTACTCGTACTGAACTAGTCGCTATTGGCACAATAAGCCAATCAGAAACCTTGACGTCACAATTTTGACATGGCGCAATAAGTAGAGTGTGGACGGACAAACGCACAATGTTCGACTCAACCAATCAGATACTAGCATCGTCGATTCCAGGGGTTTAACACGGCTGTCAATATTAATTTTTTACCAGCAACAGATTCCCTGCTATTTAACGGCTGTGTGCCGTATATGCTCATACAGCAAAACACTTTTTGTATCATAGGCCTATATATAATATATATATATTTTTTTCTTTTTGTGAAAAATACGTTTCGAAAATTGGGAAGCTTCGACTGTGGAAAGATACATAAACAATTTGCGTGGTTCGTACCAGTATCAATACTGTTTGTATGATCAGGGCAAGTTGATTTTGTTTACTCGAATATGATTATTTCTTTAATTCCTTCGATCTTTCGAAGCTGAAATTATTTTCAAAATAGAAAATGTGACGATTTCTTGGCTTAGATCTTGCCTATAGTACCAGTTATCATCGAAACAAAAAGTTGAAACATCTACTGAGAACTTGAACCATTGTCATAGAGTCACATAGTACAGTCCCGATTTAAAGAATGGATCACGACACATGTTTGAGACCGAGGGGAGGGGTCGGGGGTCAGATCAATGCTTGGTGGTGGCGAAATTGCTGGCAGCACCAAGCCCGTGTAAAGATCATTGTTGAGAATATTATTGGGTTGGCCATGCCCTATTCACACCCCCCCCCCTTCCACTGGTGTCGACATGGTGCTGATAGTTTATACCACAAATAGACGAGTTTTCTGTGCCCAGGTTATATCTTGGGTTATTTTGGGAAACTTACAAGAACACGCGAAGTATAAGATTATCTATTGAGAGAACTACAAATACTGGAATATAAATAATATCACCATAATCACGTGACCACAGTCCCAAAGTAAGAACGGCTGGAGATTTGAGAATGGAGTCATTTTGGCGTTGATAATGGCTTGTTTGCGTTTGGTACTCGATGGCTTTCTGAAGTTTTTTTTTCGCATGACATTTATTTATGGTCCCGTACACGTAAAATCTTGCTAATAGTGATGCAAGAGTTATGCAGTTTCTGTTTTAAGAGATAACGATTTGGAGGATTTTCGAAGTTATTGATCCCTTGTATTGGCGTGTCCTACTACTACTAGTTTGAAACTGTTTTCACCCAAGTCCAATGTTCTCTCGCAGATGAGTAGGGATCAATGTACATCTTTCTAGAAATTTCCCTTTCCGAAGGTGAAGATAGTCTGCATTTGTGAGCAATCAGTTGCATGAAGCTGATCAATAAACATATTGACATTAATCTGTTTTTTTTTTTGGTATAGTATGCTACGGTATGGTCATGATGGTGTGGTATGGTATGGTACGGTATGGCATGGCATGGTAAGGTACGGTATGGTATGGTAAGGTATGGTGTGGTATGGTATAGTATGGTATGGTACCGTGTGGTACGGTATGGTATGGTGTGGTATGCTATGGTATGGTATGGTATGGTATGGTGTGGTACGGTATGGTATGGTATGGTATATGGTGTGGTGTGGTATGGTAAGGTAAGGTACGGTTCGGTATGGTACGGTATGGTATGGTATGGTATGGTACGGTGTTGTACGATATGGTATGGTATAGTAGACATGCATGCATTACGTAGGGTATAGGCTATTTAGGATATTAATACCCAACATAAGGTTTACGAAGATAGTTACTCCCCGGCCCCTAACCCTATCTCGAAATTATAGTTGCGTTACTGGTCATGGTGATGTTAATACTAATTATACCTTAATATGTTAAGGGAATGTTGAAGAAACAACAGGGTACTAAAGCTGTTCTCATTTCTAACTGCTTAAATTGCCTAGTAGCATCAATGATATTTCAGAGGAAGAGAACAGGTGAAGGGGTATCATCCTCTCTCTCTCCACCTCCACCTCTCTCCTCCCACCTCTCCCTCTCTCTCTCTCCCTTCCGCCCATCCTTCACCCGTATACTTATGTCCAAAAGAATTAACGATGAACATCAAATATCAGAAACAAATTACTAAACAGGAGCTATTGGTAGAAGAGCAAATATAATAACAGCAAACAAGGGTAAGAAACAAGCAAACAAATATCAGACAAGGGTCACATGAAGTTGACAAGCTCTCGTGTGAGGCTTATGTTCTTTTTAATTTACATTGTCACTGTTTCTGTTATAGTAGTTAGTACATCAGAGCTTCACATGTACCATATAATCACTATTTTCGTAATTATTTTGGTTCCCAATATTTTCCGACTTTTTACCTATCTTAATCGTATCCGTTTGTAAAGTACATCTGTTTTGGAAGAGGAAATTTGCCCTTAAACACCATTCCAGTATCCATCCGGTGAACTTGCCAAACGGTGAAATTGGTTTGGCTGACGCAGTCTGTATATAGTACAGAAAGTGCTCCACTGAATATAGACCCTATAGTTAGGCTTACGGGCTGCACTAAACTAGGGAGCTGATTGGATTACGACAAGCAATAGAATTAAGGGGATATTCCTGTCAGAGATTACATCATTTGTTATTTTGTCATTATATACTTTAATTATGACCGCGGTATATATCTACCGAACTTTCAAAAACGGCTGGTCATGCGTTTATTGCAATGTTCCGTGCCACGAACATGTATAGTACCACGGATATGCCACGAATAGTGCCACGAATATGTATAGTAGAGAGATGATCATGTTATTTTGGAGGAAATATATCTATAAATTTCTAACGGCAATAATCTACCAATGTTGCAGTCTTGCATGTTGGAATCGGGACGGGTTAGCTTAGAACTAAGGCGTCGAGGGCACCAAAAGGTGCCGAAGCACGATACCGATACCCTGATACCGATACCCTGACACCGATACCCTGATACCGATACCCTGATACCGATACCCTGATTCCGATATCCTGATACCTTGATACCGATATCCCTGTGGTCGCCACATACGTCAGTTTCATGTGTCCTGCTTGTTTCAAGGCCCATAGCCGTCGGTTGAATCACTGGACACCGAGTAGTAATTTATGTCCCATGGTCCGTCTCTTCAGTACGGGACGGCAAAAGCATGATGCACTTATTAGCTTCACAATGTAACTCTGTCCTAAGCTTACTTGAGATTTATATCGAAGAAAGTAAATCATGGTTACCGTATGTAAAAGTTTAATTGTGAACGTATATGCAACCTGGGAGCTATAATGCAACTTCTAAAAAAAAATTCACATACACGCAGAAAAGGGTTTGTTTTTGTTTCCCCTTAAAGTGGTAGGAAGACATATTACTTACGTACCCCCCCCCACTTCCTCCCCATATTCAAATAAATTTTGAATCATATATTGATATAACATTATCATAGACTACATCGAACACATTCTCAGTGCATGAGAAGAATTCATGAATAAACAAAAATTAATTCATACGAAGTATGCATGGCGCTTACAAACTACCTTACTGTTATACTTTTTTCTATTTTCCCACTCTTCTGAAATCTTCGGCAGCCTTTTGCACGCAACACGCTAATTACCCAGTCAACTAGTACGTCAATTCGTGACAATAATTGGCAAATCTTTTGTTACATTTCAAATTGATTCTTTGCAGTTCGCAGTTGAGTCACGCAAGGGTAGCGGTAAACATCTATTATCAAAACTTAGTCTTTGATAAGCTTCGATGGGTCCTTTGTAGTTAACTGCAAATTTCTGCAAGCCTGTTCCGGTACCGTCACACGCAACATATAGGTTGTTTGCCAATAACACCTTTATTTTATTTTTTAACCTTCTTGTTGCAATCAGTTCTCATTTCAAATATATTCTACCATTGAACTGCCGAGTTTTCTGGTTCCATTTCTACTTTCCCCTCCCCCTCCCCTCGCCTCCCCTCCCCCTTAAAAGGATTTCGTTCCTTCTCTCTTTTCGGTTCCCGTGGAACGAGGGAGAGAAGCACATTGCTTTGAGGCTGTGTCCTAAAAAAGTATTCTGAAACGGTTCAAGTTATCAATCCCAAGACGCGGGGGTGGTGTGTTTGCTATAAACGTGAGCTACATGGTTCATGCTGAACTATTTTCTGTAAGGATGGATTGCGGAGGGGGGGGGGGGGTTGCGTGTGGAAGTGTCTCTGTTTATCACTATCAAACTAGCATCCCACAGTCTTTTTGCTTAAGAATATCCTATTATACTCTTAGAAATTTGCTTTCACGTTTCGTGAGCGGGGGTAGGGAGGGGTGGGGGGGGGAGGAGGGGCATAGAATCAGACAAGATTACAAACAGCGGTATATGTGTCGTAAAACAATGCAAGAAATCCCCCCCCCCCATGGGCATCCGTTGCCCCTTCCTTAAAGAAAAAAATTATTAAATTATTAAATTATTCAAAAAATAACCGATGCTCTCCCCGTCGTTTTCTGGGATACTGGCCAATTTCTCTAAAAGATCCCCTCCCCATGGGTCGAACAGGGTCACCCCCCCCCCATTATAAACCCCTATCGTTTGAGGTATACCGCCTCGTCCGAGTCGGAAAGGGACGTTAAGTTGCAGTCCTGGGAGGATGCATGGCTGCAAAATTTACACGTCTGCCCATGGAGCTATAATCTGTTTATAGCTCCATGGTCTGCCTGCACACGTTACTTCTCTGACCACTCTTTGGTCGGACACAGATAGATTTGTTATCAGCCGGTGTTCATTCATTCTCACATGGATATATATATATATATATATATATGGTTTCAGACAAGCTCAAGTTCTATTAGCTTCCTAACCCTTGTGAAAATACTAAACTACTAATAAAATAAAAGACCTGTTTAGTTGATTTATTCATTTATTTACTCATTTAATTTTCATTTAATTAATCATTTAATTATTCATTTAATTATCATTTAATTATTTCATTCATTCATTTATTAATTAATTAATTAATATTTTCGTATTCAGTGTAGCCTATAACACCTTTTTATAACCAATAACGGTGTATCGCTAATGAAGCTATAGCATGCATATGAACCCCCCCCCCCCCACAAACCGCGGAACTACTGAAAGTAAAACTTGCGTGCGTGTATATAACCGACACGGTATAACGAAACTTGTTATCTCTGGCGCAATGTGTTTCATCAAATCTACACAAATTTGTTCACGGGCTTTTCGTTGTTGTTAATACAATACAAAAAAAGATCACCTTGGCATTCATACCAATATACGAATCCCTGCTTTGCTAAATCGATCCTTTCTTACCTACCACCATGGAGTCTTGTTCCCTCAGCAAGTCAACATGTTAGTACACAATAGGCCGATAGAAATGACACAAAGAGTACCGAATTGGATATCTGACAAACAAACTTACCTATGAACAAGGGCAAACACGGGAAAAAAAAGGAAAAAAAAAAAACCGCTTCAGGTATAAATAGAGTGTTTTTTAAAAAACAGATAAACCCTTGGGTTTACAAAAAAAAAAAAACTGGTAAATCGTGAAAACAAGGCCTTCAAAAAGAGGCCTATATACATGTACTCAATATAGGGTACACAGCATCTCAATAACCCCTTTTGTTCAGTTATTAAAAATCCCCCTACACCATGAAAGAAATACGTGATGGTCATTCAAAGCCTTCAATAACAACCAAATTTGTTGAATACTGTTGTGAAAAACACGATTAAGTGAACGGGTACTATTGACATTTTTTGGGGGGGGGGGGGGAGGATATAACTTTTGTACATATGTTATTGACCAAAAAAAGTGCTAGGTAATAAATAAAAACAGTTTATTTATAAAAAAAAAATTGTTTTCGAAATATATTCCGGTTGTGATATGTGGGAATTTAGGTCCCGACCGGAGAAGAGTTGGTGGTTTGTCGGCCAGATAAAACTCAGAAAGGAAATAGAAGAAGGAGTTTTAGGGCTTTGTTTTATGTATGTTGTAGATACGGTAAAAAAAGATAAGTTAAGGATAAGAAAAGAAACCTCTGCTATCAGTACAGATTTGAATACTTGAGAAATCATCATGAATACATTCTGAGACTCACCAATTGGAAACGGCTGAACTAGTTATAGTCTATAACACAAAGACCATTATAGAAGTTCCCTATATGTAGATAAACTCAATTGGAGAATATACAACACCTAGTTTATGGCCTCAAATAATTGTCGACAATGCATAGAGGGTAGGAGGGGAATATACAGGACCCTCCCTCCTCCCCCCCCGCATACACCACCCCACAAAATTGATCAAAATTGTATCATTTATAAGCCTATTATTATTTTATTATTTGGTGATTATCTGGACTGCGTTCTGCACGCTAGAATCACCTGACGGCTGACAGTAACGAGCGGATGCTAAGTATTGTACGTCGGCTGCTGACTGGTAGCGAAAACTCGGCGAGTCTGTTTCAGCCACCGATAAAATAAAGTCGGCCGCCTGAAATATGAACAAAAAGGAGATCGATAGTTTGTTTCATTTTATTTTATTAAAGAATTACGCTCGCATATAATTATTGCGAGGCAACGAGCCGAGTGTATAATTGACTTGCAGTCTCTTCATTGCTAATAATGCTACTTCTCACTTTAATTTTACCAGGGCTGTATAGTCTAGTCCATGCACCAAATTCCGTGCCGGGTCCGGGTCCCACTACAGCCCGAGTCTGATCCGGCGTGTCCGATCAAACCTATAGCATTCCACTATATCATTTGCACATGACAAAAGCAATCAATGACACCAACTTAAAATATTCTTCCTTGTACAAGTTCATTCTCACAACAGACTTTACCAGTCAGTTAGTGAGGAAATATGAAGACAACTTAATTGAGGTTCCGTATATAGTTAAAAATGTGAAACCAACCCAGAACAGATGTTATAGTTGTTGTCACGAAAAAGGAAAAAAAATCAAGAAAGAACACATTGTACTATGTAGACTTTACTCACTTAATCATATTGACTCCAAAATTCATCCAACCTCAAAGAACTGCATATCCTATTCTTAGTATTATCCTATTGGCTATTGTTTGTATATTAAAGATATACTGAAGTCGAATTGTTATGGAAAAAGACATATTTTGATACCACGGTACATGCTCTATAAAGCACATTGCATTTTGTTGATGGAATTATGGTATTGCTCACAACAGTATCATTTTTAATGATATCATTCCCCCCCCCCCCTCCCAAAAGAAAATCATTGTGTGGTCTCGCTTGGCCTCGGCCACCGAGTCCAGGTTAAGTCCCACTCTGTGATGAGCCCGAGTCCTATAGTCCTGACCCCGAGTCCTTCAACCCTGCAGGGTACTTTACTCAACATACTGGTGCAATGTTTGTACGGCAGAATTTTTTTCTTCTTTTTTTTTTAGAACAACAGAACGCCGCAAGTAATGAAAAGTGTCAGTAGTTAAGAGCAATAACGAGTTCAGCCTATATTCTTGTAAGCAAATACCAGGCTTAGACTAGCTACTTCTGCTATAGAAAGAAGTGCATGAATTAGGTCGTATCGGCTAAACGTTAATGTACGCTCTCAGTAGTTTTAAATATCTGTTATGATATATTATACGTCAAAAAAATTGAAAAACACAGTTGCTATTTTTGAAGCACTTTTGGTGACGATGGGGTTGGGGAACGGAATGGCGAATGTGGTGGGGATGTGGGTGGTGGTGGGGGTGGTGAAAGGCTGGTAAAGGTAATGGGAAGATAGGACTTGAAGAGGGAAAATTTGTAATCGCTAGGAGAGGAGGGGTGAACGGTAAGGTGGTTGGAGAAACAGGATGGCGAATGAGATGGGGAAGGCTGGAAATGGAAGGGAGCGAAGACAGGGAGGAGAGGCAGAGAAGGGAGGGAAGGATCATAGGGACAGGATGGGAAGGGAGAGGAATGAAGGGGCCGGGTGGGAGCAGAAATGTTTACCTCTTCTGGCTGTTTTACGTGGTCTCCAACCAATGATTGTTTCACGAATTCCATCCACTTGTCTTGCATTTTCTTGGTTACGTCATCAACGTTTCCATTCACAAGAACCTTCTCGGTTCGGCCATTCACAAAGATGTCTATTGCATTCTTGGTGCAGACAGCTGACAGTTGCACAACCGAGACCCTGAAGAGAATATTAAACATATGAAAGTAAGCTGATATTAAAAATGATAAAAATTGAAATTAGAATTCAATTATTGAAGTTTCGATAAAATATGTTATTATCCCCTTTTTTTATCTTTATTCTTTATTTTGCCAGAGTTTCAGCGGAAGCAATCAGTTTTTGAAAATAACCCCTTATGTTAATACTTCTTATTAGTATGAATATCACTAACCATATATTGAAAGGCCGCAATACGGACGCCTGGCATTCAGAGAGTCCTTCTAAGGCCACTTTTGATGCGACGTAACAATCTGAAAATGGCGATGCTGTTCAAGCATTAATTAAAAAGAAACAGAAAATAACTCAATTGTTGTATAATTAAATTACAGAATGATGTTGTTACAGATGTCAATAAGGAGATGTTTAAACTGACTTCTCCACAACTCTGCCCTGCTTTTCCCTGCTCTTGCCCCACCTCTTGCCCCACTTCTTCCCTCCTCCTTTATCATAAAATTGCACCCTTACTAAAATTATATACGTAAATATTACAACAGCAATGAAATTTGAGGTTACACAATGGACTTATTAAATGGGTGCGAAAAGTATATATATATATATATAGGTCAACACTATATATATCATTTCTTAAATAGCTTAATGTAATTGCTGAGATCAATAATCCGAATGGATTTGGAGACACACGTAAGACGAACTTATAACCTGCTTTGTCTTCTCAACACCCCAACATTTCCCTCTTCTACTCCGGTTCATTCAGTCGTGGGCAAAAGGGCATGCATAAACGAGAGGGCAAAACTTGTATAATTGATGGCGCTATTCACATATGTATTGACAATTTCAATAGATTCTACAGACATTTACTCGAAAACAAAACGATTGCGGTTTTTAAATAAATATATCGTTGTCTATTACACACACATATATCTATATATATATACATATATCTATATATATATAAATATCTATATATATAAATATATATATATATATATATCTATATATATATATATCTATATATATATACATATATCTATATATATATATATGAATATAAATATATATAAATATATATATATATATATATATATATATATATATATATATATAGAACAAATAAGTATAGTTAATAACTTATCTAAATTTTCTTACCAATTAAACAAGAACCCGAGCTTATATTTATTATTCGACCAGATTTTCTTGATTTCATCGACGGAATAATGAGTTGCATCAGTCGTAAATGACCAAAGAAGTTAACTTCAAAAGCATCACGCACTCTATCCATGTCGATAACTTCAATGGCTCCCATTGTAGTGGCAACCGCGTTATTAACTACAAATGAAGAGAAGAAGTAACCATATATGTTGGTATTGTTCATATACATTACGCCATCGACACATGTATCAACTGCAAACATAAGTAGGAACATTGTTTTTGTATTGTTCAAGTCGTTTATAGCCGATACAGTTACCTCTATATAGGGTATTAACACGGCCGCTGATTTTACATGCTTTAATGACGTCATGCCCTCTCACTGACCAATAGGCTCAATGGGTCCGAATGCAATCCACACGTACATTGTTAATGGAAGGGCAGACCAAATTTCCTCTCTTTCCGAGTTACTTACAGCATAGATAGCATTTTGTTTTATCAGCCGACATGTCCTATACCCATACACCGTATGATAACAGATGGCTTAGAATTTCATGGCACTTATAAATTTATCTAGCATCACGTTTTTTTAGATTTGTAGTCAGAGGTGTTGAAAGATTAGTATATCCCTTTTTGTTGAGGGCGCTTCCTTCTTTCATCGACGAATTTTCTAAAATGCTCCTTGTTTTTCTAACCATCAATAATAAGTCAACGTCATCCTCTTCAACATCGAAGCATCAAACATAATTATAATGCATAAATAAATGCCATAAAATGCTTATACTTCAGTAAATATAGGTCCATATAGGGACTTTTCCCAGACAAATGCATCATCGTTAATATTAAAGATATATATCAACTTTACTCTAATTGTGGTATGGTACACCTTCATAATAGATACGTGTTTGATGACCCATGACAGAGAGTTTCGAGTTTAATATTACATGACCAATATATGTATGTTTAAGTATCTATATCTAGCAAATATTTGAGCAGAGCCCTAAGGTTTGTCATTCAATGTATTTTTCTTTATTGGGGGTGGGGGGGGGTGGGGTTGTTACTTCTTACAACTACATGATTGTACTGTCCTTTATATAGGCCTATTCGTAGCCAGAAAACTTACTGAGAATATCCACGTGACCATCTTCATCCAAGATTTGACGTGCAGCCTCTTCTATGCTCTGTGGTTTCGTCAGGTCAAGTTCTTTGATGAATAGAGTTTCGTTTAATAAGGACCCTGCCGCTGTTTCCATGGTGTCCTTCTCGTCGAGCGCCCTTACAGTTGCCCACACTTTGTACCGTTTTTGCTCGTCGGCTGCGAAGGTTTTAGCGATGTCACATCCCAGACCGTAAGAGCACCCCGTGACGAGGACTACTTTTTGTGACGTATTATTAGCCATGCTGGGTTCTAATAATGATTTGCTAAGGGGGTGTTGGGAGAGGAGAGGTTTGGGGAAGAAAAGGAAAAGGAAATGATGAATTGATGGTATTAGGAGAGAGAAAACGACACTGTACAGTCACAATATCGAGTCTCCCTACCCACAGCTGATGCATGTATGTTTATACCTGCATACGAAATAATACGGGTCCCTGCAAATGACGTCATTCCTGAATATTCATTAGTGGTGATCCCACCTCGATCGTCAGTCGGGTGTAAGACACAAGTCGAGGGAGGTTTTGAATTCAGTAGGGGGAAGAATTGTTTCATTGAAGCTCGGTAACTCGTGACCCTACCTAAATCAAATGGCGGAATTTAGAAGCACCCCCCCACCCCCTCCCCCCCCCATTTTACACACACCTTTTCGTCAAACTTGGAGTTAAAATGTAAAAATATTGAGATAGCTTCGAGACACTTAATTTTGCTATGTCCTTACTGAGCCACCAATAATTAATATATATCAAAATATTCCCTACCCAGTCTAGCTTATAAAACGTCAGACATCACATCATATAGGAGCGTATATATTTATGTATGTGTGTGTGTGGGGGGGTGTATGTATGTATGTGTGTGTTGCGGCTCATTGTTGACTCGTATTTTAACTCGGTCTATTATGCTTTGTATAGAATAGCCTGTGTTCAGGGGAATTACTTTATTCTTGTATACTGCTTCATCACGATGACCTCATACAAAATGCGTTCTTATAGGCATAAAAGAAACTTTTTGTTTTTAATCTGTTCGTATAAATTTGTATATCCTCGGCAGGAATGAGAATGAAGCTTGTATGCATAAACCTATAGTAAATATAACATGCTGTTGTGTGAGAGCTTGAAGCGCCTTGCTATTGCATAATCTTACGTAATCGGAAACAATAGTACCATCAGACAGTGTCGTACTCTTTATTGCTGATAAAAACTTTAACATATTTGTAATTTTATTACTTCGTCCAGACCATAGCAAAGCCAACTGTTAAAAAAAGCGTAAATGTTTGAGTTTAAAGTTGGCGATAACATGTCATTAGAATCATTACAGGCGCAAACTACACCCGTCCCCCATCCCCCTCCCTGCACCCCACTACCAATCCTCATTCTTCCTCTTCAAGCTATCCTGAGTAGTTTGTCCTCGCCCTTGTTTGTTAACGGAATATCCTCTGATTAGCGTCACCACATTTAAAAATGTCTTTAAACGACTTCAATTTTCTCTGATCATTTAACCCCCCCCCCTCTCCCCAACCCCACACTCCACGATATCCTTCCATCCTAATGTAGGATGCAACGATCTGTGTTCTATTTAATTGATACTTACTGAGTCTTCCAACCTAAAGTATATTTTTTCCGAATGGAATAGTTAAAGTTCACAGTTTTATGTAATAAATTTCTAAGAATCTCTTTGTCAAAGCATCGTATTTATCGGCCTCTTCCGATTAGCGTATACTTAGGGTTAAAAGAAATCAGCCGGGTGCAGGCAGTAATGATATTATTAACTATTAGGCTTTATGTATTTTTCAGTTTAAATCTCATATAGAACGAATTACCAGGTCCTCCTGGTTACATCATCATTTACCGCCCCCAATCATGCCCCACCCTTCCTCAACCTCACACTCTCCGCTCCTCTTACACCTAATGCATGAGATATTCTCGTAAACCGTGTTGACCGAGGTCCCTCATTAATCTAATACATGGGAGGAACTCGCTACTTTCTTGCTTATCCGCATATTCCAAACTTTTTCCAAGAAAAGAGCTACAGTACGGTACCTATTACTCAGAAGTTATGTAAATAACTAAAAAAAAAAGCCTCCCTCCTCGTACAACGCGATGATCTATGTCCCTCATTAATCTAATGCATGGAGAAACTCTCAACTTTAAGCATATTCCAAAGTTTTTCCACGAAAGAGCTACAGAACAAACTACACACAAATTATGTAAATGTCACTAGACGGCTTCCGTAGTGACATCGTTTTTTTGTCCAAATTTGAGTTACCATCATATCTTTAATCTGCTTTTCATACATATCTTTTAATGTGATTGTTATAATGACCACATCTTATAACTTTTGAGTCGTATTTCTGTATCCAGAGAAATCGTCTCGCTGAGATATAAAGAGATGAATTTTCCGTACGTTTTCACGGTAGGCCCCTCCGTTCAAGGTCAATGCACGACTATAACATTAGGTCCACTCAGTACGGATTTTGGTCTCCATTTGCCACTATTACAGCAAACCCACCCGAGCAACGTATCTACGGTGTCTCTTAACGGACATCATTAGTAACAACGCCGAAATTATTTTTATTCTCTTTGGTGTCATTTTAAAAGTATTTCTGATTACATTACGTACAGATTCGCCCTCCCTCCTTTTCTATGAGAAAGGTACATATGTGAAACAGGACAATGACCGTGATAAAATCAATTTCAAGATTACTAGCGATCAATTCGCTCAATTTGTTAAAAAAAAAAAAGGTTGAAAAGTGTCATGAATTCCTCCTCATTCATTCATTTTATTTCAGCATGTTGAACGCTCGCGAAAACATGTCATGACGAATCATTACAGACGCTCGACCAAACAACAGTATCGGACAGTATTTTATCACCCTCCGTTCCATTTTTTAAGAAAAAATGACGATTTAAACATTGAACACTTCTATCGCTTAGCAAACAACTTCCGAGGAACAATACAAAACCGGAAAACATTTATGACTAACAAAGGCTTCAAACTGCTTTGAAATCTCGTATCACTGGCAAAAGGCGTTTTACTAGGTTTGATAAAACGCCCAGTGACAGCTTTGAAAAGTGACAGAGTTCCTAATTTTTGTTTTATCTGAGCATTTTTAAACGCTCGTGATAACACGCCCTAACAATTCTTTACTGACACATACCCAAACCTTCCCCCCCCCCCACCCCGCTGCCACTTCTGTTTCTTCTTGTTAACCTATTTTGCTGTCATTTGGTTCTGTTAAAAAGAACACACTTAATACGTAAATCAATTATCTTTAAATAAATAGACACACGTATGAAATGCATCGTTGTTACCACCCAAAATTTAGACTTTTGATCTTTAGCCTCAAAAAAGTCAAAGTTTCACCTGACGATGTTACTATACCTTTTATCACAAACTTTGACTTTCTTATCTCTATAAAAACAAATGAAAGACTCACCTTTTCGTGGTAACCCTAACAGACCCGTCTTTGCGATGTAAGTGTGGACACAATACACACCTATTTATATATATATATTTAACAGAGGCTATATACATATATGCGTGTGTGTGTGCAGGTATATCTATATAGAGAGAGAGAGAGATGTGGAGGGCTAATGTTACCAGCACAACTTGAATTTGTTCATCTTACAGGAAACGGGAGAGAGCTAAAGAATGCCGAAGTGTACTTCAAGCCCTTATTAACTGAAGCAATCCAATCACAGGAGAGCATGCCACCCGACTTTGCTGGTAACGTGACGGTTGTTACATTCCGTGGTTACAATGGCTGCATTGAGGCAAGTGATACAAAGACCATCTATATACACATTCAGGGTGTGTTATTCTTGCGTCAAATGGCGTACCATGGAAGGGAAGGGAGAGGGGGGGGGGATGGGTGGTCTATCCACCAAAAGTTGGTTGGGACACATTGGGAAAAGGGAATTAAAATTCCAAACATTTGGAGTCGACGGGATATACATGTCGATCAGTGACGTAAACCAGATGGAGGTACAAGAGAACGGTTAAACATCATGAAGGTGTGGACTTGGGGGTTGGGTAGACTTGGTAGGGGGGTCAGGAGGGTGGAAGAGCTTATCTAGGCTGAAGCACCAGCTTAGAGTTTGGAATGGGCATGATCTCACACCTATTGGTAGAAACACAATCGTGAAGCAATCAGCCAACTCGTTTTCCCTTTTCAGGTTCTGCCTAGCCCTCCAAAAGATTTTATTAACAAGATCAAAAGTACTATTTTTGATTTTATTTGGAACTGGAAAACTGATAAAGTAAGGAGACTAACTATGTATAACCCCATTGAAAAGGGGGGTTTTAAAATAATATATGTTCACAGCTTTGTTGGTGCTCTCAAAACCTGTTGGGTCAAGCGTTATTGTAATAATGCCAACACGGGGTAGTGGAAGCTCTTTTATTTCATTCCTCTCTGTCGCCGTCCGGTAAAGAGTTGCTTTTTAATTTTAATTTTTATGACCAGGATATTTCCTGTATTTAAAAATACCTTCATTGGACAAATTTGTATGGTTTGGAGTAAGCTTAGCTACCTTTAATAAACCTTCGGAACACTTGGATGAGCAAATCCATAGGAACAATCATTTTTTATTAGAATTGATAATACCATTGTTTATGACAAAAAGCTTTTACGACGCCGGGTTACTGTTTGTTAGGGATATGTTTTTGCCAGATGGGAAGCAATTTTCCTTTCATGCTTTTCGAACCAAATTTAAACTTTTAATGTATCCCTCCACTCGTTTTTATGGGATCCTTTTTGCAATTCCTAGAAATTGGAAGGATTCCCTCAGTTTTGTAAACGATGACGGGGACCAGCAAGATCACCGTTTCAATCTTTATGTCTCGCAAGTCTTAATTGTTGCAATTAGTCTACCCTCACCTTATTGACTCTATTTAACTTCCACCAAAAGCCTGCGCTAAGTTGAGCTTTACTTTTAACTTCTCACAGGGACGATTGGTTAACTATATTAAAGATTCCTTCCCGTACGCTTTCTAAAGCTCAAATCCAATATTTCCAGTTCAGGTTTCTGCACCACCACATCTTAGGAACCAATCGGCTTTTGCATTTAATGAACAAGGCGTCTTCCCCGATCTGTACCTTTTGAAATAATGAGGATAAAACCATTGAAAATTAATTCTGGTCCTGTCATGTGACGTCTAGTTCCTTGTAGATTGCGAACAAACAATTTTTTGGAAGACAGTTTATCTGCTCAAGAGAAGAATTTTTTCTTCGGCAAGCTTGTAGCTGGTTATGACCCGCTGAAGTTTTTTATCCTCCATATCAAATACATTTTCAATTGTAAACAATTCGGGCAACTCTGCTGATAAAACGTTCTAGTTGTGAGTATATGTGTTGCCAATGATATGTAACATAATGTCAGAGTTGCTTTTCTGGTTATTTCCAAGCTGTTAATATTGTATATTTTGTAGAATTTGTTTATTTATAAAAAGAAAAAAAAATCCACAATAAATTGTAAATAGACTAAAAGGAAGAAAACTGTGTGGTGTCTATTCAGAAAAAAAAAATCACATTGAAGTTGGTTTTCCATTTTCCAAGCTGTATAAACGTTGTCTACAAGTACATATGTATATATATTATAATTTTGTATATTCATCACTGTTTTATACAATGACATTGTCATTAAACTAAATTAATACTTATCATATCATTTCATTCATTCATTCATTCTTCAGGGAGTCTTCTACATTGTTAAGCTATTTTATGCTTTATAGAAAAACTTCCTTTCACATAGTATATTTGCACGTGAAAAAACAAAATAAATCAAGTCAAATATATAATAATTATTTCTAAACAGTAACAGTGGTAAGTGCTCTGTACTTGGAATGTAAGAGGGAGTTAAATTCTAGACAAAGAGTTTTCTTTGTCTAGAATTTAACTCCCAGAGGATGTATTGATTTGCTATTTCTTTTCCTCATTTTGCAGTTGAAATAGTAGAAAAGCCTATCATTTCTCAATTAACAGTTACTGTGGCTCAGTTGTTATGTTGTATAATTTTGCATATTTATTATTGTTTTGTACAATGAAATTGTCAATAAACTAAAAAAAAAATAAGACAAACTCCATGTCTTGAGTTCAAACACCAGAGTATGCATTTGGTTTTTAATTTATTTGCTTCCTTATGTTGTGAAGATTAAATATTAGAAACGAGCATTAATTTTCAACAGTTCTAGTGGCGCAGTTGGTAGTGCTCTGGACTGGAGAGAGACAGACAAACTCAATGTCTCCGGTTCGATTCCCAGACAGAGCATTATGATTTTTTGCTCTTTTACTGATTTCATTCTGGACCCTGAAGTTTAAATATTAGAAACGAGCATTAATTCTTAACAGTTCTAGTGGCGCAGTTGGTAGTGCTCTGGACTGGAGAGAGACAGACAAACTCTATGGTCCCCGGTTCGATTCCCAGACAGAGCATTATGATTTTTTGCTCTTTTACTGATTTCATTCTGGACCCTGAAGTTTAAATATTAGAAACGAGCATTAATTCTCAACAGTTCTAGTGGTGCAGTTGGTAGTGCTCTGGACTGGAGAGACTATGGTCCCCGGTTCGATTCCCAGACAGAGCATTATGATATTTTGCTCTTTTACTGATTCCATTCTGGACCCTGAAGTTTAAATATTAGAAACGAGCATTGATTCTCAACAGTTCTAGTGGCGCAGTTGGTAGTGCTCTGGACTGGAGAGACTATGATCCCCGGTTCGATTCCCAGACAGAGCATTATGATATTTTGCTCTTTTACTGATTCCATTCTGGACCCTGAAGTTTAAATATTAGAAACGAGCATTAATTCTCAACAGTTCTAGTGGCACAGTTGGTAGTGCTCTGGACTGGAGAGACTATGGTCCCCGGTTCGATTCCCAGACAGAGCATTATGATATTTTGCTCTTTTACTGATTCCATTCTGGACCCTGAAGTTTAAATATTAGAAACGAGCATTAATTCTCAACAGTTCTAGTGGCGCAGTTGGTAGTGCTCTGGACTTGAGAGAGACAGACAAACTCCATGTCTCCGGTTCGATCCCCCGACAGAGCATCATGTCTGAGGTTCATGTCCAGACAGAGCCTTTTACTTTTCCGTTCTCTAGAGGGAGTGGAAGTATAAATATAAGAAACGAAGTTTTTCCAGAGGGAACCGAAATGGTGTAATTGGTTATTCCATCGTTCAGTAAGCGATTGGTTTGGATTGCATCGGTTCAAGTCCCAGGTGAGTATTTGCAAAAGGAGTCCTGACAAGGAGTTCTGACAGGTGGATAAGGTGAACCCCGAAGGCGGGCGGTCCCCCTCCTCCTGACAGGTGGACAAGGTAAGTACCGAAGGTGAGAGGGGACGAAGGTGAGAGGGGGTGAGGGTGCGGACAAGGTGAGGTCGCCGCCCCCTCCCCCTGACAAGGTAAAGGCGCGGACAAGTGGAGTTCGCCGCCACCCCTCCCCCTGACAAGGTTCAACGCGGACAAGGTGAGTTCGCCGCCACCCCTCCCCCCTGACTAGCTAATCGGGGGGTGAGGGAGTAGTGGAGAAAATGTTTTACAAAAAAGACTAAGTCCAAACAGCAGGATCTTTAAATATTTGTTAAAGCTGCTAAAATCAAAGGCCCACCTAATGGTCTAGTGGTAAAGACTTTTGCTTTTGCATCTAAAGATCCCTGGTTCAAACTCAACCTCTGCTTTTCCTTTTACAATACTCCAGTAAAAGAAGGAAAAAAAAAAAAAAAATTATAAAAGAGTGATACTTGGAAATAACTATTTTTTTTTATTTTAATGACAAATCAGTTCATGGACAGGATGTTTCTTCATCCCTCCCACCACAGTTAATACCCTTCAACTACCTGTCCAGAAACAGGTTATTCCTTATCAAATTATTATGCAAATACTAATCAAAACATGCAATACATCTTTCATAAACATTCTTAGTGATACCTGCATCTACTATTAAGATGGTTGGGTGACAACAGACAGTTATTTTGTATAATGTTTCTATTATTTATAATATCAGCTGGGAGGGCAGTTATTTAATGATACTAAGCAGTCACATGTACATATGGAATAAGCCCTATGGCCTTTTACTTCACACAATTCACACCAGTAGACTCTTTTTGGACATTTTTTTTTAAACATTTGGAAGACCATTTTCACATGAGGAAAAAGAATGGATTTCTCCTAGATAAAAAAAACCCCATCTTATTTAATCCATACAGGGCTTGAATCCATAGGTTTGCTTGACAACAAGTTCCCAATAAAAAGGAGGTGGCCTTCCATGGCTGCTTGAGTTTACAATACCATGGCACCCCTGATATCATCAATATCCTTTTATTTAACTTTCATTTATTAACTAAACCTGATTTTGAATTAGTGTTAGATAACTCCTAATTTAGCCCATTTTTGCCCTCCAGTTTTAAAAAGGAAACCGTACTACCAAAGCACAAACAACATAAATGTGGAAAGGCTGCTCCCTTTCATTGTCGTCTCAATCCCCCCACCCCCCCACACCACACCCCAAATGCTAAACACAAAGAGTGCATTATTGGCACTTTCTTTAAATATAACCTTATCAGTAAACTTGTGCTTCTGCAAACTGAAAATTCAATTCAAAGATTCTCCCTTTTCACTTTCAATTCTCCTTCTCGATCCTTCCCCTCATCACCCCCCCCCCCACCACCCCTGGTCCTCCCAACTACCATCCATAACTCCTGCCAATATCAAATTCAGTCACCTTAACATCCCCATAAAGTGTCTGTCAGTCAGTCAAGCACCACAATGTTTATAGACTAAGAAATCAACAACCAAAACCCAGTTTTTAAAATTTAAAGCCCCATAAAATAAAGATGCTGTTTTTTTCTTCTTTTTCTTTTCATAAGATAAACACACAAAAACCAATTCAAAATATATAAATTCCAATTCCCACTTTGAATATTCTTCAAATATTTTTTGGCAAGCCCCTTAAAAAAAGTGAGTTTTATTTTTTTTTGGCCTTCCCCCATCTTTGTGTTTGCATTGCAACAAGGTGTAGTTTTCCTCTACTAAAAAACAAATAAAATAAAATAAAATTTAAATAAAAGATGATGACAGCACATGCAGAAGGAGAGTAAGCCCCTCCAATACCACCGGCTTATGTATCCAAAAACCTCACGGATGCAGATTAAGGGTGAAGGAGCTACACCTATTTGAAGTTCCAAATAAACCTGGACTAGCCCATTGTCATTCTTGTGGTCTTTCCACGATATGATTGGATGTTTACGAAATGTGATATATCAATCTGTGGGTGCCTGAATGCACCCGGAACCACGACATGCAATACATGCAGATATAATCATGTAACTGTATAATGCCAACACATACATACTGTAACAACGAAAACCAAAGAAGAGAGAAAGAAAGAAGAAAGAAGAAAAAAATCATGGTTGGTAAAGGATATCACTCCTATTCACCTGCTGACATTCCCACTTGGGATTGCATTTCATCCCGGAGAGACGCTATCTTTCCATCCTTTTTCCGACATTGTGGCAAATCGAGAGTTACTTTTCACCCCCGCTCCACCATCCACGCAAGAACCCACCCAGACCCCCCTGCGCGGCCGATTTATTCTGTTCTAGTTTCTCGTCCAAGGAGGGTAACTCTATATGGTTCAGAGCTATGTCAAAGAAGAGTGGTTTGCACGGTGACGGCTTAAAGTCCGGTGGGAATGCGGTGAAGTTGGGCTTGGCGGCCAGGTCCGGCTGGTTGGCGTTGTACCGGTCCAGCCTTTCCACCAGTGGTCGATTGTCCTTCAGACCGAGTTGCGCCATTCCTTTGCTGATGGAAGGTTCATTGGAATCTGAAAGTAAACGCAGAGAGGTTCTCGGTAAGCCATGTCCCATTTTTTTTTTAAAGTATTTTTTCCAAAGCATTCTTGGGTGGAGGGTTATTTTCAATGGGTGAGGGTAGTCGGAGGGTGAGGGAAATCAATTCAATTAATTGTGAGAAACGTTATTCAATTAGGAACCACCTAAAGCCTATTCTCATCTTTGTCATAAGTTTGTCACCTTGAGCTACGTGACAGTTCATAAGTAAGGGGGGGGGGGGGGGTATATTCGAGTGGAATTTGAGATTCGAATCCCTAACTAGAGAAAGTTAAAACTTGCAAATTTGCAGTTATTTTTGTTGCTGTCTCAAACAGAAATGGATACCCACTTTCTATTATTTGTAGATGACAGAGACTGGTTCTACAAAGCCAGATAGACTCTTTATATTGTGGCTTCCAATTTCTTTATTCTGACAAATTTCGATTGTAATGAAAACAGCATTTTTGACCAGGCTTTTGATACTTCCTTGTGGACCTTGGAAAACAACATTCAGCTACAAGCAAACATAACCATGACCCTAAGGGCTCATTGGTCTCCCCCCTCCTCCCCCTAAAAAAAGGGGAAGAAAGAGGGGTGCTGCTTACAACTGAATGAATCTTTTCACTCATTGTTTAACCAAAGAGAAAATTTGGGAAAGAAAACAACAGATTATTACTATAAATGCCATATTTCTCTGAATCATTGTCTATGCTCTGATGGAATACATTTGTTCCAGTAGCAGGGTTCAATTCCCAGGTTCCAAATGGACACGGCAGTTTAATCTGCATTTTCCTGTCGATCAGACCCAAAAGAGAACATCGATATGTCACTCCACCATTATCCCAAAGAAGAAACCTTTCAGAAACTCAAGGGTACTAAAGGGATTTCTTCCTTTTAAATTAACCAGGGTCCTACACTAAATTAACAAGGTAGTAGCATGATGGTCTCTGCCTGATTCCCCCCCTCCCCCTCCCACTACCCCCACCCAATTTCTTTTCTTAATTTGTAGATATTCATCCTTTCATATATGGTTCATCTTGAAATTGTCTATCAAAACAAGAATCCATAATCTTCTTCCAAAGCAGCAAAAGCTTCTTTCAAAACACAGTAAATTGATTATTATTATTATATTATTATAAGTACATACCTAGAATGGAGGCAGCCTGAGCAGAGTACTTCAAGCCGTTGATATCCTGCGCAAGAGTGTCCAATTCCTCTACCTCCACCTATTGATTAAATGAAACCAAAATCTAATGATGATGTCTTCTACATTAATTTGTTACATCTTTAATTTAATTAGAGTGAAAGCTTTGTTTTTGTTTTTTTGATATCGAATAAAAAGGAGTTTAACCCCTGGTCGACCTCGCGAGAGGTCCTACGGGGCATAATAAGTTTGTTTTTATAGAATTGCCACATTTTCTTTTCTTGGAAAGTTGTCTATGTTCAGTCAGGGAATTACTGGTTGGAGGTCAGAGTTGAAGAGCTAATTAGGGAGGGATTTCTAAAGGAGATTAATTTTTAAATACTGAGGATTGTGGAGAGGGAGCGGTTTCTATTGTTTGGGAAGGGAGTGGTTGCCACTTTTTTTTTTTAATCAATCGGACATTGTCGGAATTGTTTGTTTTGTTCTTTATATATAAGTATACTTGGAGTCGGGGGCCTAGACCCCTTTAGTAAAGGATTTTTTTAATGGAAAGAGACTTTAAGTAGTAACTATTGTGAGTACAGAAAGGTTTTGGTTATTTGGGAAGTAAGTTATTGCAACTTTGTATTTCAGGGGGAGATCTTCAATCAATGGGTCGTTCTCGAGGTTGTTTTAGTTTAATTTGGTGTTGAATTCTTCGATAGATTTTGTGTTTCCTGCATGGAGAAGGTGCAGGTAGCAATATAGGAAGGGATTTTGAGTTGATAAGCTGTGGTGTGGAATCTGTTTAAAATTTGTTTATTTATTAGCTGAGAATCGGTTTCACTTTGGATTTATAGATTTGGATAATTGTTTTCGGAGGCAAGTTATATTTCTGTGAGAGGATTTGAACGGATTTAAGTTGGGACCAGCAGCGTCCTGCAGTTCTGTTACAATGTAGATTAAATGATTTTTTGCTATCGAAAGTGGTACCAAGGAAGTAGGAGTAGCAGTGATTGGAGTAGCAGGAGTAGCATTAGGAGTAGCATTAGGAGTAGCAGTGATTGAGGTGTTGAAAAGATTAATTTTGGAAATATGGTTACAGTATTTTGAGTTTTTAAGGAGAAATTGACTAGGTTAGATTTTGAGGGATTTATTTTTATTCTCCACATCCAGCACCATTTTTCTTTGCTTTTTAATATATTGTTCTGTTATATGGATATTTTCACTAGTGCTCCAAATGGCTATGTCGTCAGCGTACTGACTATAGTTGCATTTAGAGAGGGGTGGGGGGGGGGTGATGTTCAGATCATTAACAAATAGGGTGTAGAGGAGGGGGCTGAGAACAGTGCCCTGTGGAGTGCCTGTACAAAGTGGAATAGGGTCCGAGTATTGGTTTTGTAGCATATTTTTGTGTTGCGCTCACTAAAGGAAAGAGGAAGAAGTCTGGTGTAATTGGAGGGGAGATTAAAGTTAAGTAGTTTAATTCTTATGCCCTTGTGCCATGTTTTATCAAACGCCTTTTTCGGTATCAAGAAAGAGGGCAGTGGTATAACAGTTTTTTAGAAAGCCGATGCGAATTTCTTCGGATAAGCAGAAAGTTTGGTTTATTGTGGATTTGTGTGCGTGGAATTAGCCCGATTGATATGGGGAAAAGTGATCATTTTGCTCTATGTGGTTCTGGTGTGGTTATCTATAATTCTTTCGAAAATCTTACCTAAGGCTGGGAGGAGACTAATTGGTCGATAGTTTTGAATTTTGTTGCGGTCTTTACTTGGTTTTGGTATTTAAATCATTTTGGCGGATTTCCACAGGGTTGGGAAATAACCCAGTCTAAGGAGTTTGTTAAATAGTGGGATAATATGAGAGTTAATGAACATTGGAGGGGAGTTTTTAAGCATTTGGTCAATTATGTTGTCAAGACCAGGGGAGGAGGCATTTTTGCATTTTTTTAGTGGCACTATACCAATAGTTTATATCTATTTCTTTGAGCAGAGGGATGTTTCGTTGAGACATCCTAAGAGGTTGGGGATAAAGCTAGTTGCATTACTGATAATTGTACGGTCTATTTCGTGTTGGAATCTGTTATCGTATGGGGGGCCAGCAAAGATGTTGAATATACTTTTAAAGTACGATTCAATTAGCTTTATTTGGTCTTGAGTTTTTGTGATCAGGTTACCTACGTTATCTCTAAGGCCTTGGTCTGTTTTACCTGTGTTTGGGGGTGTAATGGGGTTAATCCTTTTTTTTTAAATTTTTTCCAAAAGTGTTTCGGGTTTTTGTCATTAATGATTGAATCGCATTTGGTTTGGACGCGGTTTTGTTTATCCGATATATATATAATATTTGTCTGTTTATTTGCTTTTTAATTTGGTTAATTTGGGTTTTTAGAGTTGGGTCTCGGGAGATCATATAGGTTCTACGTAGGCGACGTCTGTGTTTGATTAGTGTAAGAATATTCTTATTTAATTTCTTCTTAAGTAAAGTATTGAAGATATCATGGGCAATGCTGTCACAGTATTTGTTGATGTAATTTAGCTTGTTCTTGTGGTAATTGGGGATAGTGTTATTTGTTATGAGTTCCTTTTTAAATGATGTCCAGTCTGTTTTATTGTAATTATACGTTAATTCGTTATTTTGGATGCGACTGAGGTTTATGTCTAGCTCAAAAAGGAGTGGGAAATGGTCACTGATTAAGTCATCTTCTAGGATTTGTATCAAATGTGTTTTAGTTGCGAGGTGATTTAAGGTTATGGTGTAGTCAAGTAGTTCTGTATTATAACTATTATTGTTAATTGGGTTTATCCTAGTTTTGGTTTTCAGATATTTTAGTGCTACCAAAAATAATGTGGTGGGCATTAAGATCTCCTAGGAGTATTGTATTTTTATTGCAACATTTTTTGTATTATAGTGGTGGATATGCGCTCATTTGAGGGACTATAATAGCTAATAATGTGGAGAGGTTTATTGTCTCTTTCGAGTACAATTTCAATTGTTTGATTGTTTGTTTGGATTGGGTTTGGGAGGAGAGTGGCTTTGAGATTGTTTTTTACAGCAATAATTCCTCCTGCCCTAGAGCGAGAGATATCCTGTCTGAAAGTTTGGTAACCAGGAATGATGATATGTTCAATGTACCTTGTTTTGCACTAACGCTAGTCCTGTGTGAAATCACGCTGACGCAGTTAAGGTTGACTGTACTGTACAGGTTAATACTACAGGGTACAAACATAGGTGCTTGGAAGGTCATTACTGAAGCCATGTTCGGTGGTTTGTCTGGTCTGGTCGACCTTGATTACTGAACACTTGGAATCATTTATTGTCAAAATATATTGTTTATTTAGTTTCTGAAGGCTCAGAATTGTTTCTCTCATCGAACACTATAGCTTCTGTGTAGAAAACTGCTACACATCTTTACACTTAGTATATAGCAGCCTTCACCATTTTGTAAAATAATATCATTAAATAGCTGTGACTGTTATTGAAAGAAAGTATCATTGGCATTTGATGGTAAATATGTGTAACGTGGGGCATTTTCTATTCGCCACAGCCTAAATTCGACTCGCTGTTGGCAAATCGTTGAGCTCATGTGTCAATGCCCATGGTGATTACCCAATGCTTTCGGTGAGCTCATTTGTCAACACCCGAGGTGATTACCCTATGCTTTCTTCAGGTCAGATTGTGAAACGGTCACAAAGTGTCAGGTTTCGTAACAGACATCTCGCCCGTCCGTTCATCGCCCGTCCGTTCAGGGTCGTCAACATTGACAAACTACTACTGTCAGGCTATCGGGCACAAAGTTCTAGAGCACCTCATCCATGCTTCTCCTCTCCAATTATCTGAGGCTTTATCTGACACCTCTAAACAGAATGCATAAAGAAAAGTTTCCCATACACTCATATCCTCCTCTTAATAACCACTGATCACGGGTCAGACTTCCGTGAGTGGGCCGAATCTTACCTGTATGGGGCCATTGTTAACCGTCTGCCACTCTTCCCTCGAGTGGTCCACGTGTTGGATAGCTCTCTCGAACAGACCGGCCGCTTCTTTCCATTTCTTAGCATGAGAGTAATAGAGTGCTAGATAGTAACACCTGCAAAGAGACAAAGAACGACCAGAATATTGAATACAAGCTTGCTAGTACTCTTCAAGAACATCAACATTTTAAAGGGCCCTTTTCTATTGTTTTCCAGGGCTCAACACATCCCAAGGGGCTTGGCATGCATATTCATTAGCCTTAAAAGAAATGACAGATCAAAGCAGTGATTATAATAGGAAACTATTGTGTCAAGAACTCAGTGTAAGGGGTCCCATACCCTATAACTTCTTTGTTGATTACAACTTTCCCAGTAAACTGACCCTGAACTTTGACCTATAACAGCCAGGTTGGAAGTATGAAATGGCTTATTCCAGTTGATTGCATGGCATGTGGGGCGACTCAAAGTATAAAGCAAGAACTAAACATAGTAATGCAGTTTTCACATGATTTTCACAGTGTTGTAACAAGTAGCATTCACATGATTTTGACAGTGTTGTAACAAGTAGCATTCACATGATTTTGACAGTGTTGTAACAACTACAGTAGTGTTCACATGATTTTGACAGTGTTGTAACAAGTAGTGTTCACATTTTGACAGCATTGTTATAAGTCATGACTCACATCACTACACTTAACACAACTCAAGTCCACGACTCGACTGGACTAGGAATATTAACGTTAATGACCCTAATCAACCTCAACATTAAGTGATATTTCGAACAGCGATCATGAGCGGTTGTAGGAATGGTCTTTTGCATAAATTATATAATTACGGCTCGGGTTAAAAGACTAGAACATCAAACATGTCGTAGCTCAATTGAGTTTTGCAAAGTGATTTATGGGTCATTCCGTGTCAAATCACGGATGGCTGTCGCTGGACCCTCTCCAAAAAATTACCATATTTTATTGGATGCTTGGAACACCATGAAATAACCATATTCTGAAAATTTCAGCTGCAATTGCTTCGAAAT
This sequence comes from Apostichopus japonicus, assembly GCF_037975245.1. NCBI lineage: Eukaryota > Metazoa > Echinodermata > Holothuroidea > Aspidochirotida > Stichopodidae > Apostichopus > Apostichopus japonicus. The sequence goes on from NC_092579.1 coordinate 28,723,478, forward strand.
TGGCCAATTTCTCACACTTTGAATTTCGGCGATTTGTCGCCACCATGGCATTTTCTTGATTTTTGAGGTCTGATTTCTTAGCAAATAAACATCCTACTACTTTTTCTATTACAGAAGCCTATAGAATCCATCCCATAGAATGGAAAATAAAAGAAATAGGCTATATGAGCATTGCAAAAATATATTTTTCTCCATGTTCTCTTAAAGAGACAGGCTTTGATTGCTGAGAAGGTTTTAACAGGTTATTAAAGTTTTCAATACAGTAGATGTAAATGTACAGGCATTCACTTTACTAACTAACAGTATGTACTGATGATCAACAAAAGTATCAACAGAAAGCACCAGATACAAAGATAAAGTCAGTTTAACCCTTACAATTGTTCTTAACCCATTTATAACTTGAGGAAGGTGGAAAAAACAGGTAGGACCAGCAAAACAAAATCTCCAGATTCATCTTTCAAAAGATACTGTAAGCCTTGCATACAACTCAAGTTACATGCGCTATTGTAGTATCGTTTCAAGCTGTCTCAATGACGGATGAACTTTTACCCTTAGAGGATACTTCAATGCTATGAATTAATTATTATTTTAGATCTGTAACATAGAGAAAATGGCCGGGCTACTTTCATGTTCAGTTGGGATCCACTTGGATAAGGAGACAATGAGTGCCACAAGACTTTGTCAACACCTAGCACTAATACACACTGTACATGTACACACTGTACATGTATGTACTGTACACACTGTACATGTATGTATTGATTGACATTCATTGTATAGAAAAGTCTTTTATTTAAGTGAATTAAACCAGAAGCAGACAGTACATTGCAAATATTACTTGTTTATATGACATTGAAATCTGCAGAGGATTGAATCGAATGACATTGGAGTACAATATCCAGGCTCAAAAACATGTGGAATAGCAAAACAGGCAATAACGTTTTTTTGTAAAACTCCCAAACTTTGAGGAATTTTCATTTACAATTAAGGCAAAATACCCTCCTCAAATTTTTTGTACAAAGAGGGAGTTACTATATCTCTTCTAGAAAATTCCAGCAAGGACAAAATGAATTTCTATTTGTTGTGATTGACAGAATCCATCTATTGTATTGCAATGAACTCATAAGTCACAGACTGACTCACGCCCATTCTTCAGAAAGTTTTGACAATCAATATCTCTTAAAACCCCACATAAATTTCCATTTCATTGTTTTCTCCTTGAATATGCTCAAGATGACCTCTGAACTATTTATGGTGCCACTTCAAAGACTGAATCATTTAAATCGATGTTTTGAAAAACTGAACAGGCCTCTAGGGAGGGATACAGGTTTACAGCTTTCTTCCAGTTGGGCTGCTAATAGCTTCATATGATCTTTGACCTCATATTACTGTGCCTTTTCTTCAACCCATATATCAGCTGGTTATTGTTACCAGGTTTGGTCAAAATTAGAGTCATGCCAAACGAGGGAAATTTGTTTGTAAACTATTTCAACTAGTAGTTATTTACTTCCTGAAACCACTTTTGACCTCTTATCCTGGTCCAACATTTTGTGCCCATTCACCAACCAACAACTGCCACAAATTTTCATCGAACAAATCAGACGAAAAACCCTAGATGGAGAAGCAATTTTAAGGATTTCATGTTTGGACTTGCCTTGACCCCAAATGACCTTTGCCTTCCTCCCTAATGACCTTTGCTTTTCTCTATTTGTAAACTGGTAAAGAACCCCTGACACAAGCAACATGTTTGACGACTTTCATGAGGACCGAGCACATGGCCTGAAAGCAACAGCTTTTGAACAGACAGATAGATAGATTGATGCTAAGGCACTAAAAAAATAACTGCTAAACATCACTGCACTTGTGTAGCAGTGTGATCATTTAGCATAGGGATTTGCTATGTGATACAAAATAAACTGTTCTCTGCTTGAGTTGAACAATGCCACATTGGGTACATGAAGGATTATACACTAACCTGTAGGCCTTAAACTTGAATATCTTAGCTTTGATTTCTTGATGAAGGTCCACATCATCTTCCACCCCTGGCAAGTGAGGGATCTCTCCAAGGCTCTGCAGGTGAACAATTGTAAACCAAAGAAGTGACGATAGATATCTTCAAATGTCAGATACATTCGAGGAATGGCAAACGCCACCCCCCCAAAAAAAAATAAACAATTGACTAAAGCACAACAACTTAAGATAAACAACAAATGATACAAATCCTTCAATCTGAGATGAAAGCAATCGAACCAGAAAGCCAAACGGCTTAGTGGTTCCTGGCCACAATTTCATATGGACAACGTTTAGTCGTCTGCAAGCAATATTTTCCATGTATCACAATCGTTACCAGCAAAATACTTTCACTACTCGTGAACCTACCTACGAAGTTCATGCTAGCTTAAACTTTGGAGTGATCATATTCATAAGGATTTCTACATTTTGACCTCTACTGACCTCAAATCACCAGCGACCTATATACAAAAGCAATAATTTTCTTGAATCAGAGTTAGGTGGATCTACACACCGAGTTCAAAGTTGTTGTATACTAATGCTGTTGACAAGTATATGGTGTTCAGGCTTTCAGACTTTGACCTCTAATGACATCCAATGACCTTCACATAAGACCAATAGGGTTACTGTACTCACTCAAGGTGGATCTAGGGACAATGTATGCTCATTCAAGTTTTGCTGCACATTAAGATTGTCAGTTTCACAAGGTTTCGGACGTCACCCTCTATTGACTGCCAGAAACGTTTGACTTCCACAAAATACAATAAGGTTCTGGAATTCACTGAGATTTATCACTTTCACAAAGTTTTCAGACTCTGTTGCCCTCATAAGACCTCCAGAGAAAACATCATGGTTCTTGAACACATTAACGTGGAGACACATTCCAAATATAAACTTCACTGAAGCTTCAGTTTTGGAGTTACTATGTTCACACAGTTTTCAGACTTTGACCACTGTTGACTTCCAATGACCTTTGACATCCAGCTACTAGAGCACCAATGCTGCAGAATTTCAACAATACTGGTGCAATTGTTCTTTGACACTCAGCCAATCAGTATAGGCAAGTATAGTAGGGTATTTCAGGCGGAAGTTCTTTAAGCCATGTTTGTTAACACACAGTGTATAAGTTGCAAATGTGATTACAGAATCACTATATGGCAACATTGGTAAGATAAAGCCAGAAATTACCATAAAGTTTACAGACCTTTACCTCACTCGACCTCAACCAAGTTCTTGTAATCACATGGAAAAATCTACATACCAAGTATAAAGTTTTGCCACCACACACTCTTTGAGCAATCATGTTTACAAACAGCGTCACAAACACACGGTGGCACGCATACACACTCCATCACTTCCGAACAGATTCACTTAATGCCTACAGCAAGATATATAGGAGAGCAAGTTCTCCCAAAGATCACTAGAATTTTATCCACTGTAGAGTCCCTTTGGCTAGTTTTGGTATGGCAAAGCAAACAGCACATACTAATCATGGAAGCAGCTGACAAATGAAAGCATTTTTTGGTTGTTTTTACCTGAATGATCGTGTCGTACATTCGAATTAGATCCTGCGGTTTTGTCCTCCTTTGACCCGGGTCCAACTTGGGCTCTGTATCTGTGATTGGCAGACGTTCCTTCAAGGATAACACCAGGAGGACATTACGCTGCACCGTGTTGGTGAGGCGGATGTACGTCAAGTAACTATGGAGAAACTGCGGCGTGGAGATGGGTTCGCCTGACTGCTGCCCTCGCTGTTTCCGGTTCTGGAACAGAAAGAGGAATTAGTCAAAAGCTTTAATTTTTTTGCCTTCTTCTGCCGTTGAGATCGACGAGCCATCATGATCTTGTTTCGTCTTCTAGTGATTCTGCTTCCCTAGGTTGATCTGATTGTTCAGAGTGCTTCATTGGTGGAGATGATCGATTATATTACCAGAGCATTCCATCAGGCGTCAGGAATTAAACAGGAAAAAAATGATCCAGAGAGACACAGCTCATTAAAGAGTGCGACTATGGGCAGTGTCATCACGTCAGTTACAAATTATCAGTGCTTCTTTCCAGATGTGGGGTTCATATTTGTGAAATTAGGGTGAAAGATTTGGTACATTGAAGGTAGTTTTAAATACACCATGTTAAATGTGAAGGAGCACTTGGCACAGCCCACTATGCCTCTCCTCCTACCCACCCCTTCCGCCCACCCTCTCCACCCAAATAATACTGTTCAATAATTTCAGTCTTGCCATAGAGCCCCAATCACAAATTTGTTCTTTTTTGGGGGCTGATACCAGTGTAATAGTCACGTCTGTACTTGGATTTCTAGCATAGTAATTTTTACTGATATTTGGCCTAATGAATTGTACAATTGTAATCGTAATTGGGGCTGTTTTGGCAATCCAGTGTAAATATATTAGAACGAGTACTCGCAATTATGAAAATTTAAGAACAAGTACTTCTGCTGGCCTTCGGGGTCTCATGCACATACTAATTCAGAGGGAAGTTTACTTATGCTAGTACTCATACTGTTGACCTGGTACTTAAGACATGTCCAAAGTTTTGTGAAGTATATAGAGAGTACTGCAAGACTGAGTACTCAAACTTTCTCTAAAAACTTGTACGGGGACTCAAAGTCTCATACCAAGGTGAATTCTACTTGTACTCATATTTCATACTGTTGTACTTATACTACAGGTCCAATGTTTTGTTAAGTATATATAGAGTACTGCAAGACTGAGTACTTAAAACCTTGTACGTGGACTTATAGTCTCATACCAAGGAGTATTCTACTTGTACTCATATTTCATACTGTTGTACTCATACTACAGGTCCAATGTGTTGTAAACTGTATAAGAGTACTGCAAGACTGAGTACTTAAAACCTTGTACGTGGACTTATAGTCTCATACCAAGGTGCATTCTTCTTGTACTCATATTTCATACTGTTGTACTCATACTACAGGTCCAATGTGTTACTAAGTATATAGAGAGTAATGCAAAGAATGAGTACTTAAAACCTTGTACAGGGACTCATAGTCTCATACCAAGGTGCATTCTACTTGTACTCATATTTCATACTGTTGTACTCATACTACAATTTTAGCTGACACTGCCACCAACAACCACGTCTGCAATATCATTATCCCCTTGCTTTCTACGACGTCACCGATGAAATTGATAACTACATGCTTCTCGGGGACACAAACAATACTCACTGGATCTGACTTGAGCTCATCTCTGAGGACCTGCAGGGCATCCTTACATTCCATTAACGACGTGTCGTATATCGAGATCTTGGCCTCGTTGTCTGTCGCAGTGGCCAGCTCCTGCTCGCTCTCCTTGTTGCTCAGTAGAAACGCCCGGACGCGTTCGTTTGTGACTGGGACGCTACGACCACGCCAGCACACCTCACTCAGAGTCACGGCCTGCTTATCACGAGTCTGAGCCAGTAAGAACTGCATAGGGCAAGAAATATCAACAAAAATTGTTTCACTTTTCGAAACTTATTTCAAACTATCGCCTCTTTTATGTTTTACAAATGGGAGTCACAGCAAATCTATCAATTTGTACAATGTTAGCACAACATTCATAGTCAAGGTAAAAATGATGGGAGTCCAAGGCTGTTAGATATCAACACCAGGTACAACAGGCACATTCAATAATAGCTTGGTTTTGGCCACCTAAATACTGTAAGATTTGTTTAAATTTCTCCTACGACCTTTCTTTTTGACTCAGCTGGGCTGTAAGCCACCATTCAGATATTTCAGCAAAAGAAAGTATTTTCATTCCGGCTGAAACTTACATCAATGTTGGTATCACCTCCCACTTTTCCTCTCAATTCCCGAAGATCCTGTATGGCACTCTCGTCGCCTGTTTGGAAGGCACAGTATCTCAGGTTCGGAACAATGTCGTTTACTCTTTCCAGGTAAAGGCCTTTCTGATCTTCCGTGACTGCGCTGGCTAACTTCTCGTAAATGTTACTGAAAGGGAATAAACGAGGACGATATGACAAACTGTGCAACTGTGTGGTCACCATATGATTTATCTGGCACTGCAATGTAACACAGTTGGCAGCAGAGCGATTCCAAAGATCTAAGTACCAAATATTTCACAAATGAATCCTCCACAGGGAATGAAAACTGTCTCAGAGGGCTGGATTGTGTAGGTAACCAGATGATACGAGACAAGTAATAAGAGCCCCACAAACGGGGCTGCGTGTCATAAATTTCCCAAGAAAGGCCAATTGTCAGAAAACTTAGCTAGTCAAGACTTTTTCTCCACACATTAATCTATTTGGACAACTCAATGACACCTACCCCCACACCATGAGGACATCTCCAGGCCACAGTCCAGCCATTACCTTAACACACCCTCCAAAAGTCCTTGAAGAATCTAGGGTAGTGCTTGACATTTCACAGTGTAGGGACATTCTTAATACAGGTTTTCAAATATTGCCCCATCTTGGGAAAAATACAACAAAAGTACTCGCTCATTCTGTAAAAGACACTATTTTAAGCCGTTTGACCATTGTTGAAAAACAAAACTATCTTCCCTTGATGGAAGACGGCAGGGGTGCAGGACAACGCGAGGGTTACAGGTGTAGCACTACGTACAACACTATATGTAGAGACCGACCTCATAAAGAAATCTACTGCTAAAGTTTCCATCAGATTGGAATTGCAGCACTTCCTGATTCAGTAGTTGTGGAGATCTACCATGCCACTGAGGCAGAAATGGAAGAGGAAGATGTCACCCACTATACTAGCATAGAATGGGATGGTGAGGAAAGTGTCCCCCCCAGCCCCCCAACCATCCAATTAAAGGGTTGCGCAAAGAAACACTATCTACCCCCCCCCCCATCTAGGTAACATACAATGTAGGTCATCACTGATATACAGTATAAAGTACACCAACGGACTTATAACTATACCTTGCATTGTTGAAGGCCTCCATACAATCCTCCCAATTTTCGGTTTCAAAGTAAAGAGTTCCTTTCATCCACAAGTGATAAGCCTGGACAGAAAAACAACAACAAAATGATGAGAACACAAAACTTTACAACTGTGGGTTGCAATTAATACATATGCTAGTGAAGCAAATTATTTAAAATGTGGATGGAGGGACAGAGGGGGGCAAACAGGAGGGGCTTTTAAAAAATTCAATACAACTAATCAAGAAACTGGATACTTCTGTTTTGTCTGTTTTTCATAATTGTGCTCATTTTTGATATTTTTTATCCATTTTATCTTCTGTCCTACATGTGCAAGCTCTGCATATGTCTTTGACTTCACCACTACGTTCTGTTAAGAAACACAAGCTAAGGTTTCTTTTCGCCAAAAATTCTTTCTCCGAGCCCTTGGTTTTTTCTTAGCTTTTACATTAGTCTGTAGCTGCGAATGAAAGTCTTGAAATTAATCTCGAACAGTGTGTGTTTGGATTTGCATGTGATCAACATTCATTAACTATATTCTCTGCTTGACAAATTTGCCACAATTGAATGAAATTGCTAATTTCTATACAAACAAGGTATCTCTGACTGAAAACTGCTCTGGGGGATTGGTTAGTTTAACATGAAATTGCAATACAATGTTTGAATCATTCACATCAATGCTTGGTACATTGGTTGAATTGATGAGTAAACAGATGATAAGTAAATAGAGGCAAAATGATTCATGTCTTAAAGGAAAATTCTGGTAGCTGAAATTGATATTTTAATGAAAAACTCTTAAGCTTTCTTCATCTTTAGGTCAAAATCACATCCTCATTGCATTTTCAATGGCAAAAATATGACTTTTTGGGGGCAAATTTTGTGGTATTTGGGAATGCATTTAGCAACAGCAGAGTGAATGATGTCATCACTGCAATTCAGTTGAAACTGTTTTTGACTTTTTTTAAATTTTTGATGATATTTAACTCACTTATTGCACAGATGAAATTACTTTTTCTACAAAAAAGTGCATTTTGATGAAAATTCCAAATACAGAGAACCTCTGCAGATAAGAGAACACTCTAAATTTATCAGGTTTCAAGGAAAAATCAACAAGAAGATCATAACAAAACTAAAGCTATTGAAGAACAATTGAGGTTGTGACATCACAGATCACCTAGTGAGATCCACTCTAGGGATGAATGGAGGGGTCAACCTCAGGGCAAAATATATTGAGATGGGGTTTTCAACTAACAGTGGGGAATATTTTTCTCCTCGCGATGTGGGACACTAGCAATCTTTCTTTAAGTAGGCTACAATGTAATCAAGCAAGGACAACATACTTGTGATTCTAGTTTAGATCTGGCATCACATTTACTGCTCGCACATAAGGCTTCAAGTTCCTCTGCATGCTTCAGAGCTTTCTTCATCCTGGTGATCACATGGAACATTTTCCTCCTCTCGGAGTTTGCTTCCAGTTTCAGCTGCATGGCGTAGCTCCACGCCCGTTCGGCTGATACCAGGGGTATGTAAAGATACCTGGGGAAATAGACAGCGATAGTGAGAGAGATGAGAAGGAATTTATGATGAATGTCCCAATAATAGTTCATGTTGAGCATTAAGAAGCATTGAGCATTGAGACCAGCAAACTGGAGACTGTCTGGTCCCATGGAGATAAAACTTACCCACAGGACCAGTAATATATGCATGAAGGACGTTGAATCTATCATGAATTGGTAACTACAGGATACATCCTTTTCAAACTTCTCATTGACCATTAACTATATCCTTGACTTGATTTGATATCTTACAATTCAGGGATAAACTGACAAATTATCCACATGGAAAAGGGAATTCACATATACTGTAGCATCAATGCCATCCTAAATTGTAATGGTGTTGAGAATTTCTCCCAAACACAATTGCTTATATTGTTTAGAACTACAATGAGAGTAAGCTCTGTCTTCAGAAAGAGTCTTTTTCTCAAAAGAACAGGAAACATTTCAAAAACTCGAGACCTAACTTTACTTTTGAAGTGAGTACACATCCATCTGTGCAAACACTGTTCCCTAACTATAAAGTTACAGCTATGGGCATGGCATGCCAATCTAGCATTTGTTAATACTGAAGTGAAAACATGATGTTGCAAACAGAATGGGTACACATCCATCTCTGCAAACACTGTTCCCTAAGAGAATGAAGTGATAGTTGTACCAACCTAGCATCTGTTAATGCTTCATCTGTGACTACCTCATATACTGAAGCTAGTATACACTGTTGCAAACAGAATGGGTACACATCCATCTCTGCAAACACTGTTCCCTAAAATATGAAATGATAGCTGTACCAACCTAGCATCTGTTAATGCTTCATCTGTGACTACCTCATATACTGAAGCTAGTATACACTGTTGCAAACAGAATGGGTACACATCCATCTCTGCAAACACTGTTCCCTTAAAGTATGAAGTGATAGTTGTACCAACCTAGCATCTGTTAATGCTTCATCTGTGACTGCCTTCTTGACAAACTTATTTCTGTTTCTCTGGATGAATTTAAGTGACTTTCGTATCCTCTGGAGCCTTCTTGTGCAATAACTCCTGCAAAATGAAAGACACGTACACAATGTCAAAACTTACAAGCCATAAATATGTGTTACATTCATTAAAATTCATGTTTTAATAGTTATAAACTGGGACATCTAAAACTCTTGTCTCATTCAAACTTAACTAGCAACTATTCAGAAGTGAAATGTGGGGGAGGGGAAGGGGTGGGTTTGTTGTTTATTTAAAGCTCTCAGGTCTTGAAATTCAGGCTACTTACTGGCTCAATGCCAGTGGATTTCATTGTTTGCCAGTAGCAGGGTTCGGTTTCTTCCGGAAGAAACCTATTTCTTCCGAGGACGTGGAAGAAACTGGAAGAAACCTGTTTCTTCCAGGTTTCTTCCAGTTTCTTCCGGAAGAAACTGGAAGAAACCGGAAGAAACTGGAAGAAACTGTGAAAATTGGCATATAGGCAGCACAGCCCACATACATGATAAAGAGACAAATAGTTTACCACCATCGGACTGAAATGCATACCATTGAAACCATCAAAATATGATATTTTTGTTTTGATTATAATTTTGGGTTGTTTTATTACACCAAAAGATGTTTGCTTTATATCACAATATTGAAGGACTACTTATCATCTCGCGATCCCCCCATCAACCAGAATTGAATAACTGGCCATACTGTATGAATGATTAACCTGGATTGGCCCATGAACTGAGGATTTAATACAATGAAAACCAAGAAAATAGCCAAACAATATCTGTTAGATTTAGGCAGCAGTTTAATTTCTGCAACTCCTTAAATTACAACTTGTAGTTAACAGGAGGACTTGTCATCCCAACAGCAAAAAGAACAAACATCCACAATTAAACACAGCTGGCCACGAGCCAGCCCTCATTTCACACTACAACTTCCAGTCAAATCTGTAACCCTCATGTCTTGAGTGCAATCTCCACAAAATATGGTCATAGTGGTCAATGTAATCGTAGTAATGAGTGTGCATTGTAGTAGGCCTACACTAATTTCCAGAGAGCACTTGCCCCTCCACTCAGAAGCTAGTTTTTAACTAAGAACTGGGCTATAATCAGGACCATCCTGGTCTGCAAAGTATAGCTTGCCCATAGTTGTTCCCTGAATTGTCCGATGCTAGTAGCAGCTACAGTAGTACTATATTGTGTACAGTATATGCTGGAAGCAGGTCATGTGCTCCAAACCTAGATATAGACTAACTAGATAACACTATAGTGCTTCTTGTCCTTTTTACATAGTTAGAAATCATTGCAGGTTGTTATGAAACTTTATCAACAGTTTTTCAAAAAAAATAAGTTTCTTCCATTTTGACCGGAAGAAACTGGAAGAAACTGGAAGAAACCTATTTCTTCCGAGTGGAAAAAAACGCGGTTTATTCCGCGATTTTTTCCACCCTCGGAAGAAACCTGCGAACCCTGGCCAGTAGCAAAAATAGGGAACTTGCATGTTTCTGTGGGTGCAAACGTAATTTTGCTTTTGTATAAATTAGTTCAATGGAAATGCAAGTGGGAACTTGACTTAAGCCAACTAGATTATATTTGCAGTGGCATTTTTTTCATCAAGTGGGTAAAATTTTTGAATGTCTAGACCTGGGTCAATAATTGTGCACTGCTTATAATGTATCCTGTTAGGTTGCATCTGTAGTATTGTTTTGTTTTGTGCTCAGTATTTGTAACCCTTTTTGCTAAAGGGAAGTATTCTTATGGTCCTTGAACATAAATCTCAGATAGATGATCTCTCACTTTCTTGCCTGTGATGGGTCTAGCTGACATACCTGTATCTTTGATAGTCTTTATGCCGGAGGCCATGTCTCTGCTGGGAATCTTTAATTATCTTCACAACTACAGGGAAAAAAACAAAAGGAATGCTTTAAAGAATTGAAAACAATGGTGAATGTATATGACAATTGACAACATACAATAGATGCGTGATGATCTTGAGTAGCCCTGTTACATTCATGGAGATATAAAATGTCAAAATTTAATACACAAATTTTCTCTCGATTTATTTGGTAGCGGTATGCAGCTTTATGGACGGGGCTGTAGGTGGGTCAAAACTACCCCAGCATAACAGCCAAAGTTCAAACATCAAGTTTGGAGGCATATTGAGAGTATAAATTAGGTCTGAAATTTGGGTCTGTATGCAAGGTTGTGCTAATAAACATTGGATCAAAAGTTATGTTGTTCAATTTATTTCCATTGATATTTGGTAGAAATTTGTCACCTGAGGTTGGATTTGATGTGTACTATAAGACTAAGAATTCTCTTGGTTTACACTTGACATTTAAATTTTTGTGAATTGTTTTGAAATTTTTAGATTGTGACCACCAGTCAGCCATCTCCGACATATGTTTTAGTTTTCCTCTCGACAATGTTTGATCGAAATTTCACAATATGTATTGTTATATGACTTGGTATCATCTCTTTTGTTTGGTAGTAAGGTTAAGTACATTTCCTCCCGATTCACAGAGATTATGACCGAAAAAGAAATTGAGGTTTCTCGTGTCTTGCTTACCTGTCCTGCAACTGCAGACTAAAACTAATTGTAGCCTATCGTGGCCTAGCCTTCATGCGTTGTTTCTTATAGGGAGCTTAGCAAGCATATTGGAGTAACATTAGCATATGAATGAAAGCAATTTTTGTCTCCAGACTCTTTGAACAAAAATTCACGACCGTACCTTCCAAGCTGAAAGATTCAACAGTTTCAGTTTTCTTGGTATCAATCACGACATCTTGAGTTTCGCCGCTTGTTACTTCTTCATCTTCTGCCATTTTCTCGGTCTCGTTCTCACAGGTTTACTGGATGCAGAATGCAATGCAATGCACTTTTCCGTACGCAAGCATACGGTAGGCGAATTCATACGGCCTATCTGCAATAGTAAACTCCACAATGGTAAAAGCGTGATTCCTAAGGCTTGACCAAGTCGTTTTCAGTTGCACAAGACGTGGCATAGTAACAGTGCACGAAGCAAAAGAAACATGCGTAAGACACAGAAATGTATACATGTATACATTTATGTGCTTTGACATTGTCTCTGTATGTCAAGTTGGAACATTTGAAGTTTTCCCCTTGGAAAATGAAACTGTTGCAATTAAAGTGAAGAAACAATTGTCATTGAACGTTAAAACTTTAAAACTCACACGACTTTAATTCCAAAGAGAGAGGATTGGGAACAGGCGGCGTAACCGTAAGCCCGGATCGGGGAAAAGCCCCTGTTCCCCGATACTAAAATAGCAACAAAAAATATTGGTGAACACAGTAAATGGATTCAAAAGTAAAGATTCAATATCATCAAGATGTAGGAACCGAATTCATGGTGCTAGCGCGGTCTCGCGATTGCTCGGCGCTAATTTACTAGCCTGGGCCTGGCACATGCAAATAACTCCCGGGTGGTACTCGATCCCCAAGTTAATCTCTCGTTTTGCCGCTGGTTGGAAGGAGGGCGGGGATCGTGGAGGACGGTTATAAGGGACGTGGGATATTGAAATTCGACAAATTTAACACCAATACTGCGACGTATTTTACTTGCAACTATATAAATGTCAGCGGGGTCGTCGCTAGAGGGGGGGGGGTGTAGGGGGTGTCTCACCCCAAACTTGGTAAAACTGACGATAGTTGGAAAATTGGAGTGCGACAGTCGGAATTTCCGACTGTCGCACTCTAACTTACCTAGGCCTATTCATATATTCCTGTGATTGTGAGTGACCTAAATTGAAAAAAATCGGTCAAAATTGACCTCTAATCAGTCATATTTACCACGTGCAGTCGGAATTTTCTGGCTTCAAAACCCATCCAGTTGGAATTTCAGCCACTACCCCCCCCCCCCCACCCCTCCAATCATCAGGCCTTAGCTACGTCCAATTAGGCTGCATGTCAGTTGCATGGATCCGAACGTCAAGAAGCACCTGGCCAGGTCACACTCAAATTTGGAGACAAGTGGCCGGGGGGGGGGGGAGGGGGTGCGTGGCAATTAAACGCCACTGTCCGTTTTCAACATTCCGGTTCGTTGTGAAAACCCACTGATCTGTACACTACAGATCAGTGTGAAAACCACACCAAGTACATACAGCCACCGATAAATTTTCGTATTGGGTCGATAGCCTATATAGCTGAACATTTAATGCAAATTCAGAACTCACACGGCATCCGTAAATCTGGTAGGATAGAATCAATCTTCTAGAGTTGCGGGCAAGGGCGGCGGAAGCACTTTTAATCTGAAATATCCAATGTGCAAATTGGGAATGAAGGAACAATTTTTCTTTCGAGACAAAATGAGGTGAAATCATTATTAAGTCAAAGTCCCTGCACACGCGATCGATACATGCATGAACGCAAATGAAATATGTCAAAATACTAAGGATGGGGTTGGTTATGGGATATTAAAACTATACTCATTATATTCATAGTACGCTATAAATGGCTTCTGCTTATTACAAAGTCTCAATGTAATATAGCAATGCATTTTTTGAAATGCATTAGGATTTTTTTTTTAAATTGAATATGCATAATGGCTCTCACCAAAATGTTAGAAGCAGTGTCAGAGCTAGGGGTATTGATCAGAGGGCGGGAATGGTCTGTAGGGGCGCTTTCGACACTATCTAGGCGGAGCGCCACCACAGGTTGGCGCGGAGCGTACAGACATTTTTTGAGTAAAGATACTCCCTAGATCGCCGGAAATGACCCTTTCCGGGCCTTGCTAATTTGCAGATAAACGAAGAATAAATAGGTGTCATCGCCATTTTTCTGAGAAAATTACACCAACAAAACGTGACAAATGTCACTAGGTAGATGAGAGCGCAATAAAAGTCAACAATCGCGAATAAGTAAAAAGTGGTAAAAAGCTGAAAAGGGCGCCAGCAGTTCATTTGACTCCGTCAGGGGGGGGGGGGCATCCGCCCCTGACTGTATGGATGCTCCGCCACTGGTTACAAACCTTGTGGTAGTTAACATATAAAACTTCCAGAAATATTTCATTCGACGTGGGTTTCGCTTTGTAAACTCTTTAGCGATGTCCCGTATAACTAATCCGTCCGTTCTTGCTTTATGGATATGAAGCATTGGCACATTATTATACCGTTTTTCACCAATCGTGCTCCGCAAGTAAGTCTTTATCCGGCGTTGTACGGAGAAGGATCTCTCTCCGGAGGCTGCGCTCGTTGGTGCCAGTATAGGTTTATGTGTATTAGGCAGAGAACATTCGGAAATGCCAGGCGAATGTCATTGTGGTCAGACAGGAGAGATACTAACAATTTTTTCCATTCGAAATAGCTTTGAGTTTTTCCCACAGAAATTCATTAATAGTTCTAAATTAGAATTAGATCTCTTACTGGAATATCGCTGACCTAATGAGGTGATCAAGAGTTTAAATTTTTATGTAGAAAAAGGGCACATTTTTAACCTGAGGGAAAGTGGGGGCACGTGCCCCCTGTGCCCCCCGGTTCCGCCGCCCTTGGTTGCGGGTACTAGCACATCTTTGTATCAAATCGAGTCCACAAATCACGTCAATTATGAAATCGTGACGCTACTTTGGATTTTCTTTTCTGAAGACGATAAATTAGGTGTTTTCCCTTTAAATCTGTTAGTTTTTTAAGGTTTATAACTGGATCGGGGGGGGGGGTGGGGTCGGCCCCTCCAATTTATTTGCCGGGCTTTGTCGGGGAACTGTGTCGACTGGTCTCGATCGGATATTAGAGAAATTATTAAGAAACTCAGTGAGAAAACTTGCCTTCAATGTCACAGAACTATGTCTGTTGGAGCTTAGGGAGTAAATGTCAGACACAGGAAGGTGTTAGAGACATGAAGGAGGGGTGGGGGGAGGGCAGGGGAGTGATGAAACGTTAATCAGTGATTTAGATGGAGACGACTCATGATTCATGATATGGAGGGGAGGGCCGTAGGGCCTGTGGAAATATGGGACGCATATTACTGTACTTTCAGTCTCATAACAAAACCAACAGATTTGAAAATAGGGGGAGGCAGGGAGGGTGGGGGGAGTAACCTTACTGCCCTCGGGACCTTCCTCAGGATCGACCTGGCTTGCGGTGCTCTTGGTGACATATGTAATTCCTGCTGACCTACTCATATTGGACTAATGTTTATGGTATCTACAAGCTAATCTTATGAAAAAAATAATTAGTTTAATATGAAGAAAATGGCAGAAAATATTACAATAAAGCATTGTTAAGTCATGACAAAAGTTTATTGGATTATTAGCATATGTTAAGTTCCAAATCAGAAATGCTCATTTTCCCTGCATGCAATGTGTTATGGAGGAAATGACATACTAATTATGTGTAAGCCTAAAAATATTTCCCCAATCATTTATTAATATCTGAAAACAGAAATAACAGAAAACTAAAATAGAAACTGCAATTTCATTGAGGTCCACCTCTCATAACATAAAGTAGTATCTGTTCATCCAGGTCTCACTGATATATTTATTAATTTTTTACTACCAAAATACATTTTATTGACAACATATCTTAAACCTGAGTCACTTTTCAATGTTTACATAAAACTCTGCTATTAATATTATTCAGAATAAAATCAAATTATGTTAAAACTACAAATAAGTTTCCCTTGGCTCCCCTCCCTTGGCTCGAGGAAGACTTTCAAACATAAAATAATTCAAGCAAACATGAACGAATTAAATAGTACATTAATGCTCATTTCATAATTTATCAATATTTTAGAATTAATTAGACTTTTAAAATGTTATATATATATATATATATATATATATATATATATATATATATATATATATATATATATATATATATGTTTGCATCACCAGCTACTGAAGGGGTTTCATTTGTGCCCCCCACTCTTTTACCCCTTCCTCCCGCTCCACAAATATCAAGGTGATATAATTTTTTCTTTCTTAATTTAATTAAAAAAAAATATCCCCAGATTCAGTTAAATAACTATTGCAATGTTTCATATCACTAAGACGTTATTTTACACTTATTTTTTTTTTAATGAAAGTTAGCTTTGTAGTTCCTACCCTTATTATTTGACAATGATACCAATGTTTTCCGATTCTTGTTTGCAAAGTTGGCTAGGCATATGTACGTAAATGTGCCATGAAAGTATTATCTAATATCAGTATAAATATTGGCTTGAATTGGATAATAGTTTTCCATAACTGTCCGTTGATTGTTATCATAAACAATTATGTATTTAAACTCAAAAAAGAAAAGCAAAATTGGACATTAATTTCTGTCACTTGAAGGTGTTTGCAATGAAAGTCAACCAACATAATAATAATAATAATGTTGTCTTACATTTAATTTTTGATAAATATTTATTGCAAGTTATGAAACATCTTAAATTAGAAACATTTCTCATAAAATTTAGAGACAAACATCAGGGCTCTGTTTCAGCCTTCAGAAAATACTATCCTTACACAATTCTATTTACCTGTCAGATTTTCTTGCATCGAGCTATAATGCACTTCATTGTAAGTGCATTGTTAGTGCATTGTAAGTGCACTGTAAGTGTAACTGCATTGTAAGTGCATTGTAAGTGCAGTTACTGCTTCAAGTCACAAAATCCCTGCAGATGGATGGTAATCCCAATCGGCCACCTCTTCAGAGGTCTTGCAGAATGTAAGAAAGTATTGCCCATACCTGACCAAACTGTTCTTCCAGTCTTAACTTTGTAAGAATGGTATATGCTGTTTACCCACTGGCAGCATAACAACTCTGGTGGCAGTGTTTATGAAACCTGTCATCATCGCAGTGGCAGATCCAGGGGGGGGGTGGGGAGGGGGATGGGGGGTAAGACCCCTAGGCATCCATGTCTAAAATATATTCAGTATTTAAAAAAAGTTTCAAACATGGATTCCTCAAAACATAAACATGTATGCATGCGGTTTTTCTTTACTTACTATCAATATTTTCTTGGTTCATCTCTGCATCACACAGAAAGAGCAGGATTCGAGCTCAAATTCCGTGGGAGAAGTATAATTATGAGGCAAAACCAATGAAACCTTTCTGTTGAGGTCTCTCGTCAGCTGCAACAATATTTTTCTGATCCTGTCCCACCCCAACACCCCCCCCCACCCTCACCCCTTTTCTGATCCAAACCCCCTCAATAATCATACCAATGGAATCATCGCAGCTTTCAATGAAGCTTTCAGCATGATCAAATTACCACAGATAAAGTCCAGCTAGATGAGAGATGTTCCATATATAGCCTCATTTGGTGGATATCAACTCAGTAAAAGTTATGAGCTATTATAGTGACAAGCTTGGCCCACAGAGCTACTTTCCTATCTGGTTTCTCATAAGTTTTATCATCCACAGTCTCTGCTCTGGAATACAGTGTTTCCTGTTCCTGGGAAGAGAGAAAGACATGTAATATCTCAAAACCTGCATCAACTGTTTATAGAAATACATCACCTTAAAAAAAGGGGTTATAAATGGATAATTTTGTTAATAATTAAGTAATATAAAACAGGTAACGTTCTACACTTCAAGGCAGAGTTTCATACCTATCAAATTTCAACAAATGTAGTTTATCCCCCCAACAGATCTTTTATCATTTTTAATTTTTAAGACAGATGTCTTTTTCTTGAACCATCAGTGGTTTTTATTATTATTATTATTATTATTATTATCATTATCATTATTATTATCATTATTATTATTATTATTATTATTATTATTATTATTATTATCATAAGTATTTTAGGTTACTATAACAACCATACCTGTAATTGTAATGACAACGTGTCAAAGAGGCTACGAACAAGTTGAAAGTTTATTTTCGCAAAAAGAAATTAAATTGTCCACACCCAGAGACCTAATATTTTCCAGGTATTAAATACATGTTAATGGCACAAATCATTCAGTCGACCTAACTCTTACATGCTGTTCCTATTCTTCGTTTATGGCAAAAATCATTATTTTTTATCGTACCGAACATATAGGTACTGACCAAACCCAATTAGATATTTCTTTGCCTGCATTAACAGCATAAAGACACACAGACGAGTTCCTTGGTGAAGAACATGATAGAAGTATATTTCACATTACACAAAACACATTTTTACCTACATACACCTAAGTACAGTCCACAAGTATAACAGCAACCTAACATAAACTACAGTATAGGAAACTTGATCTGTTGATCACATGGAATAATTTCTTTCATATGTAACAGATACCCTTTGGTCCCTACATGTCGGGGGGGGGGGGGGTAATCAACATTTTATTGTATCATTTTTTTTCACAAACTACCAGTTTTACTTTATGATATATATAGTACCATAACAACCACTGAGCCTGAGGAAGGAGGTGAGGAAGGGATGGGCATGGTGCTGGTGCCAAGGAAGGGCGGGTTGGGGGTGGGGGAGAGGGCTCATTGAAGTAAACAAGAGACAATTAATTGATAAATAGAAGAGACTTTTTTTTCCCCTTACTTGATGTAACTGTTGCTGAAGATTCTCATTGGTTGTTAAGATAGCTAATTGGCTCTCCAGATCCCTGCTGACTGACCTATGACCTGAAAATAAAAAAAAAAAAATAAAAAAATAGGATTAAAATGAGAGAGCACAGCATTGATGGTTTCAATCTCATTTTCAAACGTCATAGCTGGTTGTCAACTCGCAGGCCAACTTGCTGATGATTTCCGCTGCTCAGACCAACTCTTTTTTGCTTATCAAGATTATAGCCCAGTAAAACCTGTCTGCTTCTTATTAACTTCATAAACAAAATCAAACCAAAATTTCTTCCCAAGCATGGTTTCAACATCATTTGACCTTGAAAAAAAGCTACATTAGTTAATGCATAGTAAACATGTTATTTCCAGCTAAACAAGCCTTGATTTGCCTCACGAGTATTGTGTGTCTTCTGAGGACCTCTGACCTGATGGAATTTTATATGCTAGACCAGGGCTTGAATGAACGATCAAGAGGGGTATAGGCAACATGTTAAAGGGTGTGAAGACCCGCGCAAAAAGAAACGTCTAATGCCGGTAATCTGACCTAGTTTCAAATGAGGTGTAACAGAAGTGTTAGACACCACCATCGATCCCAGAAAATACACACACACAGCTTACTACCATCTGTAATTAGACACTAGTGTACAGTCAGTACATACAGCTGCAGTCAATGGACATCTCAGGTCCAGCTAAAGATAACAAGGTATCACGTTTCATTACTGTTCTGTCTGCATTTTGTAGCCACACGAACAAAACGTCACTTGCAAGCAATGGAAAGTTAACTTTTTCAGATGGCCGCACGCGGTTTGGGGTGATTCTTCAATGCCTTTAATGACAAGGTTAGCATTAGCCTAAGTTGGATTTTCTGTGAAATGACATAACAATGCAGCAAATTTAAAGACTTTGATAAATTTCACAAAGGCTTTTTCCAAAGTGAGAAAAACCGCCTTACAGAAATGACAGACAACAGGAACGATTCATAAGACCATTCGTAAAACTCTTAACTCCATGAAAGCTGTTTTCTGGCGCATATATCACTCAAATTTTGGACACTCTTTGAACCCTGATTTAGTTTTATAACAACGGTCTGAGAATCGAGATAATTATGAGTGCATCTACGTGTGCGGAAACCCGATGATAAAACAGACACGACAGCGGTTTCCATTGGCAACAGATGGTTTTCAGATTTGTTAGTGGTAATGGCACCAATGACATATTCCTGTGCTAGACTATGAAATCCAGCCACTTTAACTGATGAGACTCCCTTGAGACTATGACGCCAGGGTATTACCTCAAAAACTAAAAATCTAAAATATACTTAAGCTGGAACCGACGAAAATTATAATGATGTTCTGTGTATTATAGCAACAACATAAAATTGTAAATTTAAGTGAATTACCAAAGTTTGGGGATCCAATTAATGAAAGAGAAGGTAAACTCTGACCAGGAAGATAATACCATAGACCTAAAAAAATAGAAAGAAAAGAAAATATCCATAAAATGTTGTTAATTATATTATGTATCTCTTCAGTAACCTAATATGTAATACAATGTTTTCATTCTTCTTAGCACAGAAAGTGATCAATTGAAAAAGACAAAAAAAAAAAAACCTTGATGAAGGCCAGACTTCTGCCCCCCCACCCCCCAAACTTTAATAGCCACTGCAAAAGAATACTAAATCTGTGAAATATGAGAAGTGAAATTCAACATAAACTAAAAATCGCTGTCTATTAAAAATGAATTTCAATAGTCATCTCAATTAATAACTTAACAGGCCATTCAATTTATCGAGGTATAATTTGTGCGTTTCACTTCAATTTTATAAGTCCTACTGCTATTATCTGCTTCATAAGAAGCTAAAGGAATATTGTATTACAGGAATGAAATTGAGCTGGCTGCTGTAAATACCTTTGGCATGGAACGTCCAGCCGTCTCGGTAATATTCGTGCATTCCTATTCTTTCCTGGAGTTTTCTCCGGCAGACTGCTTGATAAAATTTCTTAGCGATGTAGGTGTAAGAGTCGGGTATGTAACCAGAAATACCCGAGGCGCCGTAAAACCCATTAACCTTCGACAAACCAAATATCGAAATGATTTTGTGTGGATGGATTTACATTGCTGGTAGATTCTCTATTAGTTGTGACCTTCTCTAGTTCAGTGTTGCAAGAATAGTCAAAGACATCTGACACATAATTACTGCACATCATTTCAAGCAAGAAAACCGTGTTAATGATTAGGGATTATTGGGGGTCCGGGAAAGAAAACTTAAAATAAAAAGATTGGTCATAGAAATATGCCAATTAAAATAACAGAATTTCCAAAATTGCAACCAAAATGGAAAAAGTTTGATTACCTGAGGAGATGCAAGTAATATTTCGCACTTTGCCCTCGACCTGAGTATTATTGCTTTATATTGCTGAGTGAGGTTGAAATATCCCGAGGCCAGGTGCAGTCTGCTGCCCTCATCCAGATTCTCCAATATTCCCGCTGTAACCTTCTGGTCCACGCATATACCCAGTGGACCCATCTGAACAAGGGGGTAAATCCAAGTGTCCACTTTCCTCCGCCCGATGTTTGGAAGAATTTCTCCAGTTTCACGATTGCTTTGATTGCAATTCAGTTCGTTATCACTGTTCGATTCGCTCGAATCCTTGAAATCCTTGGAATCATCCGAATTTTTAGTCCTCTTATCTGTCTCCATTGCAATACCAGGCATGGATTTCTCCATTTCATGGGAGGTGGTATTAATACTACCCCCCTGTGAACAACTTTCCTCTGAATCAATATTTCCTGCTTCTTTCAAATATGCGTTTTTACTGTTATCTTCTAAAGTTTCCGTTCCCTGACTAAATTTTTCAGACGTCCTGCTCCACCCATCGGGTGTTATGACAGATTCGATTCTAGCTTTAGCACGTTCTCTGAACTCTTTCTCATCTCCTAAAAATTAAACAAAATTAAAAAGACACAAATGCATTTAAAAAAAAATATATGTAAGAACAAAATGAGGTACTTGTTTGGAAAAAAGGTCATACTTTTTGAAAACACGACCAATGACATCTAATGGAAATTCTTTCAAATAATTCCTTGCGATAACCAAAGATTTTTTATTCGAAGAATGAAAGCCCTTACTTTCTGCTTTCAAAATAGATTATGTTAGCAACTGATGAAGAGAAAACTGACAAAATTGTCACCTATCTATTAATTTTACCGAGCATGAATTAAAATGCTGCGAAGATCATTTCTTTTTTGGAATTTTCGGCGACAAACTTTGTCATGTAAAGGTTAACTATACTGGTCTATACCAGCAATTATTTGCCAGTTTCCTACAGAACACATTCAACGAAGCCGGTGAAATGCAATCCAAACTTGCAATGATATTTTCCTTTACGATTTCTATTGAGGGCGGACAGGATTGATCCTTAGCTCTACAAATTATCACAGTTTATGTGGTTGTCCCATATTTTATCAATTGCCTTGTCATTTACCTTGACTAACTTTCTCTATCATTCTCTACTTATACCTCATTTACATTTCCTTCTATATTTAGTTATCAAATGCAACAACAAGAATTTCACTCAGTGGCGTAGCTAGGGGTATTGGTCAGGAGGGGCGAGAATGGCCTGTAGGGGCGCTTCAACACTATCTAAGCGGAGCGCCACCACAGGTTGGCGCGGAGAGTACAGACATTTTTTGAGTAAAGATACTTCCTAGATCGCCGGAAATGACCCTTTCCGGGTAAGACAAAGAATAAATAGGTATCATCGCCATTTGTGACAACTTGGAAGTTTATATGGGCGTTGAAAGTACATGCGCTTCATCACAATCCCTGTGGTAAAGACCGCGGTTAGAGCATTTTGTAAGTAAATTACACCAACAAAATGTGGCAAATGTCAATAGGTAGATGAGAGCGCAATAAAAAAGTCAATAATCGGGAATAAGTAAAAAGTGGTAAAAAGCTGAAAAGGGCGCCAGCAGTCCATTTGAGTCCGTTAGGGGGGGCATCCGCCCCCCCTGACTGTATGGACGCTCCGCCACTGATTTCACAACGATCTTAATACCTTCATACGGATGTATGCCAAAGTCTTTGTCGACAGTGAGACTGTTGTCGGCATGAAGTTGAAACGAAAAGCTACAGATCGCTTTTACGAGCAACTCGTAGAACGAGACTAGGTGAGGGCAGGCGTCAATCCTGATGTATCTGTCTTGTCGATTGGTGAAGTAAGCATCACTGAGATTGGCCCTGACGGAGAATAAATATTATGAGATATTTAATGAGAAATATGATGAATTAAAATTAAAAAATAAGAAATTGAAAGGATGAGCATCAATGGATGATTATATAAATAAAAATGATAAAACATTTAAAATTAAATGACAAGGTACTGATTTAATTTTAAAGTAGAAAATTTATTGTGTTACTCATGAATAGTTTAAAGAGCAAGGAGTGGGGATGAAGGGGGAGAGGGAGGTGGGTGGGAGGGGATAAAATTGTTCATCCCTCTCTTCCATTCTTAACCCTTCCAGTAGACTTCTATGAACTGACAAATGTAAAACATCCCATATATTGTGTTGGAAGAAGAAATGACTAATTTGTCTGTAAAATGTAGGGAAATGGGATAAAAAGAGTTTTTCATAAATTTACAATTATGCAATAGATTAGAGCATTTGGTTTGCACACTTTATATTTAGGCCAAAGATGTCGTTTTTTTCTTCTTCTTTGCAGAAAAACAACTCACCCACTAGTGACAAAAGTGTCGTCAAAAATGTACACTTTGAGGTGGGAGAGACCAACGACCTCGTTGTATCTCTCGGGAATGAGCCTCTTCAGGATCCCCCGCAGATCAGGAGTGTGATAGAGGGCGATGTTCACCCTGCCGGGGAACTGTCTCAGGAGCGGCAACAGCATCGTCCGTGAGTTATGCTGCCCTCTGGAGCCTCGTGTGCAGTCTATTAGAATAGTTACCTCCAGATCAGGCGAGTCTAACAAAGCCTCTTGCATTGCAACGACCTGTGATGAAATCGATCCAATATGCCTGTCTGTTTGCACTGCAATGTGATGTTTCCCACCTTGCATCACCCCTCCACCCCCACCCCCCCAAAAAAAATCTCCAGATCTATATCTCTCTGTTTCTGTTCATTTTTAACTAAAAATCAAATATTTTCTAATCAACTCTTCTCTCAGCAACGATACTGGAATCTAATCAAACCATAGACTAACAAGAGCATCAGCTTTTCTTAGTGCACCAGTAGTAAACTTGATCCAATATAATGCATGCTTGTACTACTATATGATCCCCCTTCATCCTCCCCCATTGCCACATCTCTCCATCTTTCTCTCACATTTACAGATCAAAAATGTTCCACAAACTGAGTCTAAGTCGTTCAACTCGTCACTGAGAGATGGCAGTTGCAACGAAACGTACGATTGCATGTCCAAATCTATTGGGGTATTAGGGGTGTGGCCTATTACTGGTAAAGTTAGATTAAATAATATGTAATTACATTTCAGCTGAAAGTACTATAATATTACATTAAATCAATTCAAACTGCCCTCCCTACCCTCACCGCCCATTGTCAACCCCACTCCTATCCTCCCTTTGGCAAAATGCTGAAAATGCCTCTGAAATCATTAATTAATATCATCTTTAAAAGGCTAATAGCAGGAATGATTTACTAGCTATTGCAAAGCAAAAGCACCAAATTATTTATGCAAATCAAGAGCTGTGAAGCAGTTTTTGCTACTTGTAAGAATCTTCCCTTTTTGTAGCATTTTTATTTAAAAACAATGTTTCCAAATCTCAGAATTGGTATAATACTGGTGATTATTCCCAGATAATAAACTACAAGTTTCTCAAACTTCTATCTATATATATTTACCAGCTCTTGTTCCATTGCTCCTGTACCGAGATAAAGAGAGGCAAGCACCAGACGCTTCTTGGATCTTCTGATTAAGGACTAGAATAAAAGAGAAGGAGATTAATTAGATCATTTAAGTCATATCTTGCTAAGAACTATATATGCAAATGAAAACTAACTGGGAAATTTAAACAATGAAAAAATGGCAGCTTTCTGGGGTGAATGAAATGAAACTGTAGAGTGAACCGTGTTTATACACTATGCAAGTTACTTTGGCATCTGACTGGCGCCCCCGGCACCAACTTTATATACAGGGATATACAGTTGGTAGAGCACTGGCCTTGTAACCAAGAGGTCAGAGGTCACTGGATTGAATCCCATTCTAGCCATAAATGTCTTTGCTCTTCTTCGTTACTAAGAACGAATGCAAAACTACGCACCTGAAAGAAATATTCTCCACGCCCCACGTTTCTAACTAGGAGTGCACCCACTAGATTCTAGCTTCTGCTAGGTGGATGGGAGGGAGTGGATCAAGTGGGAAGACAAGGCAGCTGCCCCCCAACTTTAAAAAGGCAAGGGTGGGGGGGGGACCGAGTGCATTTTCCCCCACTTCCCGAACTAATGTTGCACTAGGTGATTCAGTTGCATCTATTGCAAAATTAGCAAAGGTAGTGCCAAGCAATCAAATGGTCAGTTCCCTGTTTTGTTTTATAGCCTCGTTATATATTTTAAACTTTCTCTCAAACTTGCCATAAATTTAAGAAATGATCAAAACATTTCATCACGTATGCAATATCACATTTTTCAATACAAAGTCAAAATGTGAGAAAACCATAATCTCCAAAATTGTCAAAATGCAATGTC
Source organism: Apostichopus japonicus (assembly GCF_037975245.1). Classification (NCBI taxonomy): domain Eukaryota; kingdom Metazoa; phylum Echinodermata; class Holothuroidea; order Aspidochirotida; family Stichopodidae; genus Apostichopus; species Apostichopus japonicus. The sequence continues at coordinate 28,749,153 of NC_092579.1, forward strand.
AAAATTTCAAGATACTGTAAAGCAATCAAACTTTCAAGGAAAAGTTCCAAATATCAACAGGATAGTGAAAATTTTAAGCATGAAATAAAAAATGTTAAACTTCACAGAATGATTCAAAATTCCCACTTTGAAATTTTGACTTTTCATACAAACATTTGACTATATGTGTAAAATTTCAACCTTTCATACGAAAGTAGTACACCAAAAACATTAATAGACAAAATTTGAGAAGAAATAATGCAAATATAAGATCAAAAGTACAGACTTCAATAAAACAACTTGACAATTTGAGGAAATAGTTACAATTTCAAGATAACGGTCGAAAGTTTCAGATAAAAGGTCTAAATTTCAAAATCAATAAGTTTAAGAACAAAAAAAAAAGGTGGAACTTTGAGAAGAAAGGCTGAAATGCCTGATGTTTAACTTGGGTTATCTTCAAAACTAATATTCTTCTAGGATAAATCCACTAAGCTTGTTGGTTTTCTGCCCCTTCACTACCCCTTATCCCCCCGGCCCACCCTTTTGCCAACTCCCAATACCATTACAGACTCACCTTGACTGTGTTGAAGTAACTAGATGGACCAGCTAATATTGAAACAGTATCACCAGAGATTCCAAAGACTGGAGCTTGACTATTCATCCATCTAAACTTCTCCTTCAGTATAACAGGATCCACTGCAGGCTTAGTGTAGGTATGATCACTTCTACTAGTTGATACACTTGATTTGCTGGGATGCAGACTGCCTCTGCTCAATGTTGCGCACAATCTAACAGAGAGAATAAATTGCAGACTTTGCTTCCGTTTTTTTTTGGTGATGTTCTTAAAATTGCGTGAAGCGTTTATCAGAAATTGGAATGTCCTATATTATACTTGATCATTGATTAAAGTCCTTGATTAAAGTACAGTTTGTTCAATAGAAAGCAATGTTAGAAGCACAGTTCACGTGTCCTGCCTTAATCAGTCTGGTGAAATTTTGGCCGTGCCTTATACAAGATAGGACTCGGCCACATCAGGGGCGATTTGTGCAGTACCACACCAAGGCCTAACTTTTTTACGCCTACCATATCCCTTACGCAATACGGGCCATTGGCAGGCAACTAGTAAGATCCCATTTTGCGAGAATACTTCGATCGACGTTTTCTAGCGAATGGAGTTAAACATTGCATTTTTCAAGGTGGCATTCATTTACTGAGGCTCAAATTTTAAGTAGACGATTAATCGTTTAATCATTCAAAATCTGTACTTACGGGGCAAAACGTGGGATAGATCGCAGCATTCTTCGCCATCTCAACATGGGCGCAGCCATTTTTGTATTTTTGTAAATGAGGGGGCGGTATACAGAAATAAGAAATAATATACGTTATTAGTGCTCGTTGATCAACATGGCTGCCGTCTGCAGAATCAGAACCGTGCTCCAAAAAGCTGCTGCCTTACAGCGTCTGACTTCAGTAGTCGTCAAAACAGCACCTCGATGTTCAAGTACATTAGTCAACAACAGACCATACCATAGCTTCAACTGCATCAAGCCTTTAGACGTAATGAATGAATCAAAAACTTTACATTAGGCCGTACATGTGAATTTCATAACGTTAGGCTGCGTGCTCTCTGCATGCATTATTGCGTAGGCCTAGTCTTGTGTTGTAATTGTGGGGGTGTACGTTTCGGCGTCCAGTACTGTGCTTACCAACACTATACATTTGCCATCAGTCCCTGTAAACTTGCTTCACCGTAGTTAGTAGTGAAATTAAAATTTGTAAGGCCGTGGCTATTCTTACGACTAGTCGTAACAATTATTTATAAACTAGTCTTACGACAAAGACAAAGGCGAATTCAAGCGCAGTAAAGTAAATAAAGCAACTGCGCATGTAGTAGGGGTAACCCTAACCCTAAACATAACCCTAAACCTCAATCCTAACTCTAACCCTAACCGGAAATTATTGTTACTCCTCGTCGTAAAAATAGTACTCCTGGTCATCAAATAGCAACTGCGCATGCGTAGTCGGAAATTATTCTTACAACTAGTCATAAGAATAGCCACTTTGAATTTGTAAACCACTTTGCACGAATCCCAACTTTATATCTTTACAGCCTCAACAAAATGGGAATGAAATCGATACAATCCAAACCTGAAATTTCCTAGGCCTAGTACCTAACTTAGGCTAGGCCTGCATTAATTTAGGATAAAGTATATACTGAGTGATTGTGAATGAACGAAACGTCAGTTTTCTATATTTAGGACCCTATATCACCCAGTACGTAGTATGAATTATGTTTTGACTCAGGACATTTACAGTTATAAATCTCACTCTGGTGAAATTTGATCTAAGCTGGCGTCAAAGTTACCATGTAGCATATAGCTCTACAGCCCTTCCACAACTTGCTCACCTTTATTTAAACAATAGAAGCTGGATGGGTTCCACAAGGGACTGATTGTTGAACAATTGGATCACATTTTCAGTCGAATTCTCATTGTATTGGGAAGAATTTTACATATTGACTTTGCAGGACACAATGCTTTATTTATATTAAGGTTTAAACTAGTCATATAGGCGTATGACATTTTGTGAATATGGTGATAGAAAAACACATTTTGATATGAAATTTACATTCAAATGCTTCTATTTTTCATTTTACTTTCAGGTTGTAAGACCATCCGTTGCAGTCACATGCCTAAGGCACTATGCAGATCTTCCACAGTTGACATTTGACCAGATAGAAGCAAGGACACTAAACCTTTTGAAATTATTTGACAAAGTTGATCCAGATAAGGTGAGACATTGTTGCTGATTTAGGGAAGCTTCTGATTTATGTTCTGTCTAAATCACTGATGGATTACCAACCCTGGCTTAATTTTCTTTAAAGAATTGCTCCTCAATTTGGTATCTAGGTGAAAGCTCATTTAAGGTAGGGTTGGGCGATATATCGAAAATTATTATTATCGCGATAATTTTTTTTCAAGACGATATTTTTTGAGGATTGAACAAATGACGATAATTTCTTGTGAAAGAAATTTGAAATAGATGTAGAAAAAAAAATTCTCCGTTTTATGTGTAAATGTTATTCTAGCATTCCATGGTTAAGACAGTTGAAAAGAAATATTTTCTCAACTTCATTTACTGACTTTTGAACTTCGTAAAAACCCGTTCTTTACAACATTGACTGTATAGAGAACAAAACTCTGAAAATCAGTAGAGAAATTACCAATTGTGTACGAAAAGTAAGTTGGTACACCTTTCTAATTTTACGAAAGATCGAGCAAAATACTTTCGAAAAATTCACGCGAAACTGGCATATCGTACTAAATGCAACAAGTGTCATGTAAACAAGGCTCTAGTACACCCATTTATGAATAAACCAGAAGACCACACATATGGTGTAAAGCGGGGGAAAGAAAGTATTTTCTAGAATTTCCAAAAAAAATAATAATAATAATATCCTACCATAGTTAAGTGTATAGTAAATAGCCTAACCACTTTGTCGGTTACGGATCTCACGTAACAACAAAAACACAACTAATTGTATTTTGCGAAGTTGACGATTTCTACAAGGCCATGGAAACAATATTTAGCATTAAGTTAATCACGCCTGGTGGCCTAAAACATGGAATTACAAGGATTACTTTCATAAAGATGGCCATACTGTAGCTATTGGGGCCTTGATATCGTGCTATGTATGTATGGTATAGACTGTGCCTCGTGTATAAGGGGAAATAGATTGTTTTGTTCATGCGGAGGAGTCGGTTGGCTTGAGGTGTTTTACTTACCTTAATGTTACGGGGATATTTACCTACTTTCCTTGAACGTCTAAGATAATATTTCAGCATAACTTTACGGATCCTTTACTGACTGACCTAATTAATTCTAGAGTGGAACCAAAAAAGTTTACTCCATGAAAAGTTTTTTGGAACCGTGCCAAAAATGTTAATAAACAGGTGTTAGACAGGGGGGTTGTTTTGCAAGGTACTGTACCTGAGAAAATTTGAAGCACATTGTAGCCTACCGTGATATTTAAGTACGGTTAAACACTGCAGTTGTAAACTGATTGTTAGGCAGTCTAGAAACGGGGCTTTGCCGAACGTAGTTTGTTTCATAATATCGACAGTTTTGTAAGTTAAACTTTATAAAGATTGTAAGACATATTAATTCTCTATTCATTTTATCACATAATATAGCTACTCTAACTTGTCATTTTACAACTTTCATCAGTTTCGTGACAATTTAAATTCATAAAGTTAGTCAGTATTTTGAATCCTCAATTGCGAATTTTTTTATCGCCAGACACGCAAAAATGCTTAACTTTTCCGGGGGCCTTCGCCCCTGGACCCCCACAAGGGGTTCCACCCCTTGACTCCAACGGGGCTCTAAGGCGGGCCCTGAACCCCACGCCATTATGCTCGGTGTGTTTGCTGCGCAAAAACACCGGTGGGAAATCGGCAGTTGTTTTTAGTGTGTTCGCGAACACACTAAAAACAACAAGAAAAAATTATCGTAATTATCGAAATATCGCGATAATTTTTGAACTATTTATCGTGACATTAAAAAGCAAATATCGCCCAACCCTAATTTAAGGTTTGCAGAAGTCAAGCCCTATGAAATTTCAAAAAGGTCAGGGTGCAATGAAGATGTGAATCTTATGGTGACATATGTAGTAGAACCGCCATGCTGTTTTAGGTCAAGGTCAAAGTTCGGTTTAGTTAACATGCGGTGTGAACTTCAGCCAGGGTTTGCTTGCAAACTATTCTTGTGCTGCATATGTAATGTATTTAAAGCCATATGACCGCTGGAAGGGGGTCCCCTGTGGTTTCAATATCCTGTCTATGTTTGGTTCAGTGTTTTTACATGTCCAGAATTCTTCTAATTATTATGATTGGCATAAAGTGCTGGTTGTAGTGTTCTGCAAGTGCCGGTTGTCATTATTATCACACTGAATATCAAGACCTGATCTAAAAGCTTTTAGGCCACTGTCAAGCTCTGCAAGCATAAACATTACCATGTCTCAACTTCTCAAAGTTAGCAATCTGTGAACTTTTTACCCTTACGGAACAAACCAACTTTTAAGTGCTTTGTGGTCATATATTGGAATGACCAATAGTAAAGAATTTCTTGCAAATGTGACAAGCTACTTTCATATATTCACTGATAACAAATTTTCAGCTGTAACTTTAAGTACTAGGGATGTTTAAACTGAAGTATTCACGTTGGGCAAAAATGAATCGATGTTAATTTCATCTTGGAGAATTCACTAATGATTGCTGTCATAAGCATGTTGCCTGATTTGACATCTATCAACGATTGCTCAAATTTCATGTCGTCAAACTCAAATTGTGAATGAAACTGCAGAAGAAGGAATGAAAAAGAAGGAAAAACCTGTCAACTCTTGAAACTTTTGTAAATTTTACTTTCCACAGGTCACAGTCAGCAGTCACTTCATCGATGACATGGGTCTTGATAGTTTAGACGTTGTAGAAATTGTAATGGCAATTGAAGATGAGTTTGGTAAGTGCCTCTCCTCCCTTTGTGATAAATCACATTTGATACAGTAGGTGTTGATGTTGTGATGGACAAATTTCAAAAAGCACCTATTTGGTTAAACTCTGGCATGCTGTTTAAAAATCAGAGAAATGCACTTACCATGGACAACTGCTATGCCTCAGTGAGCTTTTAAGTATATTATCAATTGAATTAAACAAAGTTGATCACCTGTGAATGTACTTCAGACAGCTATTGTATTGCAGTGTGAGGTTATTTCGCAAAAATTTAAATGAAATGAATGAACAAGGGAAGTTTGAAGTAGTACATTCAAAGACATGTCAGTTTCCAATTGACACTGTACATTTCAAGGGGTTTACCATATGTCATCGATAAACTTTCAAGTGTACATTTTAGATCTGTTTCTATCTCTCCGGTAAATCATGTCTGCCCTATGGTTCAAGATGTTGCCAGCAATGTGATTCGCCCTTGTCCATTTGCATCCTCCACGAGAAAAGACAAATTACTAAATAAATATTAACAGTGAAATAATTTCAACTATTCCTTTTCGCAGGAGTTGAGATAAACGACGAAGAAGCGGAAAAGATCTTGACAGTGAAAGACGCAATCGAGCTGCTGGGAGACAAATTTGACGTCGTTGAATGACCTCGAGAAACCCTAAATGCAGTCGATCGCTTTAGTCCGGTAGTCTCTACAAAGGGTGTTATATGTTACCATGGTGACGGCGTGTCATGCTATGATTTTCCTACCATCATAAAACCTGATAGATCACATAAACGTTCTGATGCGGTAATCGTTTCATTTCACTTCTGTTGGAATGTAGGAGTAGAACAAGATGTAACCAAAGGAATGTAATTAATGACTTGTTGTATTACTCTTTGTTTGGTTTGTGGCATTATTATTGTTATCCAGTCATATTAAACAGTTTGTGCAGTGTCAAGTAGGTTCTCCAATAGTAGTATAGACTCATGCCTGCTGACTGCCCCCACCCACCCCACTCTCCCCTCCCTCCCTCTCTCCCTCCTTTCCACTCCCCCACTGGTGGGGCTTCTGTGCCAAACAAAGATATTTTGAACTTCACAGAATGATTCGAATTTCCCACTCTGAAAGTTTGACATTTCATACCAACATTTGACGTTGAGATGTTCTCCTTGAAACATCTCTGATGCAATGGTTTGCATAATAATCATATAATGTCATTCATGAATCATTGATTGTTTCCATTCTGGGAGTTCTAAGTTATGTTTTGAGGTTAATGAATTTTGCTTACCATTTAATATTGAAAATACTGGAAATAACGCGTTTACAGAAACTGTCATATATCTTTGAATTTGTGTAGCAGTCTCAGCCAGTCTGGCCAATCTTTATAACATTTTGCTCTGCTCAATCTGCCAAAATTCATATCCAGCTACCGATCTCAATGTAGTTCAGGCGATTTACTTGACCATTGAATTGTAGCAAAGATATAACACACAAACGTTAAATTTTCCTCGCTCCGAATTGCTATCAATAGCCATTTGGATATTGCAGAGGTTGATCATCTTTCATTTTGGAACAATAAACAATTTTTATAATGAATTCAATCATATGCTTGGACAGTGATATACTAAGTTCAAAATCTACTAGGTTCTTAAACTTTAGAACCAGGTCAAAAGCGAATCATATGATTGGCATTTTGTCGCCATTCAAAAACAGTAAACAAGCTTCTTTTACTTTGTCAGAAGATCTGCCAAGGGTAAATAATTTTTCAAGATTTTCTGAAACTTTGTTGTGATCTGTTTAGATATTGGTAAAGCATGTTATTAACAGTTCTCAATATCATAATAAGGGGTTAATCAACGGTCTAGCGTGCGTTACTCACAGGATTAATGCACGATCGGGGGATAATGCAAGCGATGCACGAGGGCGGAGCCCGAGTGCATCCAGCGATAGCATTAACACCCGGAGTGCATTAATCATGTGAGTAACGCACGCTAGACCGTTGATTAACCCCGTTCATTCATACATTACCATTTGTGTGGGGAAAAAATCATAAAACAAAACATTTTTGGTTACATATAACCAAAGATTTATTAAAGTGATGCCCCGTAATTTGACCGTGCGTTACTCACAGGATTAACCACGGTCAGCTGACCTGAATGGACCAATAGGATTTAGGAATCTTTACTAAGTATGAATGAACATTCATTAATCTTTTTAAGCAAAAGTGAAAGGGGGTGGGGCTGGGGTGGGGGACACTTACCATTCTCAAGATTGTAGTCAGTTAACCATAAATATGTATGAACCATTTGCTTTTGAATGATTTAAAGATTATTGTAAGCACTGATGGCTATTCAAAGTAGATTTGTACATGTAAGACACTTGTATAATTTTTAATTGTCCATCATGGCCTCCCATGTAACATTCGTGGCAAAACCATGAGCATGAATGCGCGCACCCTTTTGTGGATTCAGTAAACCTTTACAGTTTGTAAGTTTGCATCATTCAATGTTTGAAGTCTATTTCGGCAATTTCAAAATAAATTATATGTTGCCATACATGGTTTCTTCAGTGTGTACTTTGTTCTTTATAAAATGGTATTTCCATCTAAGTAATGTCTTCACTACCCCCTCCCCCACCCCCTCCGCCTCCCGACGTCCACAGGAAGCAAAGAAAGTAGCGAGGCAACTTACAATTCCCTTACGCTTATTATTACTGTTGTTGGATATTCTATCATTGCTTACAAGCAAGAATAAATATGCATGAACACTCTCGCAAAGGGAACCTTAGTGATGTCATGTGCTGTTGAGTTTACCAGAAAAATGATTTCCAATATCATAGTTACGTCAGGAAAGAAACATATCTGTTTGAGTGCATTTCTCGTATTTTTTTCTGATACAGGAAATTATACTTTGAACATTAATGTCGCCAGCAATTCTGAGTTGGAGGCACACATATTATGAGACCTGGGGGTGGGGGCAATATAAGGAGGGGGGAAAACAGTATAAGAAGGAGCCTGATGTTTGTGTCCTGTTACCAGTTAAGTTTATTGTACACATTGTGGTGGCAAACACTTGATAGGTGTTTCCATGGGGATGAGTGTCTCAGTCAACCAGTATAAGTCAGCGGTCAAAGGTTACATCGCGAACTTAACGGGATACGATCTACACTAATCTGTGTTAACCATCTTATTTGGAATTGATTTCCGAACATTACCCGAACTTATCCCGTGACATCCTTCTATGGGGATGTACCAAAAGCATAGATGAATCTCCTTTGGTTTGTATGAAATTTCAAATACTATAGGACTGTCGGAAGTGAGCGATACTTTTCATCTCATTTGTTCACATATACATCAGTACTGACCAATTAAGAAGTAATTAAAGTAATACTAAATTTGTACAAGACAGAGCAAAGTGGATGACATGTAAATACGCACAAACATTCAAAAGACACGTCAGTAACCGAAGACTTCTTTTAGGAATTAAGTCTAGGAGGCCTACATAGAACTTAATTATGTGTTCATTTCACAGAGATCATAAACATATACGTCATTAGAATGGAAAAGTATGCAATCGTTTCCTTTACAATTAGGTAACTACTAAATATTCCATTCAAAGGATCTGTTATTGTGTAGACGACCTTTCATTTTTTTTGCATATTATTTTGCATACTGTACATCCGTTTCCGCTAAAAATCAACTTTGAAATGATCTCAACGGAAATAGACACGCCTAGAATGTCCGTTTGTGGTATTTCGTTTTGACGGCGGTTGATCGTAAGCCTAACGGTATAATGGTATAGTGTGATGTGTGATGTAGTTTGGAGTCTCGCCAGGCATTTAAACATGAATGTAATAGGTGTCGTTTTTTTCCAGAGAAATTGGCCGGTATTACACAAAAGGTCACAGGGATTGTTGACTGTTTTTGTAAGCAATGTATCCTTTAAAAAAGGGGGAACGATTATTAAGGGATATTTTTTGCAGTGGCGTAGGAAGGTACTTTTGAGTGGGGGGGCTGAAGACTGATGGCCGGCCTGGGGGAGGGGTCTAAGGGGAGGGGGTGTCCCCTCCCCTTTGGAATTTTTTGCATTTCCAGGTAGCCTCAGATGCAATTTGGTGCAATATAGCACACTTCAACACCCACTCCATTTTGTAAACTTAATTTTGTATTTTCACCAGGCCTTAGATGCAATTTGGTGCTCCAAATGAGATTTTTTTTCTCATTTGGAAATGAAAAAGGGGTTTTCTGACTTGCGAAGCGGGGGGGGGGCGGAATGATACTTCCGCCCCTCCACATTTTTCACTAGGGGGGCTGACGCCCCCAGCCCCCCCCGGTTCCTACGCCCTTGATTTTTTGTGTCTCTAATGTACTTGCCGTTGCGCTGTCCTATAAACCGTTCGCCACAATGATGATATGCGCATAGACATTTTTACCAAAGAGTGTGTGGGGGAAGGAGGGAGGGAGGGGAGCTGGATAATGGTGGGATCGGGTAATTTTGGGGACCGTAATCAGCTGATAAGTTTAGTTGTAGAGATGAAATTCTTAAAACCGACGCGACACAGTCTACACAGAAGGACTAACAGAATGAACATCACTGCTAGTTCAGTACAAGACTCCGTACATTTCGAAATCCGCCACTAGTATTGAAAGAGCGTTCTTAGTACTTCCTGACTGTAGAGATGACATGCCGGAAATCATTGACTCATATTAACATATACGAACTGATTGATGTTTTCGTTTTAATGATGGAAGGTTAGCTCCAATGTTTTCTTTAATATCTTGTTTCTTATAAGAATACCTCTTCCCGTGCCAACACTCCCCTTCCCCCTCCTCCGGACCATGTACTACGCGTCAATCTCACTATATTAATGTTTTTGATAGCTCAACATATTAATTACATTATTAATGCTGTCTGAATATGACACATACAACAAGAATTACCCACAAAAGTCATATGTTATCGATCATAACAGACACTTATCATGCAAGCATAATATGCAAATCAGGCCCTAAAAATAGTAAGTTGCTTTATATCAGGGAGTAATAATGTTATTAGAGAAAACCGACAGATTTGGTCTGAAGTTGACGTGAGTCGATATATTACCGTTTTATTTTCTTCCTTTGTTTTGTTATGGAAGAAGACAGGTTTTCTCAATATGTAGGGCTATGGAGGAGAGTGGCCAGGAGAGTAGTAATCTGGTAATCCTATATACAGGCATATATAGGGCATGGTATACTATAGACTCTAAATATATAGCCCTACATATAGTTCTATGCGTATAAAGCCCTTTATATAGTCATATAAATACATAGATATAATGCTCTTTGTATACTTTGATCTACATAGGTTTATGTGTGAACCTACATCGCATGTTAACTTCTCACAAAAGAAGCTTAAATGCCACACTAAAACTTGTGGCGAGCATTCACAAAGAATGGGGGTAAGGTGGGGTGGGGTGAGAGTGGAGTGTGGATGGACCGGGGATACATAAAAAACTAGTAGTAAGACTATTATAGCAGCATTGTAACGATTAACTTGCGCCGGGCCCGGGCCAAGTACTAATGGGGCTCCTATCTAGTATATAGCCAATTATTTACCTCTTCAACATTTGGACCAATCACACAAGAAGCCCAGACAGAATTAGACAGAAACACAGAGACAAAATGGGAACTTAGGAGATTATATTATCTTAATTGCTTGTATTTTCATAAAATATCGCAAAGTGAGATTAGCTGCCTCATCTTCTGGATGATACATATTGAACATGTCCCTTCCCTTGTGAATGCAATGTGCTGGGTGTACATTTTGAGGGGGAGGGGGAAAGGGGAGGGGATCCTAAGGTACCATGGCCTCAACCCTCTGGCGCTTCAGAGCCATATACCCGGATGTTTTCAACCATGCGTGCAGAGAGTCATCGCTATATAGTAAGCTTCGAACCAGTGACACGAATTATGCGTCATTTTGTTTAACCTATAACAACAAATATATGAAAACGGACGGAAATGGGGGAATACGTAAAAAAAAAAAACACTGCACAGTTTATATATTTAGTGTCATGAACCTTTCACGGTTCGGGTAACTATTGCACCTTTAAGCAATTGACCTTTGAAAATCGGAAATCAACTCTACGTTTTTTGAAAGAAAAACGCTATAATTATTAGCCATCTAGGTTCTTCCATTTTGTTCTTATTGATCTGTTAACCAATAACTGAATAAACAAGAACGGATAACTTATGACTTCATGATTTTTTTCGGGTAAATCCCTCTTGTTTTTGGAAAGCGCTCGAAAAGTCTATATCTTACTTAAACAATCATTTCAATGGAATTAGACAGATATGTGTGGTAAAATTTCGCCATGATTCAGTGACCACGATAAAAAAAATGTAAAAAAACCAACGTCACGAAATTATTTCAAGGGATATTCTAGTGTCAGAAAATAGAATACTAATACAAACATATTCCCACAATGCAACGTTGAAAACCTATTCTCAGATTAGGCGTTCTTTAATTATATATATTATGTTTCTCAAGTTGCTGCAGTATTAGGCTTGACTTACTTTTAAATTTTTAGAGAAACCTGCCACCTGAAAAATAGATTATAATCATTGGTTTGTAATGGCAAAATGGCTAATTTACTTCCCTATGAATAACCCTCCCTAAATAACAAGTTCTCTGCATGGTTCATTGCACAACTAACAGAAAACAACTCTACCAGCCTTGCCTGCTATTTGAAACTATTGTTCACACCTTTAAACTATATATACCTATCATACCGTGTGATATTAATCATTTTCAATGCTGTTTACGTGTATAGGCATATGAGCGTTTATACTGAGCTGAATACCTTTGTACGTTAGTATTACAAGGTTTTTCAGACCCTAAGTATCTATATAAAAATACGCGACACTGGAACCATACGGAGAGCAAAAGCACGGGAATTATTTTAACTTCATGGCTTATTGGTGAGCGGAATCTTAATGGCACCCAAAAGTAACTTTTTTATACAGGCCTTGGACTGCGCAGACTAAAGTGTTTCCGCTTGTGGAAAGCGTCTTAAAAACATTGCATGCGGTGAAGTTTTCCGTAATGACGTCAACTTTACATGTTGGATTTCAACACATATAACTATAACTGCTAAAAATACGGATTTCTCATTATACTATACTGCTGTGGAATATACGTTTTGGAGACCTCTGTTTTTATAGATATATATCTAGGCATGTAGCCTATATAAGCAAATGCGAAACGTCAAGTTTATGTTATAAACACTGCATTATTAGCCCATGCAGAACAAACTGCACACCCACTTGACTCTTATGTCTTCGGTATATATTGTACAGGTACACCAGTCAACAGAGATACCACAGCACACATTGGGCATTGGCAGAGTATTTACGCCAAATACCTCAGACAGGAAGCAATACTCTGGATTCCTACAGGTCTTTCCTATATATACATATCAAATGAAGTTATTCATGTTCGTTTGTTCATTTAACGCAGAAGTAATCATCCAGTGACGTATACGTATAGTAAACTGTACAGTTTGCTATGTACCTGTATTGCTGTTAAATTTTACGGGAGGAATTTTTACATATCTTGGTTATTTTTTCTTTTGTCAAATTAAGTAGAGAACTTGATTAATCTGTCACTCTGGCTTGCGCACAAGTTATTCAACAATCCTCTACCATTATTGGTAGTAGGATGCCGCACGAGGTCCCTCTCATCAAGACTAAGTTCATAGTTGGGGGAGACACTGACATTATTCACGAAGGTTGTCTTTCGGAACAAAAGTCCGGAAAGTTTGCTAAGGTAAGTTCTTTCCGTTTCATGTTTTAGGCATAGGCCTACACATATATATACATATAGACCTATATATATATATATATATATATATATATATAATATACCATTGACAGCAAAATGGCTGTTGATTGTTTTTTTGTCATGCATGCTTTGTTATTTAAATATGAAACCATTGACCTGGTTAATCTGCTGTAAATTGCTGTTTTAACGTTTTCTAAACTTTTATCGCACGTTATAATACGACTCCTCGTAGAACGCAACTATATATGTTTCAATACCATACTGAATTGCCTCTCCTCGTTCAAACTGGTGTTATGGTGGCTAACTAGTATAAGCATACAATCTATATGTTTGCAGCTAATCATATATATAAGTAATAGCTCTTGCCTACAGCCTACAGGCGAAACAAGGCTGTACAGTTACAAGTCAAGATTTTTCTCCTGAAAGTTGTAGTTCTATTTTTAGTTATAATTTCAAATAGAGTTTGATAATCGTGTCAACCTGGTCCTCATTTCACCAGCAGGGTTGAGAGGTCGGTGGGGGAGGGGGGGGGGGCTTGTGCCCCAGTACTTCTCAGTTTAATGTGTTGTTATACTCTATACATGGTTCGCTGCTATCATGTATATATTCCATATTTGGTATGTACAACTTAATATAATTATATTCCCAAATCTTATTACGTTGAAATTGACTGTTGGTCATGCGATTGTTAAAAACACACAATTTTATCGTTATAAAACATAGTAATTTGACTATTCACACGTTCCAAATGCTACTATACCAGACCAGAGTCAATTTTTTTCAGTTATTTTCAAAAATAAACATTTACATACATAGGGCCAGTTCATTGTGATTTTGTTGCATTGTTTAGTATTGTTGTGGTGCACCTGTTGTGTTACCATGACTAATTAACAACGTGCGTTGATAACCGAACTAAATAACAGCTCGCCTGCATTACCTGGAAATATTCTGGTGATGTAACCGTGCGCTATAGGGCTAAGCTTCCTGACAGGAAACTATTAACTCTTCACAGTTCGGGTGTTATGGGCCACCGGTCAAACAATAAACAATTATTATCAATTTGATTCGAAAATTGAACGCAATAAAAGACAAGTAGGCCTAACCATGGCCTAACAGACGAACAATGTATTCGTATTACCTATTGTCAAAATGTAAAACTAATCGCCTAAGTTATATCAGATCATTGCGTTGGTATATATATGTAACGTTACGGTTTGGTCAATAACATAATTATTACATCATATAAAAACAAACATATACACTATAATTTGTTCGTCCGTGTCATAATTGTCACGTGATTTGTGTAAAATTTGAAAAACAAAATTGTTTGACTTCTTTTCAAAAGAAACATATTTTCAAATATATCTCTCCACTTATAAGCAGACGAAATTACAAATAGGGACTAAGACATTATGTTTACAAGAATTGGAACGAAGGAGGTAATTTACATATCAATGGTCACAGACAATAACGGTATTGTGTATGATTGTAAGACGTGTAATGTATAACGTGAGAAAATATGACGTCACATATACGCAACACTGTATACGTTTTCATATACCCATGTGAATCTTTTGACTTTTAGACATGTTACGCCCAATTTTTTTTTTTTTTACTTAAGTTCTGTTCAAAAGAATCACTAGGCCATATAACAATGTAAAATATTGCATTATCACCCAACTTGAACCACACAATATTCAATATTACAAACAATTGAACGGAAATTTGAAAAGAAGACAACAAAGATGACAATGTGATCGGTTTTCTGGATACATATTACTCATATATCCTGTGTTTCGTGAAAAATATAAAAGCCCTATATAGCTAACAATTGATGCGCGTGATTCTTAATAATAATAAATTTTGTTTTCTATATCTCACCCTTGTTTCTTGTTTTTAATTAGTTGTTTCTGTGGAACTGACTCGATGACATGTGCCCTACATATATATATATATATATATATATATATAAATGAAAATCATAATGAGTTGGAAAATCAAGAACAGTGAAAAAACTTTCAGCCTCCACCGGGATATATATATATATATATATCAAGGGCGGCGGAAGCATGTTTAATCTAGGGGGGGGGGGGGGGCACCGACATCAAAGGGCACTTTGCAGATAATTCGATTAGACTGATGCAGCCTTATATTTAGTACCCTTTATAACTCTTATTGTTTTATCTTATTTGCGTATACACATCACTCCATCAACGCCCCCCCCCCTCAAGGAAAATATGCATACTATAGCACTGCAATATCCAATGTGAAAAAATGAGGTGAAATCATGTTAGTTGCTAATGTAGGAATCTTCCGAATTAGAGTTTATTTCTTGTAAATATGTTAACAAATTTTGTTTCTTCCATTCGAAAAAGCTTTGAGTTTGACCCACAGAAATTCATTAAAAGTCAGGGGCATAGCCAGGATTAGCAAAGTTTTATGCAGGACTATCTGAGCGGAGCGCCACCATCGGTTGGCGCGGAGCGTACAAGAAAATTTTTGGTTTTACAATGCCCTCAGATGGCCGGAAACGGCCCTTCCCGAGTGTTCATTCTGGTTCCCTGGCCTCTTGCTGACTTGAGACACCTCAATTTTTATGTAGGAAAAGGGCACATTTTTAACCGGAGGAAAAGTAGGGGGGGCACGTGCCCCCTGTGCCCCCGGTTCCGCCGCCCTTGATATATATATATATATATATATATATATATATATATATATATATAAATAAATGAATTAATAAATTACCAGTTCCACTGAAACAACAGATTACAAACAAAAAACAAGAGAGATATATGCAAATATTAAATTTGTAGGCATAAACAATATATTTTTAAAGTGTATTGAAACCAGGTCTGGCATCAAGAGAAGGAATCAGAAACCCTTACCCCCCCCCCTTCTCCCCCGAGCCTGGTTTCATGAGGGGACCCTGGAAATAATATATAAAACAATGGATAAAGAAAGGGAATAACTAAACGTAACATAATCACTTAAGCCCAGTGCAGGGTTATCAATATTGTATTCCAGACCATCAAAAACAATGTTTAATTCCGAAAGGGGAGTACCCCAATCAATTTAATTGGACGCAAGATATTTCGTAAATTTGGTCAACCTTTACGTAACATTTAAATAGGAAAACACATGCACGCCCACTCGATTTGTACTTTTTTTTATGGAGTCACCTACAATCGCGATGTTAATAACATGTAAGCTATTATATACTATTCTACTGTATATGACTCAATCCGCCTCCAACATAATTTCAATGGAAATCCGGTCAATGCATTTACAAATAGTAGTTACGCAATACATAGAACGAATTATATCATTTTAACTATAGCTTTATAAATGCATGAACAAGACCAGTAGCCACTAGCTCATTGATCCAACCGTTGGGGCTGGGGCTGGGGCCTTGTAACAAGCGGTGCATTGTGCGTCGCGGACCCAGTTGCACACCGGTTTCGGACCGGTAAGCCGATATGCTGGTAGACTATCACATTTTTGTTGAAATTAACACACCTATAAGCTTACAAGACGATCCTTCAATCGGAAGAATCAAAAGTCCCGCCCCCGCTACCGTTCAATTAACAATCAACAAAGCTGGTGGTAACGTCTTGATAAACATTTCTTGTATTCCATTCGTTAATTGTAATAAAAAAAAAAATTAACCATTCCCATATTTTTGACTTTGTTTTCCACAGAGATGGGTGGTACTTGAACGGTGCAAGGCTTCGGGTAAGTTGCTGAAAACCTTTGTGATATGATTAATATTGCGATTTCTTAGCAAACAGTTTGGTTACTGTTTTGCGGTTTCCAAACAAAAGAGGACTGTGATGATTAATAAAAGCGGTTAATGAGGGGGATTTATCTGGGAACAGCACCGTAACAAAACACAGTACCTACACGAGTTTTTTGTTTGTTTTAATTACGTTTAAAATGAAACCTTAATATTTTAATCCTTCTTAAACCTTAATCACTTCTCACATATATAAAGGCACAATGGGGAAACAATACAACATAGTCTGTAACTCACCAATTCTAAATTCATAAGACATTAAGGCATAAACACTATTATTTACTCTCGTTTCTGTGTTCAACATATAAGTTTTGTATAACATCACGTGATTTGGTATATATATTATATATATATATATATATATATATATATACATATATATACATATATATATATATATATATATATATATATATATATATATATATATATATATATATATATATATATATATATATATATATATATAATGTTGTACGTAGTTCTTGCCTCGTGTCATGCTTTTGTAAATGAGAGGTTTCTCAGATGGTTAATTTTCTACGAGGACCAGGTCAAAAATATTGGTTGGAGCAAAGGATGAGGACTATAGTCTTAGCCAAGTCGTTTGTAGTATACACCTTTCTCGCGTGTAATTTTACATGCCACGAATTTGCCCGAGGATCTGTCCGATACAAACTAGCCTCAATCGAAAGCGTTGTCGCGGGCGTTCGCTATAGGCAGTACAGCAAATAGATACGGGAAAATAGCTTTGTGAAAAAGAAAGGTACAATAGACTGTTCATATACTAGGGTTTTAACAAGACTAGATGAAGACAGAATCAAGATTCCAATATACTTAGATTGCGCAATATTCAGGGTCGGCCGGTTAGAGGTCAAACACAAAGCTCAAGCAGTTAGGGAGACCCGATTGGTACAAGATTGTGGTTGGTTCGAGGGATCAAATTAAAACCTGAATATTTCCCAGGTCTGAAATATAGGAGATAACGTACACAGATGTTATATATAGGCCAAATTCGTCATCCAAACCTCTGCGGAAAAAGAAAAAGAAGAAATATGTGTTGTGTCCTTCAATATAGGATGGCAATGGCTGGTAAAGCATTAACTGAATTACCGGTAGTTAACGCATCGCATGGATAACGGGATATTCCCTACAGAAACAAAAACATAGAATATCGACAGTTTAGAAAAAAGGGTCGCGTTCAAACTGGCATCTTTCAAAACCTGCGGACAAAACGAAAATGGCAGAGATGGGAAGGGAAATATTTTGACTAACACCGGAAAATAAGAAAAATGAGATCCCTCTGATTCACATCCGCTAATTTTCGTAATCCAAAGTGTCTCCCCTTTCGGTGAGTCATTTTCTTGTCCCAATGCTTGAGTTTTTGACCATTTTAATTACCTTATCTTATGAGAAAATTAGGCTACTTTTTTTGTTTGTCATTCAGCGGAACAATAAAGTAAAGATGAGGTCCATCCCCTCCCCCCCCTTTAAATTTTACATCTACAACTGAACATAGAGCATACAGTGGAGCTATAGACCCATTACCAAACGAGATCGGAACCATTATATACTGTTGATATGCTCACATATCTAAAACGAGCAAAATATCAACAAATTCTGCAGCGTCCCGCTCGTTTCCAGATTGAGGGTACAGGCTATCAAAGTACATTTCAGTTAACCGTGTGGAACAAGAGAGATCTGATAATGATCGGGTGTATATCAGGCCTCTATAGTCAACTATATATATATACCCAATTTTATTGACCTTGATTGGAGACTACGTTTTTAGTTAACTAGACACCACTGTTTTTCTTTTCTACAAATTTAGTTCCTTATAACTTGCAGGTTTGCTTTGTGTTTGCAGGGCTCTATTCATATCCTTAAGCGCGAATGACGTCACAAAATACAACAGCACTGCTGTTATCGTTGTTTGAAATCAATCAAAAAATATATTGATATTTGATATAACCATATATTTTACAAAGGAAGAAGCAAAATTACCCTAACACTTTATCTGATCTTCGCTGAACAATTTATGTGTTGGAGGTAATTGTAAAGAATAGCGTCCTCCAAACAGCGGTGTTGGGGGGGGGGGGGGTGTTGAGGCGGTTGCAGAGGGATATACACATTTTGATTTCAGAGATATCAAAGTGTTTAATGTTCCTGCATATATACACACACAAGACTGAAGGCCAAGATATAACGTCATCGATCCACATCAGCTTGACTGTTTGAAGGGTTTACTTGATTCTAGTTCCATTGAATTAACCAGAAAACTTGAAGGGAGTGGTCTCATTATTCCCACCAATGAACGTACTAAATCCCACCCCTGACTGAACCACGCCCCTCGAACTGCTGTATGAGATCTAAACACATTTGAGGTTCCCCTCTTTGTAAGGGAATATAGCTATATATTGTGCTATGTGTAAATAAACTCTATAGTGGTGCACCCGATTCTCATGGCTTTATCAATTAAAAGTGGTTAAAGGTGAGTACCCGTTTAATTATCAGTTAAAACTGATGTGTGTTATAAGTTCTTAACACGTGTTATATTTATGACAAGTTGCTACTGAGCAGGACTTACAAACAGAAACAAAAATACTAAACACACAATTCTCTGCATAATGATCGCCATTAATTTCGTCCACATTCCAACAGAAAGTGGATGACACTTTACCACAAAACGCTAAAAATCTGCATATTTGTCATTTGATAAACTTACTAGTCAAACACAGGGGCTTGGAAAATTGTATGGACTCCTAAACAGTCATTAGTTGAAACAGCATTTGAGTAATGAATTCGTCTGTTAGTAATTTTTCCTCAGTAGCATCTGGTGACAGGTTTAACGTGTGTTACGGTGTTACAACACACTTCGGTTTAAACTGATTAACGGGTTGACTTTTATTCACAGTATAGAAACTGATCAAACCATGTACATTGGGTGTACTGGTACCATCCAAAAGGAAATTATCGGTACCTGAAAGCTAACATATTTTAGCCCCCCCCCCCCCTCCCCGTTTGGAGATCCATACACCGAATCGCGAAAACTTTCTGCTATACTAGCATTCCCCGTTTTTCCGTTTCCCTTTACCATAAATCACTAGGACCTCTTTTCAATACAGATAGGGTTTAAACCAGAGATAGGGCCCGGGCGCTCTCTTCTGAAATTTTCTTAGCAGCGAAACCTTTTTTGGCAAACAAAATTTTGTCCGGAATATATTAGGTATGGATATTGGTATATGGTTTGAACGCGTCGCTATATGGGCATTCCTTTCCACCGATGTTTTCTTATGCACCGATATTTTAGGAGTAAAATGTCGGTCTGTATCGATACCTTCCCTCGGGCCTCTCTCTTTCAAGAAATATTGGAAATATTATAAAACATAAATAATAATAGAACTAATAAGCTTTACGCGTATAGTTTTATCAATAAACATCAATATATAATATAATTATAATTATAATAATAATAATAATATAATAATATTATTGTATAATAATGTTTTTTTTTTTTAAATCTTATTCTTTCTGTGTTACAGGGTGCGTCTTCTTAAAGATATTCCGTTATTCTGAAAATGGAACAAATCCCGTGGAGAAGAATTTTAGGCATCAATATATATTATCTGAAGGTGAATTCATCGGAAGTATCAAAGGAAGGGTTAGCAGCGCTCGTACGTCCTCCTTCTATTGGGCGATTATACTCAAATCGGAGAAATTACAATTTCAGGATAAATCGATTTCAGTTTGTGAGAAATGGAATCGGCAGATCAGAGAAAATATTTCCTATTGTAAGTACATTCATTATACAGTGATGTCAAGGATAAACGATCAAGAATTAATTTGTTACCAAATACTGTATATCAATGATGTTTTACTTGACCAACACGAACGTATATTGTCGGTGTGCACCATATGTATATGACTT